>NC_134894.1:35552192-35557192 GCF_041734735.1 Babylonia areolata
CATCACCCCTCCAAAAAACTTTCGGTTCAACAACCACTAGTTTCCAGAATCTATACCAGACTTTTACGACGTATATGACATACAATAAACATCCACTTCAAACGAACTTGACAGATTCAATTTAAAAAAAAAAAAAAAAAAGAAAGAAAGAAAGAAAGCGCAGAGAACATTAATTTACATGCGAACAAGCAGGGATATAGAGGAGTGTTGAAGTGTGAAGTTTTGTAGCTAGTTTCTTACCTGGTCACACACACACACACACACACACACACACACACGCGCGCGCGCGCGCCAGACACATTTAACACGGTTTGTTTCCCCATTCATTTGAAACGTAGTTAGTTTCTCCTGTTCACAATAATTTCACTACATCTATGACGTAAGCCCATTCTTCTTTTTTTTTTTTTTTTTTTTTTTTTTTTTTTTAAGGAGAAATCAGGGGATGTGTTCAAGTTCTGCAAATGTGCAGGGCTGTCTCAGCATCCATGGAAGATTTTCGTGGTTTTTTTTTGTGTGTTTTTTCTTCTTTTTCTTCTTTTTCTTCTTTTTTCTTTCTCTTTTTTTTTCTTCTTTTTTTCGTTTTTTTTTTCCTTCTTTTTCTTCCGTCATCATTTTTCTCCTTTCTTTCTGTTATCTTTTTTTTCCTCTCTCTTCTTTATTTTCATTTCCTTTTTTTTTCCATTTCCTTATAACAGATCTTCCCAATGGCATTATCCATCGTCTTCAATATCATGCAACATGAAAGAAGAAAAAACATAAACACACACACAATGACCCCGCACACAATTACAGTGTCTGAAAGAGAAAACTAGGCTCTCTCTCTCTGGAGGCACTATAACTATGCAAGAACAATACGTGTATGTTTGATGTGACCACCTGGTCACTCGGTTTTTTTTGTTTGTTTTTTTGTTTGTTTTTGTTTTTTGTTTGTTTTGATTTGCTTTAGTTTTTGTTGTGTGTGTGTGTGTGTGTGTGTGTGTGTGTGTGTGTGTGTGTGTGTGTGTGTGTGTGTGTGTGTGTGTGTTGTTTTTTGTTTTTGTTTTTAATAAATTTTTTTATCTTCCTTCCAGATTTCTAAGGTGCAGCTCTGTTTCGAATATAAGTTCAAGATTCTTACATTTGCCGTATTTAAATTTGGAGATAGCAAGCCTTGCAACCAATAAGATAATGTTTACTTGTTTTCTTTTTGAATTTGATAATATATCAGTTTTAGTTGCACCAAATAGTGCTATCTTCTCGTTCATTGGGATCCAAGTGTTATACTTAGTAAGTATAAATTGTTTTACGTTGGTCCAGAAAGTGGTGAGCTTGGGACATGCATAGAATGCATGTTCAATGTAGTCGGTTTCTTGGCACCAATGGCATTTGTTAGTATCTGTAACACCCATTTTTTGTAGCATGATGTTTGTTGGGTAGATGTTGTGTATGAATTTGAAATGCAATAACCTCAGTCGAGTTTCCTGCGTGCATTCATAGGCTAAGCTGAAATAATCTTGAGTATTGATATCTAATTTTCGTCTCCAGAATTGCACCGTGCAAATTTCATGGTTTTTTTGAAGGGCAAATATTTCCCTTATTTGTTTATTAGACAGGGTGGTTACGTTTCCTTCTTCAGTTGCTATATTATACGGAATGTCTTCCTTTAGATTATCATGTGCTAGCTGAAGTTTCCACGCGCGTGGTAGTGCATTTATGATTGCGTTGTACTCAAATAACAGGTTTGGGTGAGGACCAATTCTTTCTGAAACTTCTTGGTACGTTAAGAGGTTTCCATTTAGCCATAGGTCTTGCACAACGGAAAAACCCGCTTTGCTCCACTTTATGAAGAACAAGGTATTTCCTTTGTATTTTATATGTTTATTGTTCCAAAGAGGTTCCGTTTTTATGTTGTCTGTCAGTCTGTTCTTGTTAAAGGACGCTACTGTTTTTAGCACATCTCTCCAGAAGACTGATTGTACCTTTTCTAAGTGTTTGATTTCTTTTGGAGCGACATTACAGTTAAAAGCACAGTGTGCGTTCTCAAAAGGTGCAATATTTTGTTTTGCAAGGATGCTCCATTGTGCTACCCATTCTTCTTCTTCTCATCATTATTATTATCATCATCGTTGTTGCTATTATCATCCCCCCCCACCACCTCTCCTTCCCCCCCCCCTCTCTCTCTTTCTTGCTAGGAATATTCCGATGATTACACAAATCATTCTAATTTTAAAAGTATAACAAAATACAGGGTAAACTACCCGTCGCCGTGTACCCCCTTACAAGCGAAACAACAACAACAACAAAAAACTACCCTCAAACGAAAATAATAACTCCGTCCACCTGATCACATCCTTCTACTTCTTCGTCTTCTTCTTCTTTCTCAAGCTTGCAACGTCGCCAGGAGCGTGACAATGACGATGGGGCTGATGGTGATAGTGTTAGCGGTGACGTCCCTCTGCGATGCCCACCCCTCCCGCTACCGCTCGGCCCCTCACCGACGGAGGCCCGGCAGTACCACCACCAGCAGGCGTGCCAGGGTGCGCCCATATGGGACACCTGTGTGGCGCTCCCCTTGTTTTCCGGCTGCTTCCTTGGATGAGGAAGAGACACGGGGGTCACCACGTGGGAACAGGTTTGTTTGTTTGTTTCTTTCTTTCTTTCTTTCCTTCCTTCTTGCGGGCTTGCTTGCTGAGTTCGTTAAATGTTTTCTTTCTTCTAATTTTTTTCCCTGTTCTATTCTTTTCTCTGTCTTCACCCCTTCCACCCCCCGCACCCCACCCTTCCAAACTTTCTTTCGTTCTTTCCTTGTTTCTTTCTTATTTGATTGTCTTCTTTTTTTTCCTTTCTTTCTTTCTTCTTTATCCTTTCTTTCTTTCTTTCTACTTTTTATGGTCTTCTTTCTTTTTTTTCTTTCTTTTTTTTTTTAAACTTTCCTTTATTTCTGCGCTTTTCTTTTGTTTTAATTTCCTTTCTTTCATTCTTTCCTTTTTTATCTTGTATTTATTTGTTTATATATATTTATCTTTTATCTTTTTTGGGGGGTGGAGGGGTGGGGGCGAGGGGGGTGGCGGGGTCTATTCGCTTTTTCTCTTTTCTTCCCACCCCCTTTTCCTTTCATTTCTTATCTACACACACACATACATACACACACACACACACACACACACACACACACACACACACATATATATATATATATATATATATATATATAATATATATACATACTTACATAACATTAAGGTGAAGAAATAATGTTGACTTATTTTTTCTTCCTTGTCTTCCCTCCTTTCCTTCTTTCCTTCCTTACAATCCAGTCGGGTCAGCCTGGCCGCAGATATCACAGCTGACCACAGTGACCCGCCCATGGGAACGACGGCAGCAGAGCTCATTGAGTTCTTGGTGGCTGAAGCACAGCAGGCGCACTCACACCTAGAACAGATTTTGAGCATCATCGTGAGTGGCTTTGTTTTTTGTTTGGGGTGGGGGGGGTTGGGGTTGGGGGTATTTGACGGGGAGTGTGTGTGTGTGTGTGTGATGAGACATATATGGAAACAGAGAGAGAGAGAGAGAGAGAGAGAGAGACGGAGACTTAAAGAGCTAGAGAAAGAGACTCTCTCTCTGTGTGTGTGTGTGTGTGATGAGACATATAGGGAAACACAGAGAGAGAGAGAGAGAGAGAGAGAGAGAGAGAGACGGAGAGAGACGGAGACTTAAAGAGCTAGAGAAAGAGGCTCTCTATGTGTGTGTGTGTGTGTGTGTGTGTGTGTGTAGTAATCATGGGGGGGGGGGGGGCCTATATTTGCTTGTGTAACAAAAACAACACACACACACACACACACACACACACACACACACACACATCTATGTATCTATCTATCTGCTTGCATTTCTGTAGGAATTCTTATTTGTCTGCTTTTCTGTCTGTCTCCTTCCCTGCCTGCCTGTCTTCGTTGCTGTCGATCTGTCTGTCTTTTCTATCTGTCTCTAATTCTAGAACGAATGACTGGATTTACCTCAGACCAGTGTTCTTTCTCTCGCCTGCAGGTGCGACGAATAAGGGACAGCAACGTGATTGACTTCTACAACAATTTGTCAACCATACGCGGCTTCCCTCCCGTGGATCGTCATCCTCAGCAAAGAGTACGTCATTGAAGTAGAGTTCTTTTTGATAAAAAAAAAAAAAAAGAAAAGAAAAATAAGAAGAAATAAAATGAGAAATAAAAACAAATTTAAAAAAGAAAAAAGAAAAAAAAGGATAGATAAAAGGGTGAAAAGAAAATCATAAGTAAATAAAACAATAATAAAGCGAGAGAATCTGAGCGCGCTGGTTCGAATCACGGCTCAGCCGCCGATATTTCTCCCCCTCCACTAGACCTTGAGTGGTAGTCTGGACGCTAGTCATTCGGATGAGACAATAAACCGAGGTCCCGTGTGCAGCATGCACTTAGCGCACGTAAAAGAACCCACGGCAACAAAAGGGTTGTTTCTGGCAAAATTCTATAGAAAAATCCACTTCGATAGGAAAAACAAACAAAACTGCACGCAGGAAAAAATACCAAAAAAAATGGGTGGCGCTGTAGTGTAGCGACGCGCTCTCCCTGGGGAGAGCAGCCCGAATTTCACACAGAGAAATCTATTGTGATAAAAAGAAATACAAATACAAATAAGACTCAGCGGGGTAAGAACGAAGAGAAAGGGGCTGATTTGTGTTGAATAGTGATAAAGTAATCATTCTTTGTTTCTCAGCAGGAAGAACTGCATGTAGGAGATTGGTGGGGTCGACAAAATTAAATACTGCCTTTCTTTTTTTTGTTTGTTTGTTTGTTTTTTGGGTTTTTTTTTAAGTAATGAAAAATATTAGTTGGTGGAGTTTAACGGCCTATCGGTTGTATCCTGAATGTCAAGTTGTTTCGTTGTGGTTTGTTTAATGATAATAATAATAATAATATGATATGATAATAATATATATATAATAATAATAATAATAATAATAATAATAATAATAATAATAATAATAA
>NC_134894.1:35562192-35567192 GCF_041734735.1 Babylonia areolata
GTGGATGGGTGGATGAGTGAATGGGTGGAAGAGTGGATGGGTGGATGAGTGGATGGGTGGATGAGTGGATGGGTGGATGAGTGGATGAGTGGATGAGTGGATGGGTGGATGAGTGGATGGGTGGATGAGTGGATGGGTGGATGAGTGGATGAGCGGATGGGTGGATGAGTGGATGGGTGGATGGGTGCATTCTGCAAGGGAAATTGACAATACCCTCAGCTGTTGTCACCGATTGGTGGAGAACATCGCAATGACTGTGTGACGTCATTCACGTAACCGTTTTCAATTGCTTCCTTGGTGAAGACAACTGGATATAGCAACTATTCGCTGATTGGTCGACAGCTTCAACAGAGTTCATGTGCACTTAGGGAGTAAAACAGAACCAGTGACACGGGAAATGAATTTGGCAGTAGTGGTAGAAATTATGACACCCTGGGGAAGCATATATTCAGAATTGATATAACCTCTGTCTATGTCACATCTGTCTCTCTAATTACAGACCAGTTTGAATATTACCAGTTCTTTCAAAAACCGTTAGAAAAGCACGTCTATAAATATCTGATGTTCTGCGTATTCTACGTTTAAAAAAATAAAGTACTTCACTCCCATTTGTCAGGATTTAGAGCGAACAATTTATTCCATACTGCATAGACTAAATCTTGCTGAGGAATGGCTTAAGAACATGATAAATGAAATGATAACAAATTTACAGGGTTGATTTTTTTTTTTTTAACTCCGCGAAAGCTTTCGATGATATTGAATATATTGAGCATACCTCTACCAGATCTGGCTATATATATACACACTTTATAGACATGAATACTCTTCTTTTGTTGGATCATTTGATGCAAACGAATAACAGTGGGTTTTTTTTTTTTAATTTCATTTATTTCGTTTTCATAAAAGTAATTTCAGACACATATTTGGTGTCCTTCAATGATCTGTGCTCTGTCCCCTTCTCTTTTCCCTCCATGTCAGTGACCTCCTCCTATTCGCTTTCAAAAGACTTATGGGAACTTTATATATATATATAAAAAAAAATCATTATTATCATTGATGACACAGCTATATATACTGGAGTCATTCTTGACCGAACAAGCCAGCCACTACTTTTTTTTGTTTTGTTGCAAAATAATGTTTATCAGTTAACCAAGTGGACTGAACTTAATGAACCACTTGTGTTTCAACAGACAGAAAAGCAAACACTTGATAAACACCCCTCGACAAAGAGGGCAACACTCCGCTGATCATTCATTGTTTCTGTTTCTTTCCTTGACCCTGGTGTCATAAATGTGGATTTTCCAGCGATGAACCGCATGTGTACACACTTTCAAATGATCAGGGTAATTTGTGGGGATTTTTTGGGTTTTTTGCATGTGTAATATAACAACCAACCAACCAACAAACAAAAAACAGAAGAACGAAACGAGCGTAAAACGATGTACGTACTATGTTATATCTATATCGTCAACGTCGAAATATGTTTTCTTCATTTCCCACGGAGAAATGGGGGGGGGGGGGGGGTGGGGGGGGGGAGGGGGGGTCTAAGGGTGGGATTATTTTCTTCTCTTTTTTTTCGTTTTTTTTTTTTTTTTTTTTGGGGGGGGGGGGGGGGGGCGTGGGGATGAGAGAAAGGGGAGAGATAGGGATACAGACAACAGACACAGAGAGACAGAGGGAGACAGGGGGAGACAGGGGGAGACAAAGACAGAGACAGAGAGACAGATAGAGACTTAAAGAGACAGAGGGAGATCGACACAGAGACAGAGAGAGACTCTGTGTGTGTGTGTGTGTGTGTGTGTGTGTGTGTGTGTGTGTGTGTACATGTGTTGCATATGTACTAGGTCTTCTGTGGCAGGTAACCTTGTGGCCGTTCGGACTATTGTTAGAATAACGACAGCCAGCAAAAGCGACTGAGATGGCACGGAGATGGATGCCAACACGTAAATAAGCCGACAAACAAACATACAGATAACAATGTTCAAACAACATAGGAAAAAGAAAAGAATATTCTGGTTGAATCTTTAATTCGACATTCGGCGAATACCAAGACTGAACATGTGCAAGAATATTTTAAACCGTGTCACTTTTACACTGTGACGATAGCTTCGAAATACGATTATGATCATCTTGAAACAAAATGCATTCAAAAGGTAAAGTCAACGGTCAGTCTATTAGACTTACCAATAATTCACAGGCATAGCACATACATTTGATGATAAACCACTCCCAGATACTGGTTGTCTGGTTTAAAAAAAAAGAAAAAAAAAGAAAGAAAGAAAGTCATATTATAGATAGGTAACGATGCATGCAATCAGTATGTATATATTGACCAAAGCGGATACATGATAAGCAAAGGCATCACGACAAACCAGTTCATAAGCACAATTTTAGTACTTTAAAAAAAAATTTTTTAAGAAAAAGAAATGAAACGTTCTTCGCGTTCCATTTATATTATAGATACAATGGCAAACTCCTTTCATTTGGGACCACAGTGTCATCCCACTGACTAGATTAGCACACTTTGAAAAACTGAAGCACGATTTCAGAGAAAAGAAAAAGAAAAGAAAAAACAACAACAGCTAAAACAAGGAGGAATAACAGATAAGAAAACAAACTGACAAACACTCAAGCAACTACATCTTATTCTACATGTCAACAGTTTTTGTTGCAGACTAGTTTTAAATATCGTTCAGCTGACTGTATAAATATGCCACACACACACGCACACACACACACACTCACACACGCACACACACACACACACACACACACACACACACACACACACACACACACACACACACACACACACACACACAGCAGCAGCAAACTTACTCTGCGTGAGCTTTTAAGTGCATGGCCCTGCCGTACTTTGCTTTTGAAGGTGTACATGCTGGATATATTTTATTCTAGTTTACATGAACGCTGACATGTATTTCGGGATTTTTAACGTGCGCATTTTGACCTTTTGCATGCACATAAACACGAACATGGTTCAGGCCTGCCAGTTGCACATCTGTTGGCCCGAGAGATCTGAAAAAATCTCCACTCCCTAACCTTCTAGGCGCTGGGATTCGAACCTTGAACGTTTTAACCCCTGAGCTGTTGCGCTCATTCCGAAAAAAGGAAAATAATTTTTCAGACGTTCAGGTGATTCAAAAAGGCATGAAATAAGGCGAAAAAGACAGTGAATGAAGAAGAGAAGAAAAATATATATATAAAGAAAAAGAAAAGAAAATGCAAGAAGAGTAACAGCACAAAAGAACAGAAAAAAAGACGACGATATGGAAGAATGTGACGCGATGAAACTATTTCACATAATGATATGACGCCAAAGAAACGAGAAGTGTGATACAATATAAAACAACAAGAACAACAAAACACACACAAAAAAAAGGCAAAAAAACTGACACGTGACCCCACCCCCCACACCCCCAAAAAGGCAAAGTCTATGATGATTTATGTCCCAAAATTCCAGCTGACATGTCAGTTGATCAATCTTTTCGTCCAAAATGGGTTTTAACAGTAATCCGGGAATTTTGCGTGTACCTCAGACTGGCTGGATTTTTGTGCCTGGACTACTTTTTGTCGTTATTGTTTGTTTGTTTGTTTGTCAGCTTTGGTAATCTTTATTCCCTTTTGTTTGTTTGTTCTGTCAGCTTTGGTAGCCTGTATTTCCTTTTGTTTGTTTGTGCTTTGGTAGTCTTTATTTTGTTTTGTTTGTTTGTTCTGTCAGCTTTGGTAGTCTTTATTTCCTTTTGTTTGTTTGTGCTTTGGTAGTCTTTATTTTGTTTTGTTTGTTTGTTCTGTCAGCTTTGGTAGTCTTTATTTCCTTTTGTTTGTTTCCCGTCTCTGCAACAAAAGAGTTGTACCTGGCAAAATTCTAGAGAAAAATCCATTTTTTAAGTTATACAAATACACTTGCAGAGAAGAAGAAAAAGAAGAGAGAGAGAAAGAGAGAGAATACCGCTGCGTTATGGCGACGTCCCAAGAAAATCAGCCTGAATTTCAAGCAGACAAATATGTTCCAACTTAAGATCCTGCAATGCAAAGCAATGCAATACAACACAATGCAATGCAATGGAATGCAATGCAGTGATATGATAATGATATATTGTACTTATATGGCGCAAACTCTCCATACGATGGGCTCTAAGCGCCCCACATGAATGCAGCGCAATGCGACACAATACAATCAGTTTGCCTGTTGACTGTGCTCGGGTCCATCCGTCTGCTCTTCCTCGGCCACGATTTTACAACCCCCCACCCCCCCCACCCCCCCACCATCCTCCCCCTCCCACACTGCTTCTCTCCCGTGGTTTCCCTGGACTTCCGTTTGCTTAGTCTAGACTTTCATCTTTTTCGCCTTTGGCGTTCTTTCCCTTTCCCGTTCGCCCCCCTTTCTTCTTCTTCTTCATCGGCTTCTGCTTCTTCTTCATCTGTCCTTTGTCCTTCTTGCCTTTGGCTTTCTTTCCCTTTCTCTTTCCCTTTCGCTCCCTTTTCCTGTCCCGTCCTTTCCCTTTCTTGCCTTTGCCTTTCTTTCCCTTTCCCTTTCGGTCCCCCTTGCTTCCGCGTTTTTTCTTGAGCACTTTGGGCCCCTGGCTGGTGCATTCGATCCGCCCACGACTGGTCATCACATGCTGCAGACATCGGAGCTGGGTGGAGATGATCAGCAGCTGTTCTCGTTGAAGGTCTGCATTCCCTGAACACAGTTCCTCGGGAAGCAGGCAGCTCGCGAAGTGTTTGTTGAAACGTTTGGCGCATTGTTTCTCCGCTTTTTTCGTCTTACCCTTCGCTCTGCTTCTTACGCACAGGTCTTGTAGTTTCGTGTCGTACGTGCTCATGGCATTCAACAGGGGCTGTAACTCGACGCCGGTTTTCTGGCGCACTTGGCAGCGGTCTTGGGTCTCATTCACGAGCTTGATGAAGGCGTGGAGACGCTGAGAGAGGTCGCGTGTTCTTTTCCAGTTGCTGTTGGCTTTGTCGCTGTAGCTGAT
>NC_134894.1:35569692-35574692 GCF_041734735.1 Babylonia areolata
TTATTGTTCCCAATCCCTCAAGGGGCCTCATGCATCGACTTGCCTTGCCTTGCCTTTTGTATCTCTTTGAAATTGATATGGACTTGTTGACTTGTATTTGCTTGTTTGCTAGAGTTAGTTTTTGTTTGTTGGTTGGTTTTTGACATATCTATTGTTCTGTTTATATGGTGTGTGTTAAAGATGAATGTGTTCATTGCTCCCAATCCGGGGCACGTCAAATAAACTCCTTGCCTCGCTTTGCCTCAACTT
Source organism: Babylonia areolata (assembly GCF_041734735.1). NCBI lineage: Eukaryota > Metazoa > Mollusca > Gastropoda > Neogastropoda > Buccinidae > Babylonia > Babylonia areolata. The sequence goes on from NC_134894.1 coordinate 35,569,942, forward strand.
GTCTATTATGTCCCTCTGATAAAAGCCTGCAAAAATTGATATGGACACCAGGAGTATTTTTCTACAGTCACCAGTATGTGTATGTGTATGTGTATTTGTATTTGTATTTCTTTTTATCACAACAGATTTCTCTGTGTGAAATTCGGGCTGCTCTTCCCAGGGAAAGCGCGTCGCAACACTACAGCGCCACCCATTATTTTGTATTTTTTCCTGCGTGCAGTTTTTTTTATGCGTGACGGGACATTTAAACAAAACAACACACACACACACACACAAGAAAAACGTCCACTCCAGGGACGCCCCCTTGGAACGTCAGATGGACCTCCCCACTCAGAAAGACACACAGGACACCACAGGACACCGTCCTTTCAAACAATGACACCCTCATCTCAGAACCACACAGTAAACTTCACAGGATACCACCCCTTCGAACATTGACACCCTCATCTCAGAACCACACAGGACACCACCCCTTCGAACATTGACACCCTCATCTCAGAACCACACAGGACACCACCCCTTCGAACATTGACACCCTAATTTCAGAACCACACAGGACACCACTCTTCGAACATTGACACCCTCATCTCAGAACCACACAGGACACCACCCCTTCGAACATTGACACCCTCATCTCAGAACCACACAGGACACCACCCCTTCGAACATTGACACCCTAATTTCAGAACCACACAATGGACGTCACAGGACGCCACCTCTTCGAACAATGACACCCTCATCTCAGAACCACACACTGGACATCACAGGACACCACCCCTTCGAACAATGACACTCTCATCTCAGAACCACGCAATGGACGTCACAGGACACCACCCCTTCGAACAATGACACTCTCATCTCAGAACCACGCAATGGACGTCACAGGACACCACCCCTTCGAACAATGACACCCTCATCTCAGAACCACACAATGGACGCCATAGGACGCCACCCATTCGAACAATGACACCCTCATCTCAGAACCATACAGAGGACCTCACAGGACACCACCCCTTCGAACAATGACACCCTAATTTCAGAACCACACAGAGGACCTAACAGGACGCCACCCATTCGAACAATGACACTCTCATCTCAGAACCACACAGAGGACCTAACAGGACACCACCCCTTCGAACAATGACTTCCTCATCAAAGCAAGAACCAAGCCCTGAACATGACTACAAAGGGCGCGCAAGCCAACAGTCATATGGACTGTTCTCTTTTCTTTTCTTTTTCATCAAAAAGTCTGACCAAACAGGTTGGTAATTTGAGATTTTTTTTTTTTTTGGAGCGGACAATAAATTTGGCGCCCAGATCGCTTTCAGAAGTTCGAAAATTTGAATCGTGGACAAAATGAAAGAAAGAAAGAAAAAAAAAATCCCCGTCGGCCATACCACCTAAGGTGGGTGTCATTATTAAACTCTAGCGAAACTAACCGATTATAATGATGATGATGATGATGATGATTATGACGATGACAACGACGACAACAATGACGACGGCGTTGATGATAATGATGATGATGATGATGATGACGACTTTGACGATGACGACGACGTTGACGATGACGACAACGATAATGATGACGATGACATCAACGACATCGATGATGATAATGACGACGACGACGACGACGACAACAACGACGACGATGAATGTGGCTGTGACGACTGTACCTGTTTGCTCAGCCTGCTGTGGAGTTGTTCCACCTGGAACCGGAAGCTCTGGAAGGACGTGGAGTTTTCGGTGGCCTCCCTCAGCCACATGGGTAGACCACTTCCTCCCTTCGTCTTCTTCTTCTTCTTCTTGTGGTGGTGGTCAGCCAGACATAGGGACGTGAGGCACAGCAAGAGCGCCAGCACTGGGAAGAGACATAGGGGAAAGTAATGAAGAAGAGAGAAAATGAGAGAGTGTGAGTGTGAGTGTGTGTGTGTGTGTGTGTGTGTGTGTGTGTGTGTGTGTCTGTGTGTGTGAGAGAGAGAGAGAGAGAGAAAGAGAGGGTAGAGATGGATAGATGAACATAGAGAGAGACGAGAGAAAGGAGAGAGAGTGAGAGAGAGAGAGAATGTGTGTGTGTGTGTGTGTGTGTGTGTGTGTGTGTGTGTGTGTGTGTGTGTGTGTGTGTGTGTGTGTGTGTGTGTGTGTGAGAGAGAGAGAGAGAGAGAGTGTGTGTGTGTGGAGACAGACAAAGAAAGAAAAAAAGTAGAAAAGATAGAGTGATGAATACAGAAAAATTGTCCAATAAAAGTGGAAACAAAATACATAAACACAAATGGACAGACAGACAATGATAGACAGACTGATAGATGGATTTGTATTTCTTTTTATCACAACAGATTTCTCTGTGTGAAATTCGGGCTGCTCTCCCCAGGGAGAGCGCGTCGCTGCACTACAGCGCCACCCATTTTTTTTGTAATTTTTCCTGCGTGCAGTTTGATTTGTTTTTCCTATCGATGTGGATTTTCCTACAGAATTTTGCCAGGAACAACCCTTTTGTTGCCGTGGGTTCTTTTACGTGCGCTAAGTGCATGCTGCATACGGGACCTCGGTTTATCGTCTCATCCGAATGACTAGCGTCCAGACCACCATTCAAGGTCTAGTGGGGGAGTGGGGGGTGGGGGGGGGGGGAGAAAATATCAGCGGCCGAGCCGTGATTCGAACCAGCGCGCTCAGATTCTCTCGCTTCCTAGGCGGACGCGTTACCTCTAGGCCACCACTCCACTTAGATAGATAGATAGATAGATAGATAGAACTTATGAAGATCTTCTGGCATAAGTGAAAAGCTACGCTGGTAGGCCACGTCACAATATACAATGGCCTGGCTAAAACAATCCTTCAAGGAACTGAGACGGTGGGGAAAACAAAAGGAACGATGGACTGAGAAAGGAAACCGAAAGGGAAAAAAACAAAACGAACGAACAAAACATAGGAAGAAAAAGAAAAGAAAGAAAAGAAAAGGAAAAGAAAAGAAAGAAAGAGAAAGAAAAACGACAGACAGACAAGAGGAAAGGGTGGAAGAAAGGAATGAAATACACCAAAAAAAAAACGCACACAAAAAAAAACAACAACAAGAAGAATGAAGGAATATATGAATAAAGAGAGGCGTGAAGAGATAAACAAAAAGACAGGAAAAGAAAGAAGAAAGAAAGAAAGAAAGAAAGAAAAAGAAAGGAAGAATAAAAGGTGGAGAGAAAGGAAAGAAGGGTGGAAGGAGGAATGAAATACAAAAAAAAAAAAAAAAAATAAGAAAGGAATGTGTGAATTAAAAAAAAAAAAAAAAAAGACAGAAAGAAATGAACAGAAAAAAGAGGAAAGGATAAGAAAAAAGAAAGAAAGAAAGCAAAAGAAAGGAAGGAAGAAAATAAGAAAGAGAGAAAGGAAGGGCGGACGGAGGAACGAAGCACAAAACAAAAAAAAAAAACAAAGCAAAACAAAAACGAAAAACAAAATGAAGGAAGGAATGTGTGAATAAAAGAGCGACGTGAAGAGATAAACAAAAAAGCGAGGAAAAGAAAGAAAGAAAGTAAGAAAGAGAGAAGAAAGAAAGAAAGAAAGAAAAACAAAGAAAAGGTTAAAAGGAAAGAAAGAAAAAAGAAGAGAGAAAGAAAGCAAGTAAGAAAGAAAAAATATGGAAGAAAGCTAAACATGAAGGAAGAATAAAAGACAGAAAAAAAGGAAGAAAAGAAGTAGATGAAGAAAGAAAGAAAGAAAGAAGGAAGGAAGGAAGGAAGTGAGACCCAGAATTGTGAAACAGTTGAGTACACTTGCACGTAGTACTGCACTCACCCTGAGTTCATTTCCTGTTTGAATCATATTTCATTATCTATTTCCGTCTTCCTTTCCTCTCCACCCATTTCTCACTCCGGGGATTCCCGATCACTCATTCTCCATCTCGATATCCTCTGTCTGTCTGTCTGTCTGTCTCTGCGTGTATTATCATAATTTCTTTGATTGATTGTGAAAATGGTGAATGTTCACTGATAGTTATGGTGACCTCTGCATATTGTGTTATCGCCCTTCATTCATATGGGGCAATGGCCTTAAATGAATAAATCCTCTCTCTCTCTCTCTCTCTTTCTCGTTTTTGACTCACTTGTGTAAGCAAAGTGAGTCTATGTTTTAACCGGTGTTCGGTTGTGTGTGTGTGTGTGTGTGTGTGTGGTAAACTTTAACATTGACATTGTCTCCGCAAATACTTTGTCAGCTGACACCAAATTAGGCATAAAAATAGGAAAAATTCAGTTCTTTCCAGTCATCTTGTTTAAAACAATATTGCACCTCTGAGATGGGCACAAAAAAATAAAAAATGAAGCCTAATTATATGCAAACTGCATTTACTGTTATATATATATATATATTTTTTTTTGTATTCTCTAAACTTGGCACTTTGATCTGAAATTCTGACCCAACAACAAGAGCAGTCATTATTATCATTTTTTTGCTCAAACAGGAACTTCTTTTGCTCAGCATGGTAGATTTATTTATTTTGCAAACGTTTTGGTGCAATGGTAAAAAAGGGAAAGTACTCTGTAATAAATGCTAGGGGACTTAATTTGCTTTAAAATGATCTTTCTCATCTTAAACTTTACATTTTGAAATTATACTCAATACATAAAAAGCTTGGATTTTTATTTTAGTGTATCACAAGTGTCTTGAAGGCCTTGCCTCTGTTGGTTTTTTTTTTTTTTTTTTCTTGTTTCTCTCTGTCTTAAAACAACAACAGATAATTAAATCGGTCAATGTTCGAA
>NC_134894.1:35589692-35594692 GCF_041734735.1 Babylonia areolata
TAGTGAGTGGTCGGGTAGAATAAGCTTAGCTGCTCGTCTATGTAATGAGTTGGTTGTGGTAGCTGGTTGTGACTGGCATTGCTCCAGACTGTAGAAGCATAATTGATATAAGAAAGACCATGTGCCCCTAAGAATAATATTCGGGTTGGAATATCGACATGATATCTAAGTTTATTGAGTAAGAACAGATTGCGAGCTAACTGTTTGTAGACATGGTTAATATGAGCTTGCCAGTTGAGTTCTTTATCAATTATTACCCCAAGTACACGGTGTTCACAAACTTGTTCAGTTGAGTTCTTGTTTACCTCAAGGCTTAAAGTGAGAGGCTTACGTTGGTGTTTCTGTCTGGATGTCAGTGCCATACGTTTTGTCTTATATGGGTTAAGTTCCATGTGATTTTAGTAACACCAGTCTGAGATGTCATTTATTCCCTGTTGTAGCGATGATTGTACAAGATCAATGTTAGCGTCACTGCAATGAAGAGAACTGTCATCAGCGAACAGATCATAGATGACGTTGCAAGGTGATATATGCATCGGGAAGTCGTTTATATAGATGCAAAAGGGTATAGTAGAGAAGAGGAGAGAGAGAGAGAGAGAGAGAGAGAGAGAGAGAGAGAGAGAGAGAGAGAGAGAGAGAGAGAGAGAGAGAGAGAGAGAGAGAGAGATCAAAGAAAGAATAAAGAAAGGAAAAAAAGCGAGTTCGGAAAACTAAAGCGGAAGCACGAAGAATTGTTTCAGACGGTTTTCTTCTCTTTTTTTCAGTTGGTCGGTTGTTGGCTTGGTTCATTGCTTGATTGTATTGTATTGTATTGTATTGTATTGTATTGTATTGTATTGTATTGTTGCGTTGCGTTGCGTTGCGTTGCGTTGCGTTCCCTTGCCTTGCTATGCCATGCCATCGTATTGTATCGTATCGTATCGTATCGTATCGTACCGCATCGATTGTATTGCATTATACTGCGTTGCGTTGTGCTGCGTGGCTGTGGTTAAAAAAAAAAGCGCTTCCCTGAAACACAGCGATATATTAACTCTTTCCATACGAACGGCGAAAGAGACGACGTTAACAGCGTTTCACCCCAATTACCATCATCAAAATACTGCAAGCGGAAAGCTCTTATACTGAAGACGTGAATGTTGACAAAGAATACCACAGTTCTGATGACGGAAGCTAAAGGTTGGGTCATTCAGACACCCACTGGACATCCGAGGGGTCTGTGTAGAGGAGAAGAGAGGACTGGCCGTACTGAGTGAGTTAACCTAATTTTCGAGACACTCATACCACAACAACGCAATAACGGGGTTTGGGACCCATGCATATAACAACAACGAAACTGTGAAAATAGGTAACAGAAACAATAACAAAATAAGAAATAGTCCCTCTTTGCGCAGGGCATTTCCATTACTGGTGGGGTATTTTTGTGTTGTTTTTTTCTTCTTCCTTTCTTTCAGTTCCGTCCCCAGCTGGAATCCACAGAGCCGCTACGTCAAAGCAAACTTCCTGCAGCAGCAGCAGACACCGGAAGAGGAAGCAGGAAGGCGGAAGCCAGAAGCGGGGAAGCGGGCCTGGCCAGCTACAGCAGATCTTGCCTTGGATCCGTCAAGCGAGCGCGCGAAGCAGGACACGCGCGCGGGGAAACTGTAAGCACGTGGTCACCACAGAGAACTTCCCAGAGGGCTGAACACTGGTAGTTCTCATTCAGAAAGGCCGTCCCAGATCCAGATGCTAGTGTATGATAATAAGGATGGTGGTGGTAGTAGTAGTAGTAGTAGTTGCAGTAGTAGTAATAGTAAGCATGTTTGTGGATGATAATGATAATGATGGCAGTAGTAGTAGTAGTAGTAGTAGTAGTAGTAGTAGTAGTAAGCACGTTAATCGATGATAATGATAATGATAATGATGGCAGTAGTAGTAGTAGTGGTAGTAGTAAGCACGTTAGTCGATGATAATGATAATGATGGCAGTAGTAGTAGTAGTTGTAAGCACATTAATCGACGATAATGATAATGATGGCAGTAGAAGTAGTAGTAGTAGCAGCAGCAGCAGCAGTAGTAGAAGAAGTAGAAGTAGTAGTAGTAAACACGTTAGTCGACGTTAATAATAATGATGGCAACAGTAGCAGCAGCAGCAGTAGTAGTAAAAGTAGAAGTAGTAGTAGCAGTAGTAGTAGAAGTAGTAGTAGTAGTAAACACATTAGTCGACGTTAATATAATGATGGCAACAGTAGCAGCAGCAGCAGCAGTAGTAGTAGTAGTAGTAGTAGTGAGCTAGCAACTGCAACAGTAGCAGCATAGTCTGCAGCCGTAGACTCATAGTAGTTGTAACCAAAAAGTAGTAGTTGTAGAAGTAGTAGTAGTAGCAGCAGCAGCAAGAGCAGCAGTAATAACAGTAGTGGTGGTGGTAGCAGCAACAGCAGCAGCAGTAGTATTAGTAGTGGTGGTTGTTGTTGTTGTTGTCGTATAAAACAGTTGTATTATGATGACGGTTCACAAGAAATCTTTCCCACAACAACCTATATCCATGACTAGGGCAGTCCTCATTGTGCACAGAGAACTGTCTGATAGGAGGGGTCAGCTGTGGCTGGGGCCTGGGGGGTTGGGTGTGGTGGGAGGTGGCGCTGCACTGTGGCAAGTCGCTTTCCTGGGTGAGAAGAGCCCTTGGGGACATTATCCTGTTCAGAGAAGACAGTAAAATAATATATGTGTGTGTGTGTGTGTGTGTGTGTGTGTGTGTGTGTGTGTGTGTGTGTGTGTGAAAGATAAAACGATCTGAAAAGAAAAAAAAAGCAAAACAAAAAAACGAAAAAACAAAAACAAAAACAAAAACAACAAAAAAACAAACAAACCAACAACAGAGGGTGGAGAGAAGGGCCAGATTTCTCGTCAGAGCGGGAAAGAATTCACGCAGACTACCTTTAAAAAACAACAACAACAACAACAAAACTAATGGAAACGGGTATAGATTACAATTATAAAGGTGTAGGCCGAGTAGTATAAGAACTCCACAAAATACCAGTCACATAGTCAACTTTCAGTTTCAGTTTCAGTTTCAGTAGCTCAAGGAGGCGTCACTGCGTTCGGACAAAACCATATACGCTACACCACATCTGCCAAGCAGATGCCTGACCAGCAGCGTAACCCAACGCGCTTAGTCAGGCCTTGAGAAAAAAAAAGAAAAAAAAGTCAACTTTCGAAACGGTTAATGACAGTTTCTCCCTTTAGAACTTGACACTCGTACGGGCTGTTCAAACTACAAGAGAAGTGGCGCAAGGAACGCTTGGGCCTGACAAAAAAAAAAAAAAAAAAAAAAAAAAAAAAGAATATGGCAAAACAAAAGCTGACAAGACAAGAGATTCACGAGGATAATGAACATAAGCAACGCACATGCTTTTTTTTTTTTTTTTTTTTTCACATCCAGCTCTCGCTCTAAAGAGGGAGCAAAGTGAAATAAACAATTTGTAGACAAAAGGGATAATAAGTAAGACCAAACGAACAATAAAAACACATGTGTTACTGCAACCATCCTCCGTTGTTCATTCCCCAGACCATCCCAAGCCCTATATATATATATACATATATAGATACATATATACACATATATAGATACATATACATATATCTATATAGATACATATATATACATATATAGATATATATATGTATATATATACATATATATATGTATTTATATATGTATATATATATATATGTATCTATATAGATATAGATATATCAAAAGATAGATGGATAGAATGTATGTATGCATGTATGTATGTACAGAGAAGAGAAAAAAGGGGAAAAACAAAAACATGTAAGCACTACAATTTTGTTAAGTCTTTCTTTTGTGTGAGAAGCAAGCTATCACTTAATTAAGTACGCTTTTCGGTCGTAAACATCCGAGGAATCACTCTTTCTTGCGCCTCTCCTCACCCTGTACATCCGTATTTGATCTTCTGCATGCGTTTACACACAAAGGGGGTTAAGACGCCAACATCTCTGAACATTTCTGTTGACTTAGGAGATCGGACCAAAAAAAAAAAAAAAAAAAAAAATCTCCACCTTTTACCAACCAGGCGCCGTAACCGGGATTCGAACCTGAGACCCTGAAGTTGAAAGTCCAACGTTTTAACCACTCGGCTGTTGCGCCTGTCAAGTCTGGCCTTAAAACCCGCTTATTTCCATATCAACCTCCCTCCCACCTACCGACCGACCCACACACTCTTTTGCTCTTTCTGTCTACATTTTCTGCAGCTTTTCATCCGCATGTATTAATGAAATTTTGTCTTTCATCCATTTGAGCTTAGGGTGTGCATGCTTGGTATGTTCTTGTTTCCATAACCCACCGAACGCTGACATGGATTACAGCATCTTTAACGCGCGTATCTGATCTTCTGCGTGCGCGTACACACGAAGGGGGATCAGGCACTAGTAGGTCTGCACATATGTTGACCTGGGAGATCGGAAAAAATCTCCACCCTTTACGCACCAGGCGCCGCTACTGAGATTCGGACCCGGGACCCTCAGCTTGAAAGTCCATCGCTTTACCCATTGAGCTGTTGCGCCCATTAACAAAGTCAGAACGTGAGCTAGTTCCAGGCAAACACGAGCCACCCTCACTCCCCCCATCATCCTCACACTCCCCACTGCTCCCAGTCCACATCTGTTACCTAAAAAAAAAAAAAAAGGGAGCACTTTGGAATGTGGTCTGGGTGCTAGTCTTTCTAGGTGACACACGTGCGGAAAAACGTATTCAGCTCACATTTAAACATCGAACAAAAAAATAAGAAAAGCAACACCACCAAGAGAAATGATTATGGGAAATTTATTAGTAGAAAAAATACTTTGATAGCAATGCATATCTATCTATGTATCTATCTGTATGTATGTATATATAGAAAGAAAAGGCAGAATAGGTCGGGGAGAAAGAAAAGGCCAAGTCAATAGGACAGATAAACAAAATTAATGATTATAAATGAATGAATGAATAAATCAAATTTTGTT
>NC_134894.1:35597192-35614692 GCF_041734735.1 Babylonia areolata
CCGGGTTTGAATCTCGGTAACGGCGCCTGGTGGGTAAAGGGTGGAGATTTTTCCGATTTCCTAGGTCAACAAGTGTGCAGACCTGCTAGTGCTTGAACCACCTTCGTGTGTATACGCACGCAGAAGATCAAATACGCACGTTAAAGATCCTGAAATCCTAGTCGGTAGGTTATGGAAGCAAGAACATACCCAGCATACACACCCCCCCCCTCCCCCCTCGAAAACGGAGTGTGGCTGTCTACATGGCGGGGTACAAACGGTCATACACGTAAAAGCCGACTCGTGTACACACGAGTGAACGTGGGAGTTACAGCCCACGAACGAAGAAGAAGTATACACCCCATCCCGTCAACACCTTTCTTCTTTCCGAATATCGTGTGCTTCGCATCATAGACACTAATATCTCTCAGGGAATACTGGTGTCTAAGTTCGCATACCTCTCTATCACAACTCGATCCTTTGGTCAGCGATCCTTCTGCTCTTTTCGTGGCCCAACTGTCTGGAACAAACTTCATCTGCAGAGCAGGGATCCTCAGTTCTTCTTCCACTTCATGCAAGTAATCGTCCGAAAACCCATTTCTGATAACTAATGTAGAACACTATTGCTCCACTCCATCGTCATTGTGTACTTTCCGTGTGTGTGCGTGTGTGTGTGTGTGTGTGTGTGTGTGTTCGTTCGTTCTTTTTTTAACGCCTGTGTACAATTGTGATTTTAGACGAAAATGTCACATTTTATCGCCACGTTCCCTATTCCTCGCTCCCCAATGTGCATAAGAGAGAGAGATAGAGGGGGGGGGGGGGGAGAGAGAGAGAGATAGTTAATGTGACCAAGCGCGCTATGCTTGCTCCAAAACTGCTCACACACGAGCTACATCAGTCGACGTTTTCCCTCCTTACCCGCACCCAGAATGTGTGACGTCACTCCGCTTACATCATTTTGTCCTCTTCACCAGACAACCTGCTCACGGCTCGCCCAGTGTCACATCGCGTTACGTCATTAGCTGAGCGGAAACTTGTGTTTCTGTTCCACCGTAATTAATTAATAACTCTTTTGTCAGATCAGTAAACTACAAGTATTATACACTTCCAGAATCGTCGCGATTCCATCTTTAAGTCTATTCCATTTATGTTTGCCTACGTTAAACTGATTTAACGCAGTTTGTAATTTTCAGCGACGAGCTCGTTAAAACTGACCCTGTTCAGGTGACTTAAATTAAGATTATAAATTCATCTTAAATAATCAACACTTCATTTTATACTCATTATAAAGTAGGTGTTGAGCTCTTTCTTTTGCAACTTATCCGACGTAAATCGGTTCAGGAATCATTCAGAAATCTATCACTGAACACCTTATCAGAAACAGTCTGTTGTCAGATTTGGCTGATTAGTGCCGATCTGGTTTGCAGCACACGTGATTGTCTTTGTAGTTCGCTTAACCTGTATAAACTGGCAGAGCGGGTAATGAGAGGTCGTTAAACTCCAATAGGTAATGAGTGGTCATTTCACACCTGAGTCAGCCCGTGGCCAGAGCCTGCTCTCTTTCTCTCTTGCCGTGTCGCGAGCAGTGTTGTTCCCACATCAGCGACATCTCACTAGGTATTGCTGTGAGTACTAGTGTGTACAATGTGCTGATGATTTGTAAAATGTATTCTTCGACACAGAACTTGTGTTCATATGAGTATGTTGATGTTACTTTGTTCAGTTAATTCTTTGTTCAGTTATTGCTTTGGCATGTTAGTCACAGCTCGGCTATGATTGATCTAGAAAATCACCATGTCGTCATATGCTCGTAACAGTGTTCCATTTGATTCTTCTCAACGTCACAGTCAATGACGTCTCTGGACACAGACAGTTTGTTCCAGAATGTTCTAGTGAGTGCATAATGTTCATTCACCACTTAATGGTTAAGCCATGATGGTTCTTCACTTACTATCTGGTCTATCAGTTTGCCAGTTTTATATCAAAGCCACCGATTCTATTATCTTGTTTATTATTCATGTATTATTTTACATGCTGATATCAGTTGTACTGCTACAGTGTGCTCAGTACTCTAAGATGTGTGTAGTATTCTGCTGTTGTGATTACAAGATAGTGTTGGATTAATATCAGTTATTGGTTAAAACCACCTGATATGTATCAGTCTGTTAATTGTAATTTAGTTATGCTCTCTCCTATACGGCTTACTCCAGTATAGTGCCACATGATAAACTGATTCATTTGAGTCACTTTGACACGGTATAAGCTTTACCTAATCTATACTGTCAGTGTACTTTTCACCAAGTCAGCATCGCTTCAATCATTTTAACTGCGCTATTTAAATGTATTAGAAATGTCATTTGATGTCAGCGTTTGGTCTTCACACATATGCATTATGTTGTTGCATATCCCAAACCCGAGTGATAGTCTTTCCATGTAATATGTATACATGTGCTTTACTATTCACTTGTGCCGACATGTTGTGCTTATGACATTTGTTTGTGTCATTCCAGGCACTGTCTTCTCTTCTATTATTCTTTATTTCTTCTTCTTTAGTTTATAACATTGTAAATAAAACAATAGAAAAACCCATTTGTGACTGGCCTCTATATGTTCCTGGCCTGTGCGTGGGATCTTGTCTATCCTTTCATTCAATCAATCAATTAGTTTAGTTCTTTTGTGCCGTCCGTACCCTTGAAGAACCACTCGGTACACGACTGCTCTACAAAATGCATAATACTGCTTTTTCGCCCTGCTCGTGATCGTGTTATAGGTTGCCACGAAGCTCAGTCTTGTGGAAAAATAAATTCCTATGCATCTATATGCGTTTATAACTGGCAAAACGACACCATTTAGACCATTTTCCCTAACAGCGAAAAACCCCTCTCTCCTGAATATAACGATATTACCTTTTATTCATGTTTAATCTTAATTTAAGCGTAGACATGATGAAGCTGCAGAGTGTAGACTGTTTAGCTGTGTTTGTAAACCTTTTCCGGTTTTAGATGATAAAGTATCATCACCAGCTGATGATAATTTAAACAACTTAAAATTCTCCTTCTTCTTCTTCTTCGCTCATGGGTTGCAACTCTCACGTTCACTCGTATGTACACGAGAGGGCTTTTACGTGTATGACCGTTTTTAACCCCGCCATGTAGGTAGCCATACTCCGTTTTACGGGGGTAAACAACTTGAAATGATTAGGCACGAACGTCGTCTGCCTTCTCTCTTTAGTTCCAATGACAACTCATTAATGAATACGGAAAACAGATCGGGACTGCAAACATAACCTTGTTTTACTCCACGCGTACAGCTTACAAACCAGCTAGGTACAGAAAATATAACCGTCTTTCACTTCAAGTGGAAAGACGTTAAACTGAAGACGAAGAAGAAAATATATTCTACTCACAGAAAAAAGGTATAAAAATGTTCGGTCTTTCCTTTTTTTTTCTTCTTTTTTTTTTTACCGCAAATTATCGTTATCTAAAAATGATAAAACATTAAAAAAAAAACGGTGGATATTAGATATCAATGTTATAATTTCAATACCCTTTGATTTAAAACCATGATCAATGGTCAGACGTTTCGAGGATCACTTTTAATAAAATGTACAATTTTTTTACAGCGAATAGGTCACCATTGTTCATACTCTCTCTCTCTCTCTCTCTCTCTCTCTCTCTGTGTGTGTGTGTGTGTGTGTGTGTGTGTGTCTGTCTGTCTGTCTGTCTCTGTCTCTCTCTGTCTGTCTGTCTGGCTGGCTTTTACAGCGAATAGGTCACCATAGTTCTGCTTCTCTCTCTCTCTCTGTCTCTCTCTCTGTCTCTCTCTCTCTCTCTCTCTCTGTATCAGTTCTGTCTGTCTGTCTGTGTCTCTGTGTGTCTCTCTGTTTGGCTGGCTTTTACAGCAAATATGTCACCATAGTTCAGCTTCTGTGTGTGTGTGTGCGTGTGTCTGTCTGTCTGTCTCTGTGTTTTGTCTGTCTGTCTTTAGCTTCTCTCTCTCTCTCTCTCTCTCTCTCTCTCTCTCTCTCTCTCTCTCTCTCTCTCTCTCCGTCTGTCTGTCGCTTGAATACAGGTTTCCCGAGAAATAGTTACACCAGTCAGTGTGTTAGCTAATAACATGATCCGCTTTTCCTGGGTCAGGTGTATACTCTGTTCGGAATGTAGTTCTTATCGTGATTTGTGTTTCAGTAGAATGTCTGTCTGGTAGATGTTATTCATTCATTCATTCGTTCGTTCGTTCGTTAATGTATTCATTCATTCGTTCATTTATTTATTTATTCATTAATCTATTCATTCATTTATCTATTTATTTATTATTTCTTTCTTTCTTTCTTTCTTTCTTCTTCTTCTTCTTCTTCTTCTACCTTGTTCATGGGCTGCAACTCCCACGTTCACTCGTATGTACACGAGTGGGCTTTTACGTGCATCACCGTTTTTACCCCGCCATGCAGGCAGCCATACTCCGTTGTCAGGGGTGTGCATGCTGGATATGTGCTTGTTTCCATAACCCATGCGTAACTGATCTTCTGCTTGCATATACACACGAAGGGGTTTCAGGCACAAGCAGGTCTGCACAATTATGTTGACCTGGGAGATGGGGAAAATTTCCACCCTTTACACACCAGGTGCCGTTACCGAGAAGCGAAAAGTTTCAGGTTCAGGTTGTTTTTTTTCTGCTTCAGTCTGTCAAGGAAGCGTCGCTACGTTCGGACAAATCCATATACGCTACACTATAATCATTATCTTCCAGGCAGATGCCTGACAACAGCAATACCTGACGCGCTTGCCGGGCCTTGAGTGTATGTTCATATAGTTGTGTACCCATCAAAGTGGGTTCCGCCTGCAGAATTTTGCCAGAGGACAACACTTTTGTTGCCATGGGTTCTTTTACAGCGCGCTAAGTGCGTGCTGCACACGGGACCTCGGTTTATCGTCATATCCGAATGACTGGACCTCCAATATGATTTTCTAGTCGACCTTGGGAGAAAGGGCGAGAGCGGGATTCGAACCCTGACCCTCACGGACACTTCATTGGCAGAGCCACCTGTGCGTGAGGGGGAGGCAGGGGTTGCTAATAGAAACGTAAACGTTTTGTAGTGTGTGTGTGTGTGTGTGTGCGCGCGCGCGTGCTTGCGTGCGTGTGTGCGTGCGTGCGGATGTGTGTGTGTGCGTGCGTGTGTGTTTTTGTGTGTGTGTGTGCGCGTGCTTGAGTGTGTGTGTGCGTGCGGGTGTGTGTGTGTGCGTGTGAGTGTGTATAAATATATGTGTGTGTATGTGTGTGTGTGCCCGCGCGCTCGCGCGTGCGTGCATAAGAGTGCATGTGTCACGTGCGTGTGCTCTCTCTCTCTCTCTCTCTCTCTCTCTCTCTCTCTCTCTCCCTCAAAAGTAAGGACACAGTTTATGTTTCTGTTGGCGTTGAAATGATGAATAGATTTCAACCCCTTCGAAACGGGGCTATGGCTTCATTCATCGAATAAATGTTCTGTTCTTTGTCCTGAACGACAACAACAACAACAACAGCAACAGCCGGTCGGTGATGACGATTTAAAACTGAACATGAAGACAACTCCACTTGTTCCCCTGGGTGGTCCTTTGCCATCCCAACGTCTAAAGTGACCTTACCTTGACCTGAGCCAGTGCCAAGGTCAAAGCCTGACCTCTTCACCCCTTGACCCCTATACTCTACAAAAAGGCCCTCCCCCCAAAAAATGTTTAAAACGCTCTACAAAAGAGCTCTACAAAAGACTGATTCTTCATCTTCTTCTTACTACTATTACTACTACTGTTATTATCATCATTATTATCATCATTATTATTATCATTATTATATTATTCATCTTCTTCTTACTACTATTACTACTACTGTTATTATCATCATTATTATCGCCCATACAGAAGCGGCCCTGCAGCGTATAACGTCCTGCTTCGCAGAGGCTGCGCAGCTCTTCGGCCTAGAAGTCAGTCTGAAAAAGACGGAAGTTCTCCACCAGCCTGCCCCACGGGAAGAATTCCACGCTCCTCACATCAACATCGGTGAGACAGAGCTGAAGTCGGTCCACCAGTTCAGCTACCTAGGCTGCACCATCTCGTCTGACGCCAAGATCGACAAGGAGATCGACAACAGACTTGCAAAGGCAAACAGCGCATTCGGCAGGCTGTACAAGAGAGTGTGGAACAACAAACACCTGAAGAAAGACACAAAGATCAGCGTGTACAGAGCTGTCGTACTGCCCACCCTGTTGTATGGCTCCGAAACCTGGGTCACCTACCGGCACCACATACGACTGCTTGATCGCTTCCACCAGCGCTGCCTTCGCACCATCCTCAGCATCCACTGGAGTGACTACATCACAAATGTCGAGGTCCTGGAGCAGGCAAAGACTATCAGCATCGAGGCAGTGCTGCTAAAGACCCAGCTACGTTGGGCAGGGCATGTGTCCAGGATGGAGGACCACCGCCTGCCCAAGATCGCGCTGTATGGCGAACTGTCCACTGGCCACCGTGACAGAGGAGCACCCAAGAAGAGATACAAAGACTCCTTGAAGAAAGCTCTCGGTGCCTGTCACATTGACCATCGCCAGTGGTCCGCAGTAGCCGCTGATCGAGAGACCTGGCGACGCACCATCCACCAAGCTGTCTCCTCCTTCGAAAACAACCGCAGGGCCAGCCTTGAGGACAAACGCAGAAGGAGGAAGAACCACGACGCTGCAGCCGCGAACCCAGACCAGACTTTCCCTTGCAACCGCTGCGGCCGACTCTGCTTTTCCCGCATTGGCCTTGTCAGCCATGAGCGTGCCTGCATCAGACGTGGACAACGCCCTTCCTAGATCTTCGTCAGCGAAGCCAGGCCATGATGATGATGATGATATTATCATCATTATTATCATCATTATTATTATCATTATTTTATTATTCATCTTCTTCTTACTACTATTACTACTACTGTTATTATTATTATTATTATTCGATCGTAAAGAGCTCGTCAAAGGCTTTCTGGGAACTTTACCAAAATAAGAGACCTCCACATACACGCAGCCCACCCCCTCTCCCCCGCCACACACACACACACACACACACACACACACATATGCAGCCCGTTCTCATTATAATTGTTCAGCTTGAGCTTCACCTCAAGGTGAAGGCCAAGGAAGAGAAATGCGATGTTTGTTATTCGGTTAAACACACGCCGTGGTCGAGGCTCTGAACACGATGAAAAACATCGGCCATCATGTTGTCACCTCAGCTAACTCCATGACCTTTAACGTATGACGGTCGCTGAAAGGCCATGGCCAAGGTCAAGGCCCCTTAGACAGGGCGGAAAAGCCCCAGCCCAAAACGGTTGGAGAGATGGACTTTAAAATTAATATAAAGGTCCTGGGTTTGATCCCGGGCAGTGTCGGCGCCTAGTGGTGGGTGGAAGGTTATTTTTTCTCCCCAGATCTCCAGTTCAACAAAATTGTGCATTACCTGCTCGAGTCCAAATCCCTCTTCGTGTGCATGCACACATACGGATGATCAAAATCAATATGCACACAAGTCCATGCCATCATTCGGTACGTTATGGAATCACGAACATGATTACATACACTAGGACCCGACCGAGGACAGAAGATCAGTGGTATGGCTTAACCAGATTTCTTTTCCTTTTTTTTATTTTTTTTTATCTCTGTCTCTGTCTCTGTCTCTGTCTCTCTCTCTCTCTCTCTCTCTCTCTCTCTCTCTCTCTCTCTCTCTTAAGCCATACTTTGTTTCACGGCTCTTCGAAGCGAAGTTGGAATGGACGTGAACGGCGACAAAGCTCCAATCCACAGTTGCTTGGTGAGAGAGAGATTTTATGTCACTGGCTCCGTGTGTGTAGCCCTTTCTTATTTCTTTTTCTTTTCTTTTTCTCTCTTTTTTTTTCCTTTCCATTTTCTTTTCCTGAGAAATATAAGGCTGTGTGCTTCTCGCTCTCTTCCCCAGAAATACTAGACCTGACGAACACCGTTGCTGGTGGCGTGGCTGGACTAAACTAGTTAACTATCGGTGCTTGCAGTGCAGGACTTCCAACATGTCTGGTGACAGTTCTGCTGCAATAATTGGATTACTCTTCGAGGCGTCTGGCCGTTTTCTTGATGTTTGTTTGTTTGTGTGTGTGTGTGTGTGTGTGTGTTTTTGGGTGTTTTTTTTTGTTTTGTTTTTTTAGTTCAGTTCTTTGATGACTTCTTTCTAGATTCGCGTCACTCTTTTGTGTAAGAAACCACGAGTACATTTGAAAAATTGAATAATTGAAGGGGTGGGGGTGCGTGGGGGGTGGGGGTGGGGGTAAAGAAGAAGAATAAAGGTGGAAAAGCAATTAAGGTGGCTAACGAATGTGGAAAATGATCTGAGTTGCAATGGTGGCTTGATCCATTCTTTCGTGTGCGTTATTTTATTTTATTTTTTCTCCTTTTCTATTTCTAATTTGTGAAAAATCATTTTTAAATTGGCTAATTGATTACTTATTGCTTTGTTCGTAGATCGAATGATTGATGAATTGGTGGACTGACTGAAGATTCTGATATTGCTTCGGTGCCATAATCTTCTGAATGTTAGAATAGGACATGTTGAAAGAGTTCCAGTGCGCACAGACGTCCGTATAATACCAAACGTTTCTTCGTTGGGGTTGTTGTCGTTGTAGTTGTTGTTATTGTTGTTGTTGCTGCGTGTGCATTTGATCTATTTACTAATTTCTTTCTTTCGTCCTTTCTTTCTTTTTTTTTCGTTTTTTTTTTTCTTTTCTTCTTCCCTCTTTTCTTGCTGTTCTTCTTCCATTTCTTTCTTTTCTTTTTCACCTATCTGTGTACCTGTGTATCTCTCTCTCTATGTATGTATGTATGTATGTATCTAGCTGTCTGTCTGTCTGACTGTCTGTCTTGTCTTTTTTAATCGTCTGTGTATTTATCGAAACGTCTATTTATTTATTTATTTATTTATTTATTTGTCTATTTATTTGACATGTTCTGGGACCTTGTTCCTGTGTTCTTCACGTCTAAATTTTCTGATTTCATTTTTTTTCTAAATAGATAATCAGGGTGGTTCTGGGTCTGGGTTTTGAGTCTTTGAGACAGGGTGAGAAATCACAAAGAAATCTATGTATGTATATATCTATGTATCTATCTGTCTGTCTATCTATCTATCAAACTATCTATCTATCTATCTACATATATCCTTTTCTCTCATTATTTACTTATTTATTTATCCATCTATTTTCATTCATTCATTCATTCATTCATTCATTCATTCATTCATTTGTTTATTCATCTTTTATTCGAAACCATTTACTTCGCGGTCATGCACACCGTTCTGAATTGTATTGATGATAATGATGCTGATATGGATATTAATGCAGCGCAAAGCCTCGGTTGGAGACCAAGCTCTAAGCGCTTTACAAACACGGGAGCATTGAATTTTGCACAACGTGCTGCCTACCTTGGTAGAGCCGACTGGCTGACAACTGCCATTGGGCGCCCATCGGTTGTATTGTATTGTATTGTATTGTATTAATTTTCAGTCACAACAGATTTCTCTGTCTGAAATTCGGGCTGCTCTCCCCGGGGAGAGCGCGTCGCCACAGGTGTGTTGTCTGCAAGTGTATTTGTTTTATTAACGAATTGGATTTTTATTTATTTCTTCTTTTTTTTCTTTTTTTCTTCTCTTTTTTTTTACAGGGATAACTTTTTTGTTGCCCTGGGTTCTTTTGCGTGTACTAAGTAGATGTTGTACACGGAACAGGATACAAAACACAAGAGGAAAAAAAACTTTGAACCCACTTGAGAGAGGAGTAGAACCCAGGCAGTCAAACTTTTTTTTATACCCTGTACACGGAACTTCGGTTGATTGTGACATCAGAATGACAGACGACCAGACCACAACCCAAGGTCTTGTGGAGGGGGGAGGGGAGAGTGGGGGGGGAGGGGAATGTGGGATTCGATATAGAACCCTCGGATTCACTCGCTTCCTAGGCGAATGCGTTACCACTTGGCCACCGTTTTATTTCAGTTCATTTTATTTTATCTATTCTATTCTATTTTATTTCATTTGTGTCTTGTTCACACGCAGTATTGACTTTTCAAATTCTTGTCATTTCAATGGATGCTGTGCTATGCTGTGCTTTGTTGTGTTGTGTTGTGCTGTGCTGTGCTGTGCTGTGCTGTGCTGTGCTGTGCTGTGTTGTGTTGTTCTATTCTGACCTGTGGTATGCTGTGCTGCGTGATACCGGTACCATGTGTTGTGTTGTGTTGTACTGTGCTGTGCTGTGCTGTGCTGCGCTGTACTGTGCTGTGCTGTGTTGTTCTGTACTGATCTTTGGTATGCTGTGCTTCGTGATACCATGTTCTGTGTTGTGCTGTGTTGTGTTGTGTTGTGCTGTGCTGTGCTCTGCCGTGTTGTGCCGTGCTGCGCTGTGCTGTGTTGTTCTGTACTGACCTGCGGCATGCTGTGCTGCGGGATACTATGTGCTGTGCTGTGCTATACTGTGTTGTGGTGTGGTGTACTCTACTGAGCTTTGCTGTGCTGTGCTGTACTGTGCTGTGCTGTGATGTTTTGTGCTGGACTGTAATGACCTGTATTGTGCTGTGCTATGCCGTACTGTACTGTGCTGAACTGTGCTGTGCTGTGATGTGCTCTTCTGAGCTGTGCTGTATCATGCTATACTGTACTGTGCTGTACTGAACTGTGCAGTTCTGCGCTGTATTGTGCTGTACTGTGATGTGCTGTATTGTGCGGAGCTGTGCTATGCTGTGCTGTGCTGTAGAAATGCTGTACTGATGTTATTGTGCTGTGCTGTGCTGCTCTGCGTTGTACTGTTCTGTACATACTGTGCTGGACTGTACTGCATTGTACTCTGCTTTGGTGTATTGTACTATACAGTATCATACTGTACTGTCCTGCACTATACTGTGGTGCTGTGTTGGGATGTATTGTGCTGTGCTGTGCTGCGCTGTGCTGTATTGTGCTGCGCTGTGTTGTGCTGTGCTGTACTTTGCTGTGCTGTGCTGTGCTGTGCTGCACTTTGCTGTGCTGCACTGTTCTGTATTGTGCTGCGCTGTGCTGTGCTGTGCTGTTCTGTGCTGCGCTGTGCTGTGCTGTTCTGTGCTGCGCTGTGCTGTGCTGTGCTGTGCTGTGCTGTGCTGTATTGTGCTGTACTTTGCTGCGCTGTGCTGTTCTGTGCTGCGCTGCGCTGTGCTGTGCTGTGCTGTGCTGTGCTGTGCTGTGCTGTGCTGTTCTGTATTGTGCTGTACTTTGCTGCGCTGTGCTGTTCTGTGCTGCGCTGTGCTGTGCTGTTCTGTGCTGTGCTGTTCTGTATTGTGCTGTACTTTGCTGCGCTGTGCTGTTCTGTGCTGCGCTGCGCTGTGCTGTGCTGTGCTGTGCTGTGCTGTTCTGTATTGTGCTGTACTTTGCTGCGCTGTGCTGTTCTGTGCTGCGCTGTGCTGTGCTGTGCTGTGCTGTTCTGTGCTGCGCTGTGCTGTGCTGTTCTGTGCTGCGCTGTGCTGTTCTGTGCTGCGCTGTCTCATATTAACCTTAAGAGTCGACCCTTTTTTTTTCTTTTCTTTTTCTTTTGTCCCTGAACAAGTATCTGCTTACTGACTCACTCCAGCTTGTGCCCTCTGAATGAAGGGCAGCTGAGGATCTTGGCCAACAACGACATGGTAGTGTGTTCCCCGCTGGAGTGTTCAAACTGCTGTCTGTCATTCTATCATCATGTCAACTCACTTCACTGTAACTGAGGCTGTGCATGCCTGCTATGGGTTATTTGATATTTTTTTTATCTCCCTTCGGCCCCGCCCTACACTTTTACTTCCCTGTGTGTGTGTGTGTGTGTGTGTGTGTGTGTGTCAATGTCCGATATACGGTCATAATATTTTTTTAATTTAAAAAAAAAGCCTTCCATAATAATGCAAGTGAGTGTGGTTGCTTGCCCTGGTATACCTTTTAACTGAATAAAACAGGGTAAGAAAATGTTTTTTTTTTAAAAACAAACAACAAAAACAACAAAAAAAAAAAAAAAACACCCCACTGTCTAGACCCTACACACTGGCGGCTTTGTACTTGTTCTCTGTGCAGGTCTGTGCCTTGCAGTGGGTGTGAGAGACAGAGGGAGACAGAGACAGAGGGAGCCAGCGGAGGAGGAGGGGGTCAAGGGGGGGCGGGGGGGGGGGAGGGGGGGGGGGCGGGGGTCAGAGACACAGCAGAAAGAGACAGAGATACGAGGAGGAACGAATAAAGGGTATGTGTGCTTAATCTCTTAATTCTGCCACCCTACCCCCCCCCCCCACCCCTCTCTCTCTATCTTTGTTTCTCGTTCTCTCTCTCTCTCTCTTTGTGTGTGTGTGTCTGTGTGTGTGTCTGTGTCTGTGTCTGTGTGTCTCTGTGTGTGTGGTTTTTTTTTTAATTTATTTATTTTGTTTTATTTTATTATCTTTTTTTTTTTTCTTTTTTCTCAAGGCCTGACTAAGCGCGTTGGGTTATGCTGCTGGTCAGGCATCTGCTTGGCAGATGTAGTGTAGCGTATATGGATTTGACCGAACGCAGTGACGCCTCCTTGAGCTACTTATACTGATACTGATATGGACAGGTCTATCATCTGTTTATTTTGTAATGTGATTCGTGTGCCTTTCTTTCGTTCTGGAGTTATTGTCGACGATTTCATTTGTAATTTCTTTCTTTCTTTCTTTTTTCGTTGTTTTGGGTTGTTTGTTTGTTTTTATCTCTTTTTACTTCTTTCTTTCTCACTATTCTTCTTTGATTTTTTTGTTTCTTGTGTTTGCTTTGGGTTGACATATGAATCTTACCTTTAAACGCATGTGCGCTCACATATACACACCTACACGAACAGAGCACACAGATACAGAGAGACAGACCGACAGACAGACAGAGACAGACAGACAGACAGACAGACACACACACACACACACACACACACACACACACACACACACACACACACACACACATTCACGGACATACACACAGGTACACACATACACATGCACACACGCACGTACGCACGCACGCACACAAACACACACATCCTCACACTCACACACCCACACCCACCACCCACACCCACCCACATAGCCTCCCCCTCCATCCGCCCCCCCCCCTCACACACACACACACACACACACAAGGTTACGAAATCCATTTCCTTGACCATTATGTCCAATTTGATAAAAAAATAATATAACAATTTCATGATACTACTAACGTTTGGGGAAATTTGTGTTGAAATGAGTGACCCATCATATGTGCTTATGTGTATGTGTGTGTGTATGTGTGATGTGTGTGTGTGTGTGTGTGTGTGTGTGTGTGTGCGTGCGTCCGGGCGTGTGTGTGTGTGTGTGTGTGTGTGTGTGTGTGTGTGTGTGTGTGTGTGTGAAGGGTTAACCTTTCTGCTTGTGCCAATGATGCCACAGGTTTTCCTTCCTGTGCCACAATTGTTTCCTGCCAAAAAAACAAACCAAAAGAAACAAACAACAACAAAAAAAGAAGAACGCGCAATTACTCGACCCCCTAAATTCCTCATCTGAAGAAACACACACACACACACACACACACACACACACACACAACACAACACAACACAACACACACACACACACACACACACACACAACACAACACACACACATACGCACACAACACAACACACACACACACACACACACACACACACACACACACACACACACACACACACACACACACACATTTCCAGTGTGTGCGTGTGTGCGTGTGTGAATCATCAACTTGAACAGGCACAATGATGTTTTGTTAGTGCTTACGGAAACAGAACGAAAGCAAAACTGTTTTTTCAACATGACTAAATCCAAAACCTCCCCATGATGAAAGACCGAATTCACAGTTGATATGGCAGACTATTAAGTTGATTAGGTAGATACTCAGATTGACTTTTTTTTGTGTTTCGTTGTTGTCGTTGTCGTTGTCGTTGCTATTGTTGTTGTTTCATCAGGAGGGTATAAGTAATGTACATACAGTCTGAAGCTTTTTTTTTTTCTTTCTGATGTGGATTGTGAATTGAAGCGAGCGCGCGGATGCTCACACACCGACACACAGACACACAGACACACACACACACACACACACACACACACATACAAACATGGACAGACAGATAGACACACACACACACACACACACACACACACGCACGCACGCACACACACACACACACATACAGACCATATAAATCCTTGTCTGTTGCATGTAATTGAATAAATTTTTGAATTTATGTTTATATTGATATAAGGTGGTTTTGATTTTTTTGGTGATGTGTGTGTGTGTGTGTGTGTGTGTTTGGGGGTGATTGTGTTTTTTTTTGCGTATTTTACATGGAGAATTTGTTGTATTTTTCTTGTCACCCATCATCCAATGGTATTCAGTTCCCTTGTAGAATGTTTGATTGGTTGTTTCTTAAACAATGATGCTTACGTTATATTATGTGGCGCTTTGTATAGCAGAACGTCGAACATAGCTCAAAATATTTTGTTTTGTTTTTTAAAGTGTGCGCAATATTCTGAACAAAACACACAGTACAAAAACCAATCATTCAGTTCAATGCGCTGTTCACCAGATTGTACTTTTGAATAATCATGGGGAAATGTTAGCAGATATGAACACCTCTCTAAATTTAAGTACTTTAGACGGCATGTGTGATGGCGATCTTGAAGGTCGCTATACATGGGATTTTGGCAGTTGTGTGTGTGTGTGTGTGTGTGTGTGTGTGTGTGTGTGTGTGTGTGTGTGTGTGTGTGTGTATTATATGCTGCAGAGTTTACTCTGTTTTATTTAATCCAAAGTAGTGTTTCGTTTTGGGTGATAGCGTCAGATTTGCTTGTAGAGCAAAGTTCCCATTATTCTAATTAGTGGAACTGTTCGACTCTAACATGTAGTATGTCGTCTTGATTACATTACGAAACCTTAATTTAATGAGAAAGAGTGAGAGACAGTGTGAGTGTGTGTGTGAGTGAGTGGGTAGGGGAATGAGGTGGCTGAATTTGAATAGGACGTTTGTGTGCATGCATGGATGTATGTCGGGAGAGGGTGGGAGATACACGTATGTGAGTATGTGTGTGCGATAAAACATTTTTCGAGATAATGATATTAATGAAATTTGGTAAATTGATTTGTTAAATATGTTCTTTTTAAATTCTTTTTTTTTTGTTCTCAAATTAGAATTTCTTTCTGTCGCTCAGTTAATATTTATTCAAATGGTTCCGAAAATTTCAGTACAACAAAAAGTTAATCTGACAATAAACGGTTTCAGTCAGTCAGTCAGTCAGTCAGTGTGTGTGTGTGTGTGTGTGTGTGTGTGTGTGTGTGTGTGTGTGTGTGTGTGTGTGTGTGTGTGTGTGTGTGTGTGTGTATGTGTGCGTGTGTGTGTGTGTGTATGTGTGTGTGTGTGTGTGTGTGTGTGTGTGTGTGTGTGTGTGTGCGTGTGTGTGTGTGTGTGTGTGTGTATGTGTGTGTGTGTGTGTGTGTGTGTGTGTGTGTATGTGTGTGTGTGTGTGTATGTGTGTGCGTGTGTGTGTATGTGTGTGTGTGTGCGTGTGTGTGTATGTGTGTGTGTGTGTGTGTGTGTGTGTGTCGTGTGTGTGTGTGTGCAACTCTTTATCTCTGACGTGTATCTGTCATTGCGCGCTCACTTGCTTAGGCTTCTCACCCCCACCTTAAGGTACAAGGCCATTCAACAAGAGACCTTCACAGTCCCCGATCCTGTGCCTTTTACCGGGCCTTGTAAGAATAAGGCCAGGAGAAGTCCAATCTTCTGGCTGTCTGCCTGGAGGTCTCTTCACCAGCTGTTTATTTGCTCGACCTCTCTGTTCTTTTCCCCTGTCGTCGAGGCTTGTCTGGTAATGCTTGATAGTTTGTTTGTTTTTCTTTGCGTGCATGTTCGAACCGTTTCCACCTTTTTTTTTCTTCTTTTTTTTTTTTTGTCTTCCTATATCGCTTTCAGCTGGCAGTTTTATGGTTTCTTCTACGAGTCGATGTTTCTGCTGATACTATATACTACTGGAGGATTCTTCAAAGTCAGATCAATGTTGATGAACGTCTGCACTTTGTTTGTTAAGGATAGTTTCTGTTTTGTTTTGTTTTGTTTGTTCGGTTTTTGTCACCCTCCATGTCTCAACACCATAGCATAATTATCAGTGTGCAAGTGTGAGTGTATGCACCCTCGTATTACGTATATTATCTGCCGTTTTTTTTTTGTTGTTGCTTTTTTTTTTTTTTTTTTTTTTTTTGTTGTTTTTTTAAAGAGTAGCAGTTCTGTTCCAGTATTACTACATAAATGGGGCCCCGTCACCCCCCCCCCCTCCCGCCTCACCCCACAACCCCTTTTCCTTCTCTGGGTTGGCTCTCAACATCCGACGTTTGACCAGCATGTTTGGTTTACGAGCAGGTCAGCTTCTTCTTCTGTTTTTGTCGTCGTTTTATTATTATTATTTTTCTTCTTCTTTTTTTCCCTTTGTTTTCCTTTGATTTTGTTGTTGTTTTGTTTTGTATTGTGTTGAAGATGTGGTGCAGTGCATATGGTTCAGTCTACACGCTTTTATTTCTCTCTGGGTAGTGAAACTGATCCCTCCCCACTCCATCACTCCCCCCCCCTCTCTCTTTCTTCCTCTCTCTTACTCGCACACACAGGTACATAGACGCACACATACACCAACACATGCGCACGCATGCACACGCGCACACACGTTCACAAGGAGTTTATGATTCAAGATTTCTTTTATTCTATTGACAAAACAATCTTTGAAGAGAGTTTCTCAGCGATGTGTTAAGTAATGCACAATATGGATGTTGAAAACCTTCACTCCTATTTTCATGGTCTTTTTTTTTTTAACACACACACGTGTGTGCGCGCGCGCGCGTTTACACACACACAAGCACACGCACACACATACACAAGCGCGCGCGCGCACACACACACACACACACACACACACACACTACACACACACACGCGCGCACACACACACACACACACACTACACTACACTACACACACACTACACTACACTACACTACACTACACTACACTACACTACACATCACTACACTACACTACACTACACACTACACACACCACGTACCACCAACTCTTCCTCTTCTTCGGTGAAGAACCCACCACCGTCACTGTGTATGAATCAGCTACGCATTATAATCATCAACTTGACACGTGCTAAAACTTGAACGATCTTCGCATTCGTCCAGTCTCAGGGGTTTTCCGCTTGCAGCTTCCTTGCTCTTGATGACAATAAGGATGACTGACAGACTGACTTGACTAGCTTACCGCACCAGTCACTCTGTGAGAATGTGAAGAATTCCAAAGTCTTTTCCACCATCTGCTTCTCCTCTCACCGGAAGGGAGAGAATTACTATTCCCCGCACAGCCATTGGCTAGTTAATTTTAACCGGGTTGCCATTTTGGGGACTGACTGGCTGACTGAAGCCGGTAATCCGTTTAACTAAGTAGCGAA
>NC_134894.1:35619692-35622192 GCF_041734735.1 Babylonia areolata
GTGAGAGAGAGAGAGAGAGAGAGAAGTGAGTGGATTTGGATTTTGCACACACACACACACACACACACACACACACACACACTCACTCACTCACTCACTCACACACACACACACACACACACACACACACACACACACACACACATATATATATATATATATATATATATATAGAGAGAGAGAGAGAGAGAGAGAGAGATCTGGGCCTGGATTAAATATTCAATCTATGATCGCATAACATGCATCATCCAGTGAGCCCAACAGGACATGGTCACACACACGCGCGCGCGCGCGCGCGCACATCATAATGATTATGATGGTGTGTGTTGTGTGTGTGTGTGTGGGGGGAGGGGGGGGGCGGAGGGGGGAGAGAAATATTATGTGCTCATGTCTCTATCCCATCTGTCGGCCTGATTGCCAGACTATCTGTATGTGTGTCCCCCCCCCCCCCTCCCCCCCCCCCCTCTCTCTCTCTCTCTCTCTCTCTCTCTCTCTCTCTCTCTCTCTCTCAGTGTATCTCTTTGTCTCTCTGTCTTCTGTCTGTCTGCCTGTCGGTCGCTCTGCCCCAGCCTCTCGAATATCACTGCCTATAATGATGTATGAGAAACCAGGCATAAACACACAGACACAGACACACACAGACACAGACAGACACACACACACACACACACACACACACACACACACACACACACACACACACACACACACACACACACACACACACACACACACACACACACAGGGATTCGATAATTTGGTCAGACACTTCAAAGCCTTTCTTTACACAGCGTAGCGATAAACAGGGAATAGTTACAATCGTTACTGTGTAAACACTGTTTTACACTCGTTACTGTGTTACACTGCCCAGCCTGCTTTCTTCCACCCCATACCACCACCACCACCACCACCACCACCACCCCACCCCACACACCCTCACACCACCACTACTTCCCTCCCACCCTACCCACACACTTTCTGTTACACGACTAAATTTGGTTACGCTGTTGGTTGCATGCTGGGGAACAAGCCGGACTGAGAAGACACACAGATTATATTCCCGGAAGTGAAGACCCTCACCCCGTCCAACCTTCCATCTACAACCCTCCCTCTCCCCTCCCCCACCTCATCCCTACCCCTACCCCAACCCCCCAACCCCCCAACCCCCTTCCCCCCCAGTGGGTGTGCTGACACTTGCGAAGTCCTTGATATGAACTTTATGAACTTGCGTCACACCACAACACTGCATGCAGCATCACAAGGGGAACACCAAAAACTGAAGTCATCATGAGAGCATAGCACGATAGGCCACAGAACTGTGGATCTTTTATTGTTATCATGATTGTTATTATTTAATGTTAATCATACGCCTTTTTATCAGTTTCTAGATATGGATGGTGAGCAAATGATGACGACTGTGCTACAGAGCTCCATTTATTAGAGGTCTGCGACAACGTGACCAGTTTGTGCACTCCTCACTCCCCTTTCGTGTCAACCAGTCACGCTGACAATAAAACATCACACGTCAATTCAGTTTGGAAACAACCGCATCGTGTATACAAGAAAGCCGTCGAACAATTGAATAAAAGAACGCTATAATACCGGTTGATAATATATTTTAAAAAAATTATTACATTCTTATAAACATCGGGGATCTAGAGCAACAACTGTAGTGCATTTGTATCGTTCATGTTTCATGTAAGTCTTGTCGTTTAGGCTACACTCTTTTGCGAGTGTGTACTTTTTTTTCTTTCTTTTTTTTTTTTTTTTTTTTTTAAATAAATCTCCATGATGTATGAGTTCCCTCTGAGCTGTAGGGATTACTCCGAAAAGCCATAATGCATTGCACACAGTCTGTGCTTTATGTTAAAGCTCAAAAAGTTTCTGGATTCAATGTGAAAACAACAAATGATTATGTGGAATGACATATTTGTGTCCCATTTATACTGATTCTTCAGTCAGTTGTATCAGTCACTGGTTTAAATGACAAAGAAAGAAAAATGATAGATTACCAAGAAGGACAAATTATAGCTTGCCACGAAAAGCTTACGATAAATGCTGTATGATTCACACATGAGGGGAAAAAAAAGTAACTGGGTTTCTAACTCACACGACTGTGGTTATTTGAACTTGGTCTTGAGTAAGGAGTAGGATATATATATATATATATATATATATATATATATATATATATTGTGCAAACTTTTTGCCAACCATTGATTGACTGCAAATGGCAGAATTTGGAAAGTCATATCGATTTAAGTGACAAACTTGACATATACAGAGTTTATAGTTGAACTCACTGGATGAAGAAAGGAGGAATTTTTGTTTAATGTCCCGTCAAACATATCGGTGATTGAAGACATTTTGTTAAAGTATTTATGAATACATCTGAGTATTATCGGTTAGAAGGGGTGGGAGATGTGGATGAATGGAGGGTTGGGGGAAACTGGGCAAATGAGGGTAAAAATGTGGGTGAAATTTGGAAGGAAAAAAAACC
>NC_134894.1:35629692-35632192 GCF_041734735.1 Babylonia areolata
GAAATCCTTCAGTGAAGATGCGGAATTTGTTATTGTTGTTGTTGTTTTCTTTGTTGATTTTTTAAAAAATTATTAACTTATTGATTTATCGTTGTTGTTGTTGTTGTTTTCTTTTTCTTTTAACTTATTTTTAGTTTGGCCACCCACTGGCGTTATACCCAAGGAATCTTTTTTTTTCGTTCGTTTGAAAACTGTGGTGAAAATGTTTCAGAAAACGTTTTAGAGAGAGAGAGAGGTTGGGGGTGGGGGGGGGGGGGGAGGGAGGTACGGAGGGAGAGAGTACTGGGGGATTTTCTCCATTAAGAGAACTGAAGAGAGAGAGAGGGAGGGAGAGGGAGAGAGAGAGAGTACTGGGGGATTTTCTCCATTGAGAGAACTGAAGAGAGAGGGAGGGAGAGAGAGAGAGAGTACTGGGGGATTTTCTCCATTAAGAGAACTGAAGAGAGAGAGAGAGAGAGGGATGGAGGGAGGGAGAGGGAGAGAGAGAGAGAGAGTACTCGGGGATTTTCTCCATTGAGAGAACTGAAGAGAGAGGAAGGGAGAGGGAGAGAGAGAGAGAGTACTGGGGGATTTTCTCCATTAAGAGAACTAAAGAGAGATAGAGAGGGAGGGAGGGAGAGAGAGAGAGAATACTGGGGGATTTTCTCCATTAAGAGAACTGAAGAGAGAGAGAGAGAGAGAGAGGGAGGGAGAGGGAGAGAGAGAGAGTACTGGGGGATTTTCTCCATTAAGAGAACTGAAGAGAGAGAGGGAGGGAGAGGGAGAGAGAGAGAGAGAGTACTGGGGGATTTTCTCCATTAAGAGAACTGAAGAGAGAGAGAGAGAGGGAGGGAGGGAGAGGGAGAGAGAGAGAGTACTGGGGGATTTTCTCCATTAAGAGAACTGAAGAGAGAGAGAGGGAGGGAGGGAGGGAGAGGGAGAGAGAGAGAGAGTACTGGGGGATTTTCTCCATTGAGAGAACTGAAGAGAGAGAGGGAGGGAGGGAGGGAGAGGGAGAGAGAGAGAGAGAGTACTGGGGGATTTTCTCCATTAAGAGAACTGAAGAGAGATAGAGAGGGAGGGAGGGAGAGGGAGAGAGAGAGAGAGAGTACTGGGGGATTTTCTCCATTAAGAGAACTGAAGAGAGAGAGAGAGAGGGAGGGAGGGAGAGAGAGAGAGAGAGTACTGGGGGATTTTCTCCATTGAGAGAACTGAAGAGAGAGAGAGAGGGAGGGAGAGGGAGAGAGAGAGAGTGTACTGGGGGATTTTCTCCATTAAGAGAACTGAAGAGAGATAGAGAGGGAGGGAGGGAGGGAGAGAGAGAGAGAGAGAGTACTGGGGGATTTTCTCCATTAAGAGAACTGAAGAGAGAGAGGGGGAGAGAGGGAGGGAGGGAGGGAGAGGGAGAGAGAGAGAGTACTGGGGGATTTTCTCCATTGAGAGAACTGAAGAGAGAGAGAGAGGGAGGGAGGGAGGGAGAGGGAGAGAGAGAGTACTGGGGTTTTTCTCCATTAAGAGAACTGAAGAGAGAGAGAGAGAGGGAGGGAGGGAGGGAGGGAGAGAGAGTACTGGGGTTTTTCTCCATTAAGAGAACTGAAGAGAGAGGGAGGGAGGGAGGGAGAGGGAGAGAGAGAGTACTGGGGGATTTTCTCCATTGAGAGAACTGAAGAGAGAGAGAGAGAGAGAAACTGAAGAGAGAAAGAGAGAAGAGAGACAGACAGACAGACACAGAGAGAGAGAGAGAGAGACAGAGTCAGAGACACAGGCAGAGACGGAGAGGGAAGAGAGAAGCAAAGAAAGAAAATAGGTCCAGCGGAGGCGGAGAGCTCAGGTCTCCCGACGAGTGTGTGGGAGATTCTATCCAGTACCCTCAGACTCTCTTACCTCCTAGGCGAACGTGTGACCACCAGACCGCCATTTCAAACACGCAACGAACATGTTAAGCGGCAAAGAATTGCTTCTCTCAAACGCAGAAAGGAAAGTTTCAGTTTCTCAAGGAGGTGTCACTGAGTTCGGACAAGTCCATATACGCTACACCACATCTTGCTAGGCAGGTACCTGATCAGCAGCATAAACCAACGCGCTTAGTTAGCCTGGCCTTCAGTGCATGCTTATAATCTATATTAATTTTTTGTGTGCCTATCAGAGTGGATTTCTTCTGCAGAATTGTTTTCCAGAGGACAACACTCTCGTTGCCATGGGTTCTTTTGTCAGTGCGCCAAATGCGTGCTGCTGAACACGGGACCTCGGTTTATCGTTTCATCCGAATGACTAAACGCTGAGTTTGATTTTCCAGTCCAAATAATTATGGGAGAAAGGACGAGAGCGGGATTCAAACCCACACCCTCACGGACTCTCTGTATTGGCAGCTGAGCGTCTTAACCATTCTGCCACCTTCCTCCTAGGAAAACTATTGTGCAATTGAGAGAGGCGCTTTTGCCGAAAACAAAATGCGCGCCTGTCTCCTGATGTGTGTTTTGTTAGTGGAGTTGTTTTTGTTGTTGTTGTTGTTTAATTTATT
>NC_134894.1:35647192-35657192 GCF_041734735.1 Babylonia areolata
CCAACAACCTTGCCCACTTTCAGAATTGACGATAACACTCTGGAATACATCAAACTCCATTCTTTCGAGTGCACTGGACAATCAAATTGACTCATCATACTGATTGCATTTTCACAAAAGCTAGGGAAACATTAACCTTTTCTGAAAATCTTATGCATACAACCAAGGAGCCAGGGTATAGGCCTGTTCACTTGATTTCACCTTTGTATATCACTTGTTCGGTCGACATTTACATATGCACAAGAAGTATACTTCGGCGCACTAAATGATTTTTTTTGGGGGGGAGGGGGCGGGGAGGTGGGAGGGAGGGGGAAGGGGGGGCAGGTGTGTGTGTTAAAGCATAGACTGCAGATCATATTAACTTGCACTTGTCTTAACAGTCCATGTTTCAAGTACGAAGGCATACAGTGCAGCGGGACTATTACCAAAAGAGGGTCAAAGGGAACTTGCGTATGGTAAATTTGTCATGAGAAGTTGACTGGATTTGGAATCAGAAACTGTTTTCAAATTCGACAGTGAATTTCCAAAGAGTACCAGACCTATAGCTTCTCACACCACATTAGGAACATACACGTCACATGTTATAACAAATTCTGGCTTGAATGAAACCTCACATGTTGCTAAAAGGTCTGCAGTATCGCCTATCCCAGCATGGTAGTTTCAAAGAGTACAATTTGATATCGATCAGTCTGATCTGACCAAAGATGACAACATAGATTTAGGCCTACTTACGTCACATGCACAGATTCATTTTCAGGACAAATACTCTGATTATATGAAAATATTTACAAACGACTCGTTTGTCAATCACAGAGCTGGTGCAGCTTTCGTTATTCCACACCTTAAGTTTCAAGATTCATCTATAATAAATCTTTCTTCACAGATGAAATTCCAGCTATTCTTATGGCGTGAAACTTTATTATCTCCTGTCCGAACACTATCTTTCAGATCCTTTTATGTGTTGATTCTAAATCATTTCTTTGCGTTATTAGATTCTTTAAAAGAAACAGTCAGATCTGAACTCGAAACAACGGCGGATGTGTCAGTCGGCCAGTATGGTAATATATCCACTGTTGGAAAATAAAGATTCATTCATTCATTCGTTATATGAAACCGGCCATTAAATGCACGAACTCTCAGAGGCTCACATATGACCTTTTGCTGGATTCCTTCTAAGTGTTATGAAAAGGTGGACATTTCAACTAAAAATGTAGCTAAAGGTTCCATGAAGGTGTTGGATTTAAATATTTCGCTTTCACTACATGAATGCTACACCATTGTATAAAAAAAATAAAAAAGTTCAATGATCAAAATTTCAGCTTGGAGAAAAGAAAAAAGAGAAGACTGATATCTTTCTGAGTTACATACAGAAAAAAAGAAAATGTTCGTTTTCAGTGGAAATCATTGCCGAAATAATACCCCTATTTCCATAGACGGCAAATCATTTCTTTGATCTGCAGATGGAATATGATTTTTTTTTTTTACAAGACTGACCAAATAAGTCGGTAATGTTTCTTGCATATGTGGTGCTCACACAACAGTCGATCACATAGGCCTGTTGACATGCCATGTGTTAGTCCCACATCCCTGACGTCAATTCGTCTTCTGTGTTGACAGTTTTCAGCACTCCGTTGCTGATAATACTTATACACAATTTTGTTTCAATCTTTGTTACATTGTCCAGTTTGTTCACTGTCATAGTTGTTAGTTTTTCGCCGTTACACGGATGCTATATTGCTGTTGTTGTTTATTAACTCACACACAGACGCACACACACACACACACACACACACACACACACACACACACACACACACACACACACACACACTCACTCACTCACTCACACACAATTAGATGCGTATACAGTGCTTTTTTTCCTCTTTACCAGGTTTTTTGTCCTGTGCTGGTCTGATAATTAGGATAGGTATGGGTAACTGCGAACAGCGCGTGATTGCGAACGATTCGCATAACGCCCCACTTCGAAGCGTTCTTAACGGTTGCATTTTACAATCTGACGTCTGCTTTGACCTTTTTCTAATACCTTATTGAATATCCATTTCCAAAAACCAGTCAAACATCAGCTATTTCTGGCTGTTTCCGCGCTATTTCTTCTCTTCGCGCACCACTACCGACCAAGATTACAAACGTACTCTCAAAATCCTAAAATTAAGGGAAGCAAGTTGTAGGACTTGAACTTTGACACAGTTTAAGATAGTTTTATTTGATCGGATATGTTGAATGTGCATTACCAGTGCTGGGAGAATTTAAGAAAGCATATTGGTGACAGATCAGAACGTCAGTTTTAACAGGAATCTGCAAAATATTGTCGTTTGCAATTAGACCATAGGATATTTTGACGTGAGTCTATTTGCGAACGATGCTGTACAGGTACTGAGCACTCTCAAAAGAGTGTGTTTGTGTGCGATGTGGGGTGTGTGTGTGTGTTTGAACGTCCGTTTGTGTGGTTTGTGTGCATTTGTGATCAAAACCAACAATACAACAGTCTAGTGGGATGTTCCAATAATATGGTATGTCTGATGAGTTAAAGACCTGCTTCTGTTTTAATTGTCTACATGTATCCAAAGCCATCGTTCGCAATTACACTAGCCCGTTCGCATTTACCCTCAGGCACCCTTGCTATTTTAAATGTCGACAAAACGTTCAAAAGAATGAGCAGACTAACGATACGATACGATACGATACGATACGATACGATACGACACGATACGATACGATACGATACTACACAGCACAATACAATTCCTTGATAGATGAAAGGTGAATTGGTGTGAAGGGGGGTTGGGTAGGGGAGATAACACATTCTGAAATCACAGGATTATTCCGTTCACCTCGCTCACTGCCCGCATCCCATGACGAATGGCCTTACCTGGAGCCAGGCACCAAGAAGATGGGCTTTACCTGGAACCAGGCACCAAGAAGATAGGCTTTACCTGGAAGCAGACACCAAGAAGATGGGCTTTACCTGGAACCAGGCACCAAGAGGATAGGCCTTACCTGGAAGCAGACACCAAGAAGATGGGCTTTACCTGGAAGCAGACACCAAGAAGATGGGCCTTACCTAGAACCAGACAACAAAAAGATAGGCCTTACCTGGAACCAGGCACCAAAAAGATAGGCCTTACCTGGAACCAGGCACCAAGAAGATAGGCCTCACCTGGAACCAGACACCAAGAAGATAGGCCTCACCTGGAACCAGACACCAAGAAGATAGGCCTCACCTGGAACCAGGCACCAAGAAGACAGGCCTTACTTTGAACCAGACACCAAGAAGGTAGGCCTTACCTGGAACCAGGCACCAAGAAGATGGGCTTTACCTGCAAGCAGACACCAAGAAGATGGGCTTTACCTGGAACCAGGCACCAAGAAGATGGGCCTTACCTGGAAGCAGACACCAAGAAGATGGGCCTTACCTGGAACCAGACACCAAGAAGATGGGCCTTACCTGAAACCAGACACCAAGAAGATGGGCTTTACCTGAAACCAGACACCAAGAAGATAGGCCTTACCTGGAACCAGGCACCACGAAGATGGGCCTTACCTGAAACCAGACACCAAGAAGATGGGCTTTACCTGGAAGCAGACACCAAGAAGATAGGCCTTACCTGGAACAAGGCACCAAGATGATGGGCTTTACCTGGAACCAGACACCAAGAAGACGGGCCTTACCTAGAAGCAGGCACCAAGAAGATGGGCCTTCCCTGGAAGCAGACACCAAGAAGATGGGCCTTCCCTGGAAGCAGACACCAAGAAGATGGGCTTTACCTGGAACCAGGCACCAAGAAGATGGGCCTTCCCTGGAAGCAGACACCAAGAAGATGGGCTTTACCTGGAAGCAGACACCAAGAAGATGGGCCTTACCTTGAAGCAGACACCAAGAAGATGGGCCTTACCTGGAAGCAGACACCAAGAAGATGGGCCTTACCTGGAAGCAGACACCAAGAAGATGGGCTTTACCTGGAATCAGGCACCAAGAAGATGGGCCTTACCTGGAAGCAGACACCAATAAGATGGGCCTTAACTGGAAGCAGGCACCAAGAAGATGGGCCTTACCTGGAACCAGGCACCAAGAAGATGGGCCTTTCCTGGAAGCAGACACCACGAAGATGGGCCTTACCTGGAAGCAGACACCAAGAAGATGGGCTTTACCTGGAAGCAGACACCAAGAAGATGGGCCTTACCTGGAAGCAGACACCAAGAAGATGGGCCTTACCTGGAAGCAGACACCAAGAAGATGGGCTTTACCTGGAAGCAGACACCAAGAAGATAGGCCTTACCTGGAACCAGGCACCAAGATGATGGGCTTTACCTGGAACCAGACACCAAGAAGACGGGCCTTACCTGGAATCAGGCACCAACAAGATGGGCCTTACCTTGAAGCAGACACCAAGAAGATGGGCCTTACCTGGAAGCAGGCACCAAGAAGATGGCCTTACCTGGAACCAGGCACCAAGATGATGGGCTTTACCTGGAAGCAGGCACCAAGAAGATGGCCTTTACCTGGAAGCAGACACCAAGAAGATAGGCTTTACCTGGAAGCAGACACCAAGAAGATGGGCCTTACCTGGAAGCAGACACCAAGAAGATGGGCTTTACCTGGAAGCAGACACCAAGAAGATGGGCCTTCCCTGGAAGCAGACACCAAGAAGACGGGCCTTACCTAGAAGCAGGCACCAAGAAGATGGGCCTTACCTGGAAGCAGGCACCAAGAAGATGGGCCTTACCTGGAAGCAGGCACCAAGAAGATGGGCCTTACCTGGAAGCAGACACCAAGAAGATGGGCCTTACCTGGAAGCAGACACCAAGAAGATGGGCCTTACCTGGAAGCAGACACCAAGAAGATGGGCCTTACCTAGAAGCAGGCACCAAGAAGATGGGCCTTCCCTGGAGCCAGAGACCTAATGGATGGAGCCAGACAGAGGCAAAGGCACAGGACAGGGGGCTGTAGGGTCTCTAGGTGACGGCGTGTACACGTACCCTCAGAAGGGGGCCGGGGGGCCGGGGGGTGGGGAGGGGAGAAGGTGAGGGATAAGTGAGCAAACTGAGTCGCGCGCACACTGTCATGACCCAGCTTAGTCGTCCCCTCTGCTCTCTGCTCTTACACATGCGAAAGGCCGCATGTGTGTGTGTGTGTGTGTGTGTGTGTGTGTGTGTGACTGGTTCACCGAGCAGAACTCCGGAAATTTCAGTCAAGGCAGCCGCCCGCACGGTCTGTTGCCCGCTTTGTGTCTCTGTGACGTTTGTACAACCCCCCCCCCCCCCACCCCCCATTACCAGCCCACCCACCCACTTGTGACAGAAGAGATACACGTCTCCCGAAATCGCCTTGTCAGGCAGGTGAGATATGGAGGGGGGCGGGATGGGGACAGGGAGGGAATGACACTATGACTGTCATACAACTTGTCAACGTGTGGTCGTGATCATCTTTATCGCTACCCCTACTGCTCCAGATAACCGTTGGGGTTCCAAGGGTCTTAACCTTGTGAGGCGTGAGGTCACTTACGTACAGACACACACACAGACACACACACACACACACACACACACACACACACACACACACACACACACACACACACACACACACACACAATCGAAGCGGATGTGCGTCCGCACGCACGCACTCCCTCACACACTCGTACGCATATCGCCACCACGCAAGAAAGCACACACAAGCATACACAAGCACATACAAACAAACACAGACATTATTGATACAGATATGGATAGACAGACAGACAGACAGACAGACAGACAGAAAAAAGGGATGGCGGATAGTGAGAAGGATGTTTTTTTGTGCGTATTTCCAGCCGGGCAGCTTTTTTAAAATACTTTTTTCAGGAACTAACCAGAACAACAAACCCCCCAAAAAAATTCCGACCAAAAAAAAAAAAAAGTTCAAAAGATGTCCGCAGAACTGTGACCATCCTTCAGAAAGTCCCAGTTAAAACACCCACACACCCCAAACACATGCGCACGCACGTTCGTAAACTGACACACACAACAACAACACACAGACACGCACGCACGCAAGCACGCACGCATGCACTCACACACACACACACACACACACACACACACACACACACACACACACACACACACACACACACACACACACACACACACACACGTTTTTCGCAAACAGAATTGATAAATTCACTTGGTTACATTTACCTTTTTGTTTATTATTGTAATGAAAAATTATCATTTTGGTGTAATACGCATAGACGGACAAGCTGCACTGAAACAAGCAAACAAACAAACAAGCAGACAGGCAAGTAGGCAAAGTGACAGACAGACAGACAGATAGATAGAGAATGCAATACAATGCCATACAATCTGGTACAGCAGTACAATGATACACACAGTGCACTACAACCAGTTTGCTGCCTCGTTCGTTTATTTATTTTATAGTCTGTTCACCTAAGATGATGATATTAGACTGAAAATAAATGAAATTATTATTATATTATTATTATTTGATTATTACCATTTCTATCATAATGATGATTGTTATTATTAATTAGAAGTCGAAATTTCTGTATATTCGAATGAAAATGGGGGCGGTTGAGGTTGGAGGGGAGGGGGGGGGGAGGGGGAGGGGACTAAGAAAGGAAGAGAGAGAGAGAGAGAGAGAGAGAGAGAGAGAGAGAGAACAGAATGTGGAAAAGATAAAGTACACAATCTAAAATGGACAGGGTGAGTGTCAGTGATTGGAGAAAGAAAAAAAAAACCCATAATACTGGAAGGGTGTGTGTGAGAGGCGGGACGGGGGAAGCGGGATTAGGACAAAAGAAAAAGATCAATAATCAAATATTGTATGCACTACTTCTGTAGATTATTATTTGGAAAGAGGTTCATGTGGAGACCTACAATAAACAACCAACTGGACTATTTAACACATAACTAGCTAACTTTAATAAAGAACAGTTTGAAATATATAACTTTTTTTTCCAAAAAATGTTAACATTTGAAACGGGTAACACGTGTTCCGTAATTTCTGGAGGCAAAAAGAGGCTGCAGTATAACTACATAGCTCAATACAATGCAAGGGTAACCCAGCACGACAACGCAACGCAACACCATCTGAAACAGAACAGTTTACTTCAAAGTACAATACCCCAGTCTTACGAATGATTTTAGAGTTTATATCCGTCACACTTTGTACGACACACCACAACGCAACGCTACTCAATACAATCTGAAAGAGAACAATCTAATAAAGTACAATACCGAAGTCCGGCCTACGAATGATGTTGGTGTTTATAGTCGTCACGATACAACACAGCCGCAACGCAATACAATACAATACATTGCAATACAATCAATACAATTCAATACAATACAATACAATACAATGCAATACAATACAATGCCATAGCAGCAGCACAAGTGATCTATGCGCAGATTCGTGGGCATATAAAGAATAACATCACGCATTTCAGTTACGTGGATGTAATGTGTAGAAACAAGCGAGAGAGAGAGAGAGAGAGACAGACAGACAGACAGACAGAGACAGAGAATAAGAAGTGTGTGAGATGAATTAATGGTGTGTGTGTGTGTGTGTGTGTGTGTGTGTGTGTGTGTGTGTGTCTATATGTCTGTCTATATTTGTATCTCTGTGTGTGTCTGTATATTTGATGTGTGTGTGTGTGTGTGTCTGTGTGTGTGTCTGTGTGTCTGTGTGTGTGTGTGTGTACACGTGGTGCGTGCGTACCCCGTCCAATACTCTGTGTGCACGTGTAAGTGAATCAATCAGTTCTCTGTCACATATTCTTTACTTCTTCTTCTTTTTTTCTGTATTGATGACGGTTTATGGGAACCCGAAGTGCAGCGCTTCTGGTTGTTCTTAACTGCAACAATGGGAACTCAAAACCAGTATGGCCAGTTTGGGATCACTCACCGACCCAATGCGCGTTCGTGGACCCAATCTCTCTCTCTCATTCTCTCTCTCTCTCTCTCTCTCACACACACACACACACACACACACACGCACGCACACACACACACACACACGCACACACACACACACACACACACACACACACACACGCCAAGCTGTGCGACTTTTGCACTGCCAGTGACCGGGCCGGAAAGTCCCTGTTCCAAAAATAGCGCTACAGACATGTGCTCGAGCCTGCAACCATTTTAAGAGAAATCGCAAAATTCCCGTTCCATGTAACGCTGCTCGGCGAGTTGGTAGAGGTATATGGTGATGCTGTGGGTGTGTTCATGTGTACACATCATAGCCACACGCACGTGATTGGGAGGAGGGAGGGGGTGGGGGTGTGTGTGTGTTAGTTTGGGAAAAGATGGTTGGTTCAGAGTGGTTGGAATCTTAAAATAAGGGAAATTCCTCAGCGATATTGGCCACGAATGTATATAAAGCCGACGAACCCGAGAGTTGGTCAGTGCATTACTTTGCTTCTTGTCTGGATGTCCAGAGAGTGAGAGAGAGAGAGGAAGAGCCAGTTGTTGAGTCTGCTCTGATCAGTGTGATTTTTATAATATATAAAGTCAGTCTAACACTTTGTTGATACCAGGAGCTACAATCATGTTTGCCTGGCTGAGTGAGTCTGTCTTTGTGTCTCTCTATCTCTATCTCCGGCTGTCTCTGTCTCTCTGTGTCTCTCTGTGTCTCTGTCTCTGTCTCTGTCTCTCCCTCTCTCTGTCTGTCGTCTTAGCATACACTTATATGTTTTCAATGAATTGATTGTTTGAAGTGTGAAATGCAAGATAAAATGTATGTTCGTTTATGAGTTTTTTCCCCCCCCTCATCAATGCGATAGCGTTTAATGATGATAATAATGATGGTGATGGTGGTGTCATTGATGATTATCAGTTGTTACTCTGGTTATACTTTTCTTTTATCATTCATCATATGTGAAAGATACCAAATAACTCTCCGCCATTTTGTGAGGTTTAGCCTACATCATCATTGTCATTGCCTTCTTCTTTCTTTCTTTCTTTTCTTTCTTTTTCTTTTTTTTCTTTCTTTCTTTCTTTCTTTTTCTTCTTCTTACTGTTGTGTTCCTTATATTCTTAACTCTTCTCCTTTTTTTTTATATATTTCACTTCACTCTTACTGTCTTTTATTTCATTCTCGTTTAGTTGTTTGTATTTTTCACCGTATGATTGTCTCCCTTAAGGTGAAACACATAAAAGAGTTGATAAGTCTATTGTTTACATTTGTGCCTGGTATGTATTTCTGTGTTATTAGATTTGTTCGCAGTTCTCATGAACACATTTGAGAATAATCATATTCCCCTGATGTCAGTCTAGTTTCAACTGCATTATATTTCTATTAAAAGTTTGATACATTCACGTTATCTTCGTATAAACTCTCTCTCTCTCTCTCTCTCTCTCTCTCTCTCTCTCTCTCTCTCTCTCTCTCTCTCTCTCTCTCTCTCTCTCTCTCTCTCTCTCTCTTTTGCTGCAGTTTTGTTATTGTTAGTGGTCGTATTTGTTCGATTTCTTGTTTGTTTATTCACTTTTCGATGGTTTATTTTTCTTTTATTGATGCTTTTGCTTAAGTGTGTGTATGTGTGTGTGTGTGTGTGTGTGTGTGTGTGTGTGTGTGTGTGTGTGCGTGTGTGTGTGTGTGTCTTGAGAGCACTCCTCTCTCTCTCTCTCTTTTTTTTTTTTTTTTTTTTTTTTTTTTTTACATTCTGTTGTT
The DNA here is from genome assembly GCF_041734735.1 of Babylonia areolata. NCBI lineage: Eukaryota > Metazoa > Mollusca > Gastropoda > Neogastropoda > Buccinidae > Babylonia > Babylonia areolata. The sequence continues at coordinate 35,656,893 of NC_134894.1, forward strand.
TTCTTCTTTTTATTTTAGCGTTTTAGAAAGTCACGATTTGCTAGCTACCTGGTGGCACTGTTATTGATATTGTCTTCTCCCTGTCTCTCCTTTCTCTCTCTCTCTCTCTCTCTCTCTTTCTCTGTCGTATTATCATTATCTATTTGATTTGTTTTATGTCATTTATTATTCATACTTATTCCATTTCTCACATTGTGTGTGTGTGTGTGTGTGTGTCCGTGTGTCCTGGCATGATGGTGGCTAAAAAGAAGCTTCCAGCTTATCCGTTCTACCCTCAATGAAACATATGCCTCTCTCACA
>NC_134894.1:35659692-35664692 GCF_041734735.1 Babylonia areolata
TTTTTTGGCTCTATTATTATACCAAGCATTCAAAAGAATATAAATTGTCAGCTCACGACCAATGACTTAAGTATTACTGTTATAACTGTGTAATATTGATAATCACTGCTTATGTGGTATCCAGTTCGACACTTATGTTTTCCTGTTTATATCCTAGCTGATACATACTATCTTCTTCCTTGTTTTCACAGAGAGACCTCCTGACCGCTCCAGTGACATGTCGCGGCCACCTGTACACGGCGCTGGCCTACTTCCACAGCCTGCTGACCAGACTGCAGCAGTTCTACGAGGGGAGAGGAGGTAGCTCCAATCGTCCCTACATCCGCTCCCTGCGATACCTGAACAACGCCATCGAGATCCTGCAGCAGAGCTTGATCGAGGACTGCGTCAGCGACTGTTCCCTCCTGACGCCCAACGCCACCCTGCCCACTGCCGTCACTAGCGTCAGCTTCGGGAACACGGACGACGCCCACGAATGGGGGTCCCTGCTGGCTCAGCTCTTGCTGCAGCAGCTGGACAGTGTGGTAGGAGACGGGGGCGCCGGTCTCTGTGTCCGCCGGCGCCGTCAGTCGGCGAAAGGACAGCGACGCGGGAAGGGGAAGGGGCAGGGGAGAGGGAAAGGGAAGGGGAAGGGGCGGCGCGGGGGGAGGCGGATCCAAGAAGAGCTGGAACGGGGGATTGCCGATGCCAGTGACCTGGAAGACTCAAACGTGGACAAGGCTAAAGCTGGAAAGAAGAACAACAAGGCGATCTCTAATGAGCTTCCTGGCGACGACGAAAAGGACGCCCCCTCCTTCCCCACCGCCAACCGTCCGGCCAACCGCGACGACGACGACGAGAAAGTGGCAGACAAGAAACAAGCACGGAGGAGAAAGAACCGGAGGAGAGGCCGCAAGACCAAGAAGGGCAAGGGCCGCAAGAGCAGACAGGAGAAGCGCCGCCAGAGAAGGCTCCAGAGAATGATGAACAAGAGGAGACGCGGGGGCAGGAGAAACCGCAACAACAAAGCCAGCCAGTAATTAATTAGGCCAGAGAAAGGATCGTCACGGCGGGGAGATGGCCTCACCGTACGATGCATTACGAAATGATACGTTTTTAGCCTAATGCCAGCATTCTCCATTTCAGGAGACTTGTTCTCTCTGTCTCTCTGTCTCTGTCTCTCTCTCTCTCTCTGTGACTTTGTGACTCTGTCTCTGTCTCTGTCTGTCTGTCTGTCTGTCTGTCTGTCTGTCTGTCTGTCTGTCTGTCTCTCTCTCTCTCTCTCTCTCTCTCTCTCTCTCTCTCTCTCTCTCCTGTTCAGATATTTATTTTCATTGGATGGTTTTTAGTCCAACTGCCGAAGAGAATTATTTGTGTGAAGTCGAACGTTGATCCAAACACATTCCATGGACGAAACTCCTGTCTTACTTACGATGCCTCGTTGCTTTCATTGTTATTGATACTCCTGTTGGTTTCGTCGTACGTCAATACTTGGATTAAATGGCGGCGTTTATTGTCGTCATTGTTATCGTTATCGTTGTCATAGTCGTGGCTATTATTCTTTTTTTGCGGTCTTAGGTTTGTCGTTGCCGTTGGTTTTTGTTTGCCGTTGTCTTTCACTTCAATCTTAACTCCCAACAGGTTGAAACTGAAATATTTCTATGAGCATGAGCCCTTCTTAACAGGCACAAGAGACACTTGTCTCAGTTTCGTGCTTTTGCAATATGTACGGATATAAAGTTCTTTTTGTTCCTCTCTCTCTCTCTCTCTCTCTCTCTCTCTCTCTCTCTCTCTCTCTCTCTCTCTCTCTGTTATTGTTTTAGAGGTGGGAGGGGGTGGTCACTTCCTAATTATATATGTGCCATATATCTTTTACAGCGGCTATGAATTCTTACTTTTTAAAACGGACTTACCAAAACGCTATTTCCGCTTCTGCTCAAAGAAAGCGTTACTGCTTCCCCCCCCCCCCAACCCCCCCGCCCCCCCCCCCCCCCCCAACCTCCCCCCCCCCCTTTTCTTTTTTTTTTTTTTTACCTAATTATACTTAAGTGCCTCGGGAGGAACGGGTATTGTTGTTGTTGTTGTCATCGTCGTCGTTATTTTTGTTATTTGTTATTAATTTTGTTTGTTTGTTTTTCTTCTGTTGTGTGTGTGTGTGTGTGTGTGTGTGTGTGCGTGCGTGCGTGCGTGCGTGCGTGCGTGCGTGTGTGTGTGTGTGTGTATTTCGTTTTGTTTTTAGGTCTGAAAAATCGTGAGAGATTTTTTTTTTTTTTTTTTTTTTTTGTTAACTGATAGTATTATAAGTTAATGATATTTGCAGAGATTAGGACTTACTATAAGTTGATGATATTTGCAGAGATTAGGACTCGGTTTGCTTCAAACAAATATGTCGTCATGTGTGGGTGGGGGTGGGGCGTGGGAGGTGAGGTGGGGAGCAGAAGTGGGGGGGGATGTGGAACTGAGTGTATCTGTGTGTTCCAGTTCTGTGAATGTCAGTTGTATGCCATTCCAATGAGAATACTCAGACCAATGTTACCATTATTTACTCACCAGTTTCAGTTATTTATTCAGTTATATATTCATTTATTTATTTACAAGGGAGAGGCGGTTTTATTAGTGATGTCAATTGTGGCGGCAAATCTAACAAACTTTCCTATAAAAAAAAAATAAAAAAATAAAAAAATCCCCTTCCCTCTTGCACTTGAGACAGCACCAAAACAAAAACGAAATCCCGATGTTCGAAACTTCTTGTGGAGTAGGTTACTGGTAAGTGTCAGCTATAGTTAGTTCAGTTTATGGTTATTTTTGTACTGTGGCCTTCATGGACATAAAATCAGTATGTCGATCGTTCGTTTATGACAATTCTTTCTCAGCTGATGTATTACTGATGTTGAATGCTTTGCTGTGTCTCGTCATGTCAGTGGTGATTATGACCTGTTGCTGATGTGTTTTGTTGTTGTTGTTTTTGTTGCTTTGTTTGTTTGTTTTTCATGTTGGCAAAATTTGTATGAAATAACAAATCGGTCGTTATAATCATCATATCTAGGCGCTTGTGATCTCTCAAATTAATGTTGATTAACCTTTTTTTTTTTTCTTCTTTTTTTTTTCTTTTTTTTTTTTTTTTTTACAATTTCGACCATGAAATTAATGTTTGTTTGATAAGAATGTTGGTTTTGTCTCTGCTTGCTGTTCACTGCCGTAACAAAATGTGTGATGTGCTGCGAACAAAGTTATGGTCTGTGGTTATTCTGTAAGTATATAATTATGATTGTGTAATGTGTTTTGCGTTTTTAGCTGTGAAAAGGTGTTCGGATTTTCCCGAACAACACGAAGCCACTGTTTGAAGGGTTATTTCAACGCGTACTGTACGTGCCACGCACGAAATAGTTGACGCTCTTTTTTTTTTCTTTTTTTTTTTCAATGTAAGAATAATGTTCATGTAAACCTGCAAGAAGTGGCAATATTCCATGTAATCCTGCACAATTTGGCAATGCGTTCAAGAGTGGAGCGGGCCAGGCGTGAGAGCACTATGCTCAGCCTCATTTATTTTGACGATGATGGATGGCATCAGCGTTATAACTATTTGTTGCTTACAGAGAATATTATTGTGATTTGTTCATATTTCTATGCCATTTTTGTTGTTGTTGTTGTTGTTGTTGTGTTGTTTATGCTCTGTTTCGTTTTGGTTTTTTGTTGAAATTTTTTATAAGGGTGGGTGGTTAAGCTCAGTTGTGAAAAAAAAAGAAGAAAAAAAAAAAGAAGAAGAATAAAGCTTTGCTTGCATTATTTCTCTCGTTTTCATATCGTCGACTTACTGTGCGAGCGTCTCTCTGTCTGTGTCTCTCTCTGTCTCTATGTCTTTTATCTATCTCCGTCTTCTCCTTTCTCGCGCCCCCCCTGCCCCCCCCCCCCCTCCTCCGCCCCCCCCCCCCCCCCCCACACACACACACTCCTCACTCACCTCCCACTTTAACATACTCTCTCTCTCTCTCTCTCTCTCTCTAAAGCATGTACATGTTTGCTATGAAGAAAACACTAGGTTTTCCATCATATTCCCCAAGTGAATTCATGTATGGAGAAACAGGTAAATTATATCTCTCATATGTTAGAGTAGCCGTAAAACTGTGCTGAAAATGTTGGATGAAACTAATAAGACATAAGACTGCTAATATCCAGACTGAAGAGACAAGTCTACGGAAATGCTCTCAATATAGCATGATAACAATAAAGAAAAGTGGGTAGCAAAAGTGAAGAATGGATTAACAGTTTACGGTTTTCGGAATTGCCTGGTTGAGTCAGGCTGTTGGTTGCGAAGGATTTGTTTATGAATTTAAAGAAAGACTGGTTCCTGCTGCTTTCAGCAGAAAATTAATGGCACGAAATGATTGAATCCAGAGACACTGATCGAAATACCGGTGGTACTTTTCCTTCGAATAATTATGCATTTGGTTCAGAACAGTGCTTAACAACAATACTGAATAAAAGATTTAGGACTTACTTCATGAAAATTTATCTAAAAGCGTGTGGTTTAATGAATCTCAAACATTGGTATATGATAGGAGAACCAAATGAAAACTCATATACGTCAAAATTTCTTCTTAAAAAAAAATTTAAAAAATCACATGCCAGACAAGGGAGGATACCATCAAAATATTAATATTGTCTTTCAGAGATATGTTTAAACAGAGGGCCTTATCAATATGTATAACGACAAGTGTTGATAAAGGAAAACAATCATCAAAACGAAATCAATCATGTTTAACAAGATTGACGATGTTGTTGGTTCTTTTATTCTCTCAAGTTAAATAGTGTATGTAATTTTACCCCCGGAAACGAAGAATGGCTGCCTACATGGCGGGGTAAAAACGGTCATACACGTAAAAGCCTACTCGTGTACATACCAATGAACGTGGGAGTTGCAGCCCACTAATGTCTAAGAAGAAGAAGTAGAAGAAGTCTGTGATTTTTCATGTTCACGTCTATTTCGTTTACGTGTTCCTCCTTTGATTGATAGGCCCTAA
>NC_134894.1:35669692-35702192 GCF_041734735.1 Babylonia areolata
AATGAATTGTGTTGCAAAGTTTGGCATTGTATTTGATTGTATGGTATTGAAATGTCTTGTATTACAATGTTTGGTTTTGCAGTGTATGGTAATTCACTGTACTGTAATGTATTGCAATGTATGGTACTGTATTACTCTTCAGTTGCAACTGAAATTTCTGAATGATTCAGGCTGCCGTCTCCAAGAAAAACACATCACCATTATTTGATGCTGCTTTCTTCTTCATCCGTTTCTTCTCCCTTTTTTCACCATCATCATATTCATCTACAAATTTGTTTTTGTATCAGAGTTTTTCCTCACAGACTTTGGTTGGGAGAATCTGGTTGCCATGGATATGTTTACATGTGCAAAGTGCATGCTCCATACAAGACGTCCTCATTTATCAATTGTACTAGCCCCCATGCAACTGGTAAAAATCCTCATCCAAACAAGAATTGAGTCTGGGGACTTTGCTTTCAAGCTGCATGCTCTATCCACCCAGCCACCTCTTCATCACAGATATTTAACTGTTCTGTTGAAAAGTTTTCTTCAGATGATGACATGATACACACAGACACACACACGCACACACAGCACACACACTCATTCAAACACACACTCTGACTCACATGCAAACACACACATACACACAAACAAGCATACATATTTACATTTCATCTTGTAGCTTTACAGATAAAACTATCCAGTTAAGTCAAACATATTTAGATGTGCCATGTATTTAGATGATTCACTGATCCATGTTGCAGGTAAAATTTAAAACAGGTTATAAAAGAAAATTGTATCATGCTTAGTGTGTGTGTGTGCATGTGTGTGGTGCATTTGTATGTGTGTGTGTGTGTGTGTGAGTGTGTGTGTGCCTGCCCATTATCTACCATCTATAGATACAGTGAAGCACAGAACATGAAGTTAATCACACTTTGTCAGTGCATCAAAACAAGGTACTGCTATTGTGCTTTTGAATTTCGTCAAGGAGAGACATTATGCTGAATGATTTTGTAGATCACCATCACATACCATATCACTTGAAATTGAAGTGGAATATATGGCCTAGTAGTAGAGTGTACAACTAGGAAGAAGGTGTCTGATGTTCTATTCCTGCACAGTCTAAGATTATTAACCCCACCCGCTTCATTTGACTTGATTGGTGGACTGGGTGTTAGTCTTTCAAATGAGATGATAAACAAAAGACTCATTTGCAGAATTAATGAAACACACAGAAAAGAACCCATGGCAACAAGTGACATTGTCACTGGCAAATTTCTGTAGAAAATCTTTGATTGCAAAGCACACAATCTGCAGACAGGAAAAGAAAAAGAAGAAAAGAATAACACTGTATTGTGGCAGTATGATCTCTCCACAGAACAGAAATGCTTAGAGTAGGAATATAGAAAGTAATTCAGCTCAGCTTGGCAGGTTCAATGTAAATCAATGTAAACTGAACATAATACTTACAAATCTTTACTGAACCTCACCCCCTCCCCACCAAGGAAACACTGCTGGAAATAATATATGGATTTTTGATTCATGCCATGATACGTAAAATGGTGAATCAAACTTCAGACCCATGAGTTAAACAGGTGGGACTGGCATAGCACATAGTAACAAACAGATTGACTTTACATTTGGTTGTTGATAATCAGCAGAGTTGTATGCAAGGTATGGTTAGATTTTACATGTAGTTGCTGATGATCAACTCAGTCCCATGCAGGTACAAATGAACTTTATATTTGGTTGTTGATAATCAGCAGAGTTCTATGCACATAAAAGTGAACATTACGTTTGGTTTTTGATAATCAGCATAGTCTTATCCAGATGTAGATAGAATTTCCATTTAGTTAATAATGATCAGCATAGTCCAATGCAGTTTAAGATTGTTTCTGTGTGTACATGTGTCCATGTGTATGCCTAAGTGCAAACATAATCATGTGTTGAGAAAATGCACTATTCATGGGATTATGCTTAATATGTTCTACTTATGCAATTTCTGCAACATCTCAACAAACTAATACCTGTAGATTCTTTCAGTATCCTTTTTAAAATAAAACACCTCCAAACATATTCTTGTTCACAATCAAAGAAAGCACACACTCCGACACTGTATCACAAATTATTATTGTAAAATTCGAAACTCTGTGTTCATGTACAACATCTGATAATAATTGCAGCCCCCTCTCATTCTCCTTCCCTGACTGAAAGCCATTCTCCTAGTTTTCTTGATTGTGAATTCCAACAAAAGAATCAACAATGAAGAAAAAATAATTGCATATTTTACCTTTTATATTTGGCATGCATTACACAAATTATATCTGTTAAAAAAAAAAACAACAGAAAACAAAAAAACAGCAACATACCACTGAAAGTACATTTGCAAGTACATTATTCTGAAAGTACATACAGTGCACATGTTTCTGTTACTGTCACATTGACTGCTTTGTAAAAACAAGAGGGAAAAGTGTCCCTGTAGAGGAATGAGTGGAAGTATCATCATCATTCTTCACTTTCAGTGAAACTCGTAGGTGGCAACAAGATGACAGTATGCATGTGTACAAATGACTGAAGCCTGACTGAATGACACAGGAAATGAATGATGCGTGCCTAAAGGCAGCTATCAGTCAGCTTTACCCAGGTAGGCAACCTGTTGTGCTAGTGACTCTACATTTGTAAGGTGTTTAGAGTTTGGTCTCTGACCAAAGACAGGTATTATACAAGCATGAACAATAATAACAACCAAGGTCCCCTATCACTGTGTTGGCAGCCTTGCTATGAGGATGTGCAAGCTACTCATCTTCGACCTTTCTTTTCACTTGTCAAAAAAAAAAAATATATATATATATCATCCTTCTGTTAGTGTACCTCTCCAAAATCCTTCTTGATTGGGCAGGAAAGGTAAAATAACCCAAAAAAAACATTGGAATGAAATAAATGACAGAAATACTTTATGGAATCTCCCTAAACTGTCACAAAAGTCCGTCACTCAGTATCCCCTCCCCACCCGCCCCCAGCCCCCCCCCCCCACACCTCCTCCTCCCCCTCGCCTGGCCCCCTGCTTTTAACCATCCCCCATCCACATCTCCTTCCCCCCAGAGACAACACACAGAAGAAAACACAAAGATTTATTTCTCACAAGAGTCAAGGTTTGCATACAATATCATCAATAGTTGAGCGCAGACCATCTTTCTTTCACTGTTACCCAAGTATAACTACATTCTGTGAAAACCAATTCCCCATCATATCCTCACCCCTCCCCTATGAAAAAAAAAAGAATCAAAAACGTATTTAAAATACTAATCAATAGATTAAAAAAAAAAAAAAAAGAGAGAGAGAGAGAGAGAGAGAGAGAGAGAGAGAGAGAGAGAGAGAAAGAATCTGAGAGAAAAAAAAATCCTCAACACCCTCTAGTTTCCTATGTAGATGGTGTTGAACTTCTCAAACAGTTCAATGTCTTTCTCCAGCTGTTTCATCTGGGCCTCCATCCTCTCCTTGCGGTTCTTCTTCGGTGTGGTGTCGGTCACCACCGACAGTCCCTGGTACTGCTCATGAATGTCTTCCCAGTTGGCCTTCAGGCCATCAATGATGGAGCGCCGTTCATCCACTGTCAGACAGCGCAGGGCACCGCGGCGGAAATGCTCAGCGATGTAAGCGTCATACTCTTCCTGAGCTCGCTGCATCTCTTCCCTGCGCTTGATCAGGTAGTGTGGCGTCTCCCCGAAATCCTGAGGAAAGTATGAAGAGGAAGAGATGATTAGTTTCATTGGATGTCATCTTTCTCCTTCTCCCTCTCTCACTTTCTCTGCCTCTCCCAGAATGCGTGTGTGTGTGTGTGTGTGTCTGTGTGTGTGTGTGTGTGTGAGTGTGTTTGTTGTGAGAAGCGAAGGGATGGGGGCAGGTTGGTAAGAGAGGCACGAGTGGGTGGCCACAGAATTGTATTCTTTATTATTTGTAACACCCTCTTGTCCCAAGGGCTTCATTGCTAAATGGACAATGCAACAACAGAAATATGAATTGTACTGTGTTATGGTTCAGATGACCTCTGTACCCTTCTGTAAAGTCACTGCAATTGTAATACAAACTGTATATGCAGTTGAACTTTCTACAGAAGGTTAAAGGAAGTCCCACAAAAATGATTTTAAAAATCAAATGATAAAATATGTGTCACTGAATTTATATATCAATAGACTGAAAATATATATCTCTTTCTCACTTTTTCTTCTCTCTCCTATTTGTTTCCTTTCCGTCTTTCCCTGAACATGGGATGGGTGTGGGGTGTTCTATGAGTGCTTAACACACACACATGGATTCAAAGCACACAACACACACAGCTGGATTGTATGTATCATATTGAACTGTGTTAAACTATGTTGTGTTTTCTTGAGTGCATTCCCTTGATTATGTTTTGTTGTGTGTACTCCATGTATATGTTGTGTGTGATGTACAAGTGTGCACATGTGTGTGCACATGTGTGTGTGTGTGTGTGTGTGTGTGTGTGTGTGTGTGTGTGTGCATAAAATGGGAAGGGGAGGGACAGAGAAGGGCAATGCTGAAATGTCTAGACATGTTTCTTTGGAACAGCAACTCAAACTTTTCACAAACAGATCCACCATAAAAAACAAAAAAACAACAACAACAAAAAGCAAAAGCATCACAACATTCCAACATTATCAATGCACCTTTAAAAAATAAAATAAATAAAACAACCAAGAAAAATGACATAATCTGTTTAAATAGATTTTTTTTTAAAAAGATCCCACACAAACAGAATACGCTCTCTCACAACACAAGCACTGGCACCTCTAACTAATCAAATGATAAAGATTCCATGGGGGGCGGGGAGGGGTGTGTGTGTGTGGGGGGGGGGGGGGGGGGGGGGCGATGGGGGCTGACAGGAACCCTAATCATGACCAATCATTCGCAACTTAGTACTCTTTTTCCTGACCTTCTTGTGAACGAAGACTGGCTCCAGCCCAGAGGGAATGAGGTTGTGGGTGTCACCATTGCGTGTATCGGCAAACTTCTTCTCCGGCTTCTTGGGCACAGAGGTGATGTTCTCCACAGCGTTGGTGGTGATGAAGTTCTTGGTGGTCTTCAGACCCATCAGTGGCTGGTCCGTACGTTCAGGGACTGGTGGCCGGCGGCGATCTTCGTCAGGGTATGTGAATTTCTCCTCTGTGGACATACACAGACACAGTGTGGTGGTCAATCTCCTATGTGAACATACTGATACAGAGTGGTCAGTCTCCTGCGTGAACATACAGAGTGTGCTTAGCTGAAAGAGAACAGTTTGGGACAAGGCAGGTGTATGCTAGTCTTTGTCAGGGTTGGAGAAATTCCTCCCCTCTAAAACACAGCGATGTATGCAGAGTGATCTATGAAAGTAAGAACATGCAGTGACTTGTGAATGAACAGAGTTTATCTTTTACTGAGTCATTCAAACTAGAATATGAGCTAAATGTTTTATCTCAGAAGTTGTCACAGGTTTACAGGATGTCACACAAAAGATGAAACACAAAAATGAATAAACAAATGAATAAACAAATATTCACAAACACCATATCATCACCACCATCATCATCATAAGTGGCAGCAGCAGCATTAGCAGTTGCAGCAGCAAGTCACCATCCAAATCAATTATCACCGACCTAACATAAAATATGCCCCTAATTACGACCATCAGTGACAAAACCTCTAGGAAAGTCAATAGTGATGGTAAAAAGAAGAGTATAAATCACATCACACAAACATGGAGAAGAAAAAAAAACAAAAACAAAAAAACACTGTGATCACAGCAGCAACAACAACAAGAATTTTTTCTTCTTTTTTCCCCCTTGAAGAAACAAAAATAAAAGAGAAAGAAAGAAATCATGGAAGAAAGAGGGTGCTTTTTCTCACAGATGCTGAAGATTTCTAATATGTTACACATATTTTTGTGATTTTACATGTGTGTGTGTGTGTGTGTGTGTGTGGAGGGGGTGGGGGTGGGGGGTAAAATAGCATTTGTAGATTGTACCCAACTTAATCTACTGATGACAAAAGTTGCATGTTGTTTTTTAACAGATACAGTATAACCTTTATGAATTAGTCCCCACACTTCGATGCCTCCTTGAAACTGAGACTGAAAACTAATGTCTAACGAGTTTTCTCAAGGCTTCAACCCTCACTACATGTGAAAATTATTTCAGAACATAGACTTCCTAGTGAGTTTTATTACTAGGGTCCACAATACTGCAGATGAATTCACATTCATTACTATATTTTGGAGGGTCTTCATGCCTCAGAACTTCAACTTTAATCTAGCTTGCGTGCCAAAGGGCACACACGTTTGACCACCAAATCCCCCACGCTCCCCCTAAAAAACAAAACAAAAACAAAAAAACCCTTGACCAAAGTGGGCATCACTTGGCCATTTTATAGCTCTATATTTGTTACCTGGTGTTGTGCTGTCCTCTGTCATGTCACGCTGGGTTGTGTTGTGCAGCATTGTGAACTATGCTGCACTGTACGCATATTCATTCTAAGTTTCCACTTTTTTATGGCATCCATGAAAACAATCACCAGTTTACTATCCAATGCATCCAACCATTAATCACCTAATTAAAACACACACAGAGACACACACACACAACTGAATAAGTACAGAGGTGAAATCCAAATCCAACATTCAACCCAGAAAAAAAAAACAACGAAAACCAAACAAACAACAACAACAAACACAAAAAAAGCATGATCAGTGGGATATGTAATATAATAACACTCACTTTTGGGTAAAACAGCTTCCTTTTCATGTTTCTTGAGGAAGTTGTCTGTGGTGGGCACTGGCACCTTAGCCTGACCCATAGTGCGGTAGTCTCCACGCCCCCCAACATACTCTTCTTTCACTGTCTGCCGGAATTTGGACGTGTACCTGCAACAACAATGCTTTCCTAACAGCTTTATATCACTGGAATTTGGATGTGTGCCTGCAACAACAATGCTTTCCGAACAACTTTACACCTATCTATATATAATCTGTATCTATATTATCATTATCAATGACAAACAACAGCAAAATTGATAAAAACAGTGATGATATCAAGTTAGAATTAACATTTTCCTTGTGCTGTGAGTAATAATTCAATCTGCATGAGAATTTATACTATGATGAAGATGATGATGATGGCTCTTCAATAAAGTCACTGCATACATGATTTTAATTAAAAAGAATCTGGGAAGGAATGCATTGTTGAGTGGCATTCGCAATCGCACACAAAAGTCATGCAATTTACACACACACACACACACACACACACACACACACACACACACACACACAAACACACACACATGACAGATTCAATGACATACACACTTACACATAGACGCAGAGGCTTACTTCCATACACATTCAAGCACACATGGACTCTGATGGGGTGATGTGCTTTTAACAAAACAAGATTTCATTGGTTCACTGGTTAATTTTGTTGGCTGGATAATTAGTGGTCTTCTGGGTGTTTGGAAGCTTACTTGTTTAAGTATAAAACTGAGTTATTTCAGCTAATTTGGAAGCTTACTTGTTTAAGTATAAAACTGAGTTACTTCAGCTAATTCTCCATTTATTTTCAACATTTTTGTTTTCTTTGAAAAAAACAACTTTGTGCTGTTGTGGACAGAAATTATCAAGTACACAATAAAACAGATTTTATATTTAAAATATGTGTTTGCTCTATATTGCAAGCATGACAAGGATGTTTGCTTTATATTGCAAGCATGACAAGGATACATTTGTACTTTGCAGATATTGATGGAAATAAGATAAGAAATACCTACAAAATATATATGATTCTCCACACATATACTGCTCTCTCTCTCTCTCTCTCTCACATGTGCACACATTTGCGTGCTCTCACAGCTAGGAATCCACGCACACATGTTTACACAAGCACACATACAAACTCACAAACACACATTTTACTTTTATGTTTTTCCTCAAGTTGTACAAGGATACTAGTATATTGTTTGGCATATAGTATACTGTGATGCAAGTATTATTTAACCCCACCCTACCCCCATCCAGTCCATCCCATTTCCCTTCATCCCCCACAAAAACATTTGGGTTTAATCTAGATTTGGATTAAAACAGCTCTGGAGCCAGTGCCACCTAAGGAAATGACGCTAGGTTACTAAACTAGCCATTTTCAACTGGAGGTGCCATCTAATTCTAAGAATTTCTGACAACACAAAATTGTCCACCAAATTAAGAGCCCACTGGGGGGAAAACACCCAAAATACAACAACAGCAAGATCTTTCTGCAAAATGATATGATTATGGTTAACTATATCATAGCATTTACTTAATTTCATCTGATAAAGTTCCATTTATTCAGTGTCAAGTACCACTGAACCGGGATCGACATTTGAATGCTCAGCAATTAACACACACAATGCCAATTCTATCCACGTCTTTCTTTTACATTCTGCACACTTACCTCTTCTGTTTGTATTCTTTCTGTTCTTCCTTTGGAAGCAGATCGTAGATGGAGATCTCCATGATTGCGCTGACAAGCAAAGAAAGTCTCCAGTACACACCACCAACTCGCTACTTGTTTTTGTCGCTTTGAAGATGGCTGCCTACACACAGGTTGCTAAGCGCCTGTAGTGGCGTCACCTATGACGACGGGAAGGGAGACAAGTCGGGTTTGCAATGTTTACACTGCTTGCTTCCCTTACAGAGGTGTGGCGCTACACTTCAGGAAGGTGCCTGTTAACGGATTTAAGTTAAATAATTCTGAAGTCCGCAGTGCCTGCTTGCTGCGACTGAGGTCTTGCACGGGCAGTTTAGGAGTGTGCTCGCTCTTTACTGCACAGTAAATTGTTGCGTTCTTTCTACCCATATACAGTGAAGTTACCCCCAGCATTCTCTGTCTCTGTCCCTGACTCTGTCTCTTTCTCTGTCTCTCTAAAGGCCTGACTAAGCGCGTTGGGTTACGCTGCTGGTCAGGCCTCTGCTTGGCAGATGTGGTGTAGCGTATATGGATTTGTCCGAACGCAGTGACGCCTCCTTGAGCTACTGAAACTGAAACTCTCTGTCTCTGCATCTCTGTCTCTGTCTCTCTCCACTCTCTCTCTCTCTCTCTCTCTCTCTCTCTCTCTCTGTGTGTGTGTGTGTGTGTGTGTGTGTGTGTGTGTTCGTGTCTGTGCCGTTCTGCCAGGTGTGTCAGTGACCGGGTGTGTGGTACGGTATGCCTGTGTGCCTGTGCGCGTGTGTGTGTGTGTGATAAGGCACTAACCCCCCACCCCCACCCCCCGACCCCCCACCCCCAGGATCAATTACCACAAAAAACTTGACACACAGGCCACGGACTAGTGCATGGTTATGCAGTTTTTGAAACCGTCACCACTGTGTGTTTGTGGTGAGACACTTGACATAGTTTCTTGCTCGAATGTTCAGACACACAATCACATTTCAAACCCCTTCATGATATAATTACATCCTTTAGTCTTCCAGTTACCATGTCCAGCGTATTTCACCCTGCGGGCAAAGAGAATGGTTGGTCTCTGACAAAAACTGCAGTTGACAAAATCAAAAGCCATCCAATTGGTCGGTTTTTCTATTTTATTATTAAGTCCTTTTCTTTCTCTTCTTTTTTTTCTTTTTATATTTTTAAAAATGTATTATATGATGCAGAGTTTACCCTCTCTTTTATTTGATCCAAATTAGGTGTTTCGTTTTGGGTGA
The DNA here is from genome assembly GCF_041734735.1 of Babylonia areolata. Taxonomy (NCBI): domain Eukaryota; kingdom Metazoa; phylum Mollusca; class Gastropoda; order Neogastropoda; family Buccinidae; genus Babylonia; species Babylonia areolata. The sequence goes on from NC_134894.1 coordinate 35,679,402, forward strand.
CAGCGTCAATTATTCTAATTAGTGGAACTGTTCGACACTGACATGTAATATGTCGTCTTGATTACTGTATGTGTGCTGTGAAGTTCAATACTTTTTTTCTCTCTCTCTTTTTTATGTCAGTTTATTCATTTCTTCTTCTTCTTTTTCAAAATTATATATATATATATATATATATATATATATATATATATATATATATATATGTGTGTGTGTGTGTGTGTGTGTGTGTGTGTGTGTGTGTGTGTGTGTGTGTGTGTGTGAACAATTATACTTATCAGGTTGTTCGCAACTGAGTTAATTAGAAACATAACAGTATCCCTGCACGCACCTGCTTCCTCGGCAGATTGAGTTGACAGTAAACGGATGTTGGACGTTGCAATGCTGAGAAGTATACCAACTGAACATGGTAGTCAGAAAGCAAAAAAAGTGTGACAAACTGAGAGTATGATATTTATGAACATCATACTAGTAAGCCTGATCCTATTTTTTGTTCTGTGTTTGCAATAGCATGTGATGTGGTCACTGTGCGCTGAGATCAACCGACCGAGAGAGAGAAGAAGAAAAAGAAAGAAAGAAAAAAGGAAATGTAAAATGGAAACCCTTCTGAGAGTGCAGTTAGGGACGGAATGACATCTGTGTGTGTGTGTGTGTGTGTGTGTGTGTGTGTGTGTGTGTGTGTGTGTGTGTGTGTGTGTGTGTGAAAGAGAGAGACAGAGACAGACAGACAGACACGGACAGAGACAGAGAGACTGAGAGAGGGATAGATACAGACATAGACAGAGATACGGCGGAAGCCGAGAAACAGAGACAGAGAGAATAGATGAGAATGACGACCGTCCACTGTCGGTGACTTGATGACGATCATGTCAATGATGAAACTCACATAGACTTTCCACCACCACCACCACCACCACCACTCATCAACGTCATCATCATCATCATCACCGTCATCGTCACTGTGTCTTCGTCTTCGTTGAAGGGATAATGATAAGTTGATGATGACTGACAGCCGACTGACAGCAGCCTGTTGTCAATGACGATTCAAAAAAACTGATTTGGTAACTGATTAGCGGGACCGGTGCGCGCACAAGAAATATGTCGATCGAGAACTGAACCCTCAGAGAAGCTATATTTCCGCGAGCTGCATTTCAACTGACGAAGACACCAGCATTCCGATAGGTCAGTCTCAGACTGTATCCCGGCAGAGACACGTACTGTATTACATCAGTGGCTCTTAAAAGACAATAATTATGCCGAGTTAAACAACATCAACAGCATCAACAACAACAACAAAAAGTATCCTGGCCCTGAAAAAAAGATTGAAATTGAGACAGGAATAGTGGGGTGGGGGTGGGGGGGGGGGGGAGGGGGAGGGGGAGTTCAAAGTGAGGGCACAAGAAGCGATAGCGGACAATACTGAAAAGGATACTGACACTGATTTTTGCGAAGCACCTCACTAGTAACTATGACACAACACTGACAGAGTTCTGGCAATTCTGCCGTTGGCGCGTGGACATAAAAACAACTGTAGCACAACACTGACAAGACCACTGAGGTTTACAATGACAGAGCCCGGTCAGTTAGACACTGATGGTAGTAAGTTCAATAGGAACTTGATGAGGTAAAATGATCCGCGCTCTGTCCAAACGTTTCATTCAGTTCAGTTAACACAGCGCGAGAACTAAGAAGAAGAAGAAGAAAAAAAAACAACCTTACCTCGATGAAAAGAACTATGATTATCATACTAAAATCTTGTGCCAGACTGGACACCGTATATAATCATAATATAGTATTCGTTTCAGGCAGACATAATTATGGCAAAAGACCATAGGCCTATATACCCTAACTATGTGTACGAGTGCCCTGCCACAAGCACATAACAGCGGTTGTTTGTTTGCGCTTCGACTGAGATCACTGACGGCATCTACAAGATATTGCGCTGAGCACTGAGGTACAAGCGCGCCGCACACACACACACACACACACACACACACACACACACACACACGCGAAAGGTGATGAAATGCAAGGTAAAAAATCTTACCATGTTTTCAGATCACTGTCCTATCGAATTGTTCATTCATCTACCAGTCACAAGAAAGAGTTCACACTCTATTAGTTCTGTCAGTAGAAAGGAATGTCCCACTTTAAGAGACTCAAAATACAGTCGCTCTTTCTTTTGAGAGGAGGGCTCTGCCGAAAAGTTAGCATCAGCACTTAAGACTTTATCAGTTTCAAATAAGATAATCTCTATTAACGAAGGACTCGAAAAAGTTAACTTCCGAAACGTACAGACTGCCAAAGAAGAAATTGAAAACTCTGTGTCAAATCTCACAAACACTATTATTGCAGCGGCCGATTTATAGATCAAACATAAGATTAGATGCACGAAACGGAAAAAGAAGCCGTCTAAAAAGTGGTTCACACATGACTGTTTCATTCAAAGGAAAGAGGTGCGATCTTTACTGAATGCATTGAACAGAAATCCTTTTAACAGAAACATTCAGAATAAATACTTTTCTTGCCTGAAAGCACACAAGAAGACCATAAAGAAAACAAAAAAGACGTACAGAAATGAACTTGTGAGAAGTTTAAACACAGCAATGGAGCACGACCCCCCAAAAGTTTGGAAAATACTATCTGAACTAAAAAATGCAGATAGTTCTACTCAACCGCAGAGACACACATTATCTGCAGGTAAATGGATTAATCATTTAGAAAACTTGATAAGTAGTGAAGTATCCGTTGATAAAGGTAGGAAAGAACGCGTACAAAAAGAACTTGATAGAATAAAACAGACTATGCCAGTGTTTGTCCTGGACAATCCTTCTACGATGACTGAAATAATGCGAGCCAATAAAGCCCCCGGTAAAGACGGAATTACAAGCGAAATGCTCAAAGCAAGCATGTCCAGCATCAGTGCTACTGTATACAAGTTATTCAATGCCATATTTCAGACTGGTATTTATCCCAGTCAGTGGAAAGACAGAATAAATGTTCCTATCTTTAAAAGTGGCGACCCAACCAATCCTAACAATTATCGGGGTATAACACTCAACAGCACCTTTGGAAAACTGTTTTGTCAAGTTATCAACAGAAGAATTGAAACATACCTAGAACAAAACGAGTTACTAATAAAAGAGCAGGCTGGTTTCAGAAGGCATTCTAGAACCACTGATCACATATTCATCCTGAAAAAGATAATTGACAACACCATAAATAAAAGAAATGGGCGTCTCTACAGCTGTTTTGTTGATTAATAAGGCATTCGACAATATATGGCATGGGGCACTTCTTTTGAAACTAAACAAAATTGGGATAAATGGAAAATGTTTCCACATTATAAAAGAGATGTACCAAAATTCAACTGTATGTGGTAAATTAAACGACGGGTTTACAGATTCTATCGCAGTCAAAAAGGGAGTGCTTCAGGGAAATGTTATTAGCCCCACGCTATTCAATATTTTCATTAATGACATAAGAGAATATATACACGATGACACCTCACCATACATCAACGAAACAACCAAGACTCAAATCCCTTACCTGTTATATGCGGATGACATTGTGATGCTCTCGACAACAAAAGTAGGACTACAAAACAAACTAGACCAGCTACATGAATACTGTCTGCAATGGGGGCTTAAAATCAACAGGGACAAAACAAAAGTCGTAATTTTCACAAAAAAACGACCCCAAAATACCAGTGCTCTTTTCATGTGGCGATAACTGCATCGAAACGACGGATAGATACAAATACTTGGGAGTTATTTTTCATAAGAATGGAAATTTTCACCTTGCTGAAGACCACTTAGCCAAACAAGGAAATAAAGCAGCGCATGCTCTGAAACGCAGTGTGCGAGGGAAAGAAGTAAAGATGGATGTAATGACCCAACTGTTTGACACTTTAGTCACCCCAATTCTCAGTTACGGCGCTGAGGTGTGGTTTCCATTCAATCAAACTGCGACAAACTTCTCCACGCTCTCTATGCTGTTTAACCAAATTGATGCCTTTCTCTCCGCAAAATGCCCATCAGAAAATGTTCATGTCAACTTCTGTAGGAGCTTAATGGGCGTACACAAGAGATCAATTAAGTTACCAGTCCTGGCAGAGCTGGGCAGATACCCCATTTCTCTGCCAGTGACCGCAGTGTGTCAGGTCATCTCATTTTGGGTACACATCATAGAATCAAAAGAAGATAGCTATTTGAGGCAAGCATATGATGATATGTTATCGATGAATTCATTGGAAAAAGTTCCTTGGCTTAGTTTTATCAAAAAGATACTGGTTTCAATTGGATTCTCCCACGTGTGGGAGAACCAAGGCACACTCAACATTAAGCGACTAAAACATGATATTCTGTCATGAATAAACTACAGGATAAATATGTTCAATATTGGAACAGCAGAAAGAACGGGACCATTTCAAGCTCTCCTTTTATTGCAAAATTGCAAACACTTATACATTACAACCTTACCTGATCAGCTGCAAAAATACTAAACACAGAGGAGCACTATGTCGATTGCGAATAAGTGCACATAAACTCAGTTGAAAGTTGAGCGATGACGTCACTACAACTTAACTAGGAAAGACCGGCTATGTAAAGCGGCAGGTGGAGTTATAGAGGATGAATTCAGTACATTTTCTGGACAAGTGTAGTGTGTACTCTGACTTGAGATCTCGCCTACTTGTGACAGTTAATTCCCAGTCTTCGAATCATTGGCCAGATGGCACTGGCAACACAATAATCCAAAGGCCGAGTTCTCTGTTGCCACAAAATTATTTCCAACCAGAACTCAGTGGCAAAATGCATAAATGAATGCTTTGAAGTTCGCAGTCCATACGTATGTCTTATGGAATATCTTGCATGTGCTCACAACTTATTGCTTCTACTTTTTGTTTGCTTGTTGTGTTTGGTTTATTGTGTCCATAATTCCTATGATGGGTTTTACTAGTACAATTAAATGACGGCCGTGAGTTCACACACACACACACACACACACACACACACACACACACACACACACACACACACAGACTCCTACCCCCACTCTCCTTCCTACCTCACACAAGCACACACGCGAACACATACGCACTTCTTTTTATTTTTTTTATATTTATTTATTTATTTTATTTTAACCATGGAATTAATTTCAAGTTAGTTGACACCCTAACGTACGGGACTCGCGATCACGTATTTATCTGTATGTTAGAAAAAGATGCTGCGAATGTTCATCCCTTTTAAAACAAGGATCGAGCGATCGAGTTTGGAACCAACGATTAAAATATAATGGTTCAAAGTCCGCACCTTCTGGATGTTTTGTGAGCATCGACAGAGATCTCTGCAGGTCAGTCGGACCCGCGCGCGCGCACACCCACCGTCTGCCTTCTGTTCAACATCTTCCGCTCCGATTGATTCTATTTTTAGCCCCGCCAGCATCCTCATAACAGGAGCAACAGCAAACTTTGTAGCACCATACCTCCGCGATAAAAGTTAACACCTTCCATGTGCACAATCAAACACGGCAATACACCCCTCTATCTTTCCCTTCTAGGTGAAAAAACATCATCAATGTTTCCTGAAATGAATTAGTTTTAATATATTCATATAATTCGGGAAGCTTTACAGTCCCAGTTTTACACAAGACTACAAATTGTCAGAAGTCGGTGGAAAAAACTCTTGGAGTAGGGATACAAAATTCAATGAACTTCCTGGAACTTTTTATTGTAGGAGCCTTTCCTGTGTCTTCAGAAAGAATTTACGTGCGCAGAAAACTTACTGTGAACACGAAAGGACAATGGAAATGATTTGCCACGAGTTAGAACACTAGCTCCATCAGTCATGAATGCGAGGGTTCTTGTGATCCATATATTCCTGTGTTGTTTGTCTGGTGAGTACCGGCACCGTTTTTCGGGGTGCCAAGAATGGTTGAACGTACCGTAATCTCAATCAGGTGATGAAGGTGGACCTGACCTGAACGCAAATATTCCCAAAAATAAATAAATAAATAAAATAAAAAAAGGAAGAAAAAGGTGGGGTGGGGTGTGTGTGAGTTCTTGGGCGAAATCTATTCATGTGTGAACGCATTTTGTGTGAAGGACATTATTGGTTTAGAGCACTTGCAAGAATTGCTTTGACCACTGGACAACGAATGATGCTTCAGCTCTTCTTTCTTCTATTTCTTCTTTCATCTCCTTGTTAATAGTAGGAGTAATGGTGGTAGAAGGAGTAGGAGTAACAGTAGTAGAATGTTTTTGTTATTGTTGTTGGTGGTGGTGCATCTCTCTGTCTCTCTCTCTCACTATGAGTAATGGAAAGAGAGATGTTTTTAGATACATCTCGATCTTCAGCAATTTGATTAAGACTACCTTGCTGTTTCTTTGTTTCTCTGTCTTTCTGCCTGTTTCGGTTCCTCATGCATACTCAGAGACAGTTGGCATTTCTAACAAAATAAATTGATTTAAACAGTATTGTATTTTAAAAATATTTTGCAGTGCAAACTACATGAATTCGACAAGACAACAAGGTAGTGTGATAGAAAGTTCCAACATAATGCATGTGCACACGTACATTAAATGTGTGATGGATGTCTCTTCAGGTAGCAGTTAATACATATATTAGCATGATTTGTAATCAACAGAAAAATAAGAACAAAACAGCTGATTAATAGAAAATGAAAAGAAGACATACGGTGGAGATCTAGGAGAAAATAGATTATCAGTGCAAGCAGAGTTGTTAATCAACTTTATGGGACAAAGTTTACTGTGTCCTGAGCAAGTGCTCTGGTTGATCAGGTGACACACGATCACAAGGTAATATGTACAGTAGTGACATAAATAACACCATGGTAAGTAATCACATCAAAAACAATACATTGTGTATAGATGATTTATTGTCTGCTCTATTGCTAGCAACTCAGCATAAAAACATGGTATGATATCACATCTAGAACAATACACTGTATGGGGGGGGGGAAAAAGAAGAAAAGTTGTCAGCTCTATTGCGAGCAAGTCATGGAAACATCCCAGAATTCATTTTCAGGCTTTTCTGCTGGTGTGGTGGATTCCTGGTACCAAGGATGCTTCTCCACAGACAGCATAGATCCTGAGAATAAGCTGACCAGAACCTATTCACCAGAGCCTAATGATGCGGACGAGCTGTTTCTTGTGTCTTGCGCCCGACACTGCTGGGATGCTGGGTAAGTAGAAAATATAATAGAAAAAAAATCAGTAAAAGAATAAGTTTTGATCTGTGCATTAGCCGAATGGTTAAAGCGTTGGACTTTCAATCTGAGGGTGGGTCCCGGGTTCGAATTTCGATGACGTTGCCTGGTGGACAAAGGGTGGAGATTTTTCAGATCTTCCAGGTCAACATATTTGCAGACCTGCTAGTGCCTGAACCCACTTCGTGTGTATACACACGCAGAAGATCAAATACACACGTTAAAGATCTTGTAATCCATCATTCCATGTCAGCGTTTGGTGGATTATGGAAGCAAGAACATACCCAGCATGCACACCCCTGAAAACGGAGTATGGCTGCCTACATGGTGGGGTAAATAAAACAAAACGGTCATACACGTAAAATGTTACATGTCTGTCTGAGTGAGTATGTGTGTGTGTGTGCCTGAAATCTGATTGAATGACACAGGAAACGAATTATGAGCATGCAGTGGCAGCCATCAGTTGGCTCTACCCAGGTAGTCAGCCTGTTGTGCAAATGACCCCATGTTTGTAAAGTGCTTAGAGTTTGGTCTCCGACTGAGGATAGGTGCTATATAAGTATTCATATCAGTCAATCAATGAATCAATCTATCATTAGTTTTATTATTTTATGTAAGGAACACTTCCACCCCCTTAAAATCATCTCCTCCCAAACCTCCAGAAGGAAAGAAGAGAAAAACAGAGTAAGTTTTCAAGAAAAATAAAATAAACCTGAAAGTTTAATTGTTGGGCAGCATTGTGTTGCTGAATCACAGTAATTTTTAAGTTAGTATAATTATGTTATTTTGACCTGGGATCTAAAGTCGAGGTTCAAAAGATTCATCAGCATCACAGGAAATATTTTTTGTTCAAAGACAAATGCAGCTTTTGTTTTTCATTTGAACATTCACTGTCACCGCTGTTAGTTCTCTTATGGCATGGTGTCACTCCTGCACTCATCATTCTTGACTTCATTTTCAGTACGGAACGAAAATATGAAATTTCCTGTGCTTGTTTAAAAAAAAAAAAAAAATAAATGTATATAGTTTACTCAATTCTGAATCTTTTGACACAACATACATATGTTGTTCAAGAAAATTCTTGTTCTAAAATTACAAACAGGCAAATGTATGTTTTTTTTCATGAACCAATTTCTCCATTTGTTTTTTTCAGGCTCATCAACATTGAATGAAAAAAATCAAAGAAAAAAAAAAGATAGACCAATTCTGTATTTTGTATGTTAATCTGTGATTTGTAAACGTTCTGAAAGTACATAAATGTCAAAAATAATATATTCCAGTTTTAGCCGAGTTTTCACCTGCTGCGTCACACTTATTTATTATCTGCTTATCATTGTTTTACTCCAGTTTTATCCCTGTTTGTTGATTGAAAAACAAAAAACAAAAACAAAAAAACAAACAAACAAAAAGCACCAACCTATGTATGAAAATAATGAGAAATCAGTACGGCCTGTCTATTCATTTATTTATTTTGTTGTTGTTGTTGTTGGTTTATTTATCTATTTTTGTAACTTTTTCAGTTTGTGACCTGTGTAAAGATGATCATTTCGATGGGGCTTTAATCTCTTGACTTAGATCCATTTACAATATAATAGATGGGGCTTTAATCTCTTGACTTAGATACATTTCCAGTATAATAGATAGGGCTTTAATCTCTTGACTTCGATCCATTTCCAGTATAATAGATGGGGCTTTAATCTCTTGACTTCTGATCCATGGTGAGGTGACTTCAGTGTGGCATGAGTTTATAGTATGCAGCTACTGCTAGTTTGTTGTGGTTTGTGTGTGTGTGTGTGTGTGTGTGTGTGTGTATGTGTGTGTGTGTGTACTTTCCAGTCGTGTCCCTTTTTCTTTTTCCTTTTTGGCTGAACAAAAAAATGAAGCCACCCAAAGTAAAAGAAGTCCAAATAGAGTGGTGGCTTTATCCTTTCCCGCAAGCTCTGTCTCACATCAGTGAATTTAGTAACAGCCCTTTACTGATGAACATACTATTCAGTAGCAATCAAGAATTTAATGGGCAAATAAAGCATAAAGTAGCACTGAGATAACTGTATATATGTACATATACTCTGTCATATGTGCTGCCACTTTTGCACAAATATATTCCTGTCTAATCTTTTTTCCTTTTTTGTTTGTTTTGTGCATGGGAAATGTGTCTGTCAGGCAAAGGGAGTTAAGTCGCTGTATCAACCGATAGTGTAAGGGTTATTGTTTCCCTTTGTAGACAAGTCAGTCTGTTAGATAATGAATTTAAAGGATGTGAAGTTCAATGTAAAGATAAGAATCTTAACTCAGAATGTTCTGTCTGTCTCTCTGTGTGTATGTGGTGTGGTGTGGTGTGGTGTGTGTGTGTGTGTGTGTGTGTGTGTGTGTGTGTGTGTGTCTGTGTGTGTGTCTGTGTCTGTGTGTCTATGTGTCTGTGTGTTTGTGTTTGTAAACATAGAGGAAAGCACAGAAAATCATTTGCAGTTAATTAGGCTGTTTCTGAAGAAAAATAAAGAACAGAAAATTGCACATAAATAGGGTTATAATTTCCATCAAAGCGGATAATCTCTCTGGAAACAAGTGTGTATAGAAATTATTTGGATCATCTCCCTTACTCTGTTTTCCCTCACCCTCCAGTAAAGGTAGCTGGTTTATGGGTTCATCTCTGTATGATTTTGTCAGATATTGAAGAAGGTAATTATAATCTGGAGGTGCCATGGCATTGTCTGAAAGCGTTGCGTGACGCACATTCCCGATCAGGTCAGTTAGGGTGGAGACAGTTTCTATCTGTTGACATATTGTTTTATTCTTTTTGCTTGCCTGTTTGTGTCTGTATCTATCTTTGTGTTTGGGTCTGTGTGAAGCTGGACACTGGTTGCGGTGAGGCAAGGCATCATTTGCCGGTGTTTGAACCACACGACTGGCTTGAAGGGACTTGCTGACTCACAGTGCAACACAAAGTGGGTGGCCTGTGTTTATTCATCTGTCTGTCTGTCTGTTTGTTTGCCTGCCAGTCTGTCTGTTTGTCTGCCTGTTATTCTGCCTCGTTCTCTCTCTGTCCATGTCTTTTGCTAGTCTGAGCCTCTTTCTTTCTCTCTCTTTATCAGTCTCTGTGTGTCTGTCAACCTCAGTGTCTCATTGTCTCGGTCTCTCTCTCTTCTTCAGTCTCACCACACCCCTCGATCTCCACTTCTCCCTTCGTTTTTTTTTTCATTTTCAAAATATTTTTATTCATTCAATTTTTGTTTACAATGCACAAAACATAATATTACTAAACAGTACCAATGCAGTACATCACATTAACTTAATGCGTAACAGGAAAAAGAGGTGTAACAAGACTGTTACATTATTGATAAATTTCGGTCGAGAGTCAAGAGTAGTAAGGGGATATCACTCGTACTCTTTCTCTCCCCACCTGTCTGTGTAATGGTGCACACTACATGCAGAATTAAGACTAAGTTTGTTTGAACCAAAGTCTCCTTGTTCTTGCTGTGCATGCAAGTAACATAACATGGTGGCAGCTTGTGGTTTTCTGCATCAGACTGTTAACCTAAAAGAATGTGAGTACGTTCTTTATTCAAAGAAATATTCTATGCACAAGTCTTCAGTTGATCCTGTGTTTTGTAGTGACGGCATTCGAGAGAGCAGTAGTCCTGCAGGTATTGCTGATTGCTATTCTGTGCTGTGACTGGTATTGCTGTAGGCGAGGAAAGCTGTGCTTACTGTGAGAAACCCCAAAACAGGCCAGAAGCTCAAGGCTGAGTTTGTTGTAGTGAAAGAAGATTTCACAACGCTGACTGGCAAGAAAACTTCAAAAGATATGAAGCTCATTACTGTGCACTACAAGAATTTTGAAAGTGTTGCTAAGATTGACTGTAACTCTGATCCTCTACTCTCTGAGTATCAAGACGTGTTTGGAGATGTCCAAGGAAGTCTTCCTGGAGTAGTTCATATTCAAGTCAATGACACTGTGTCACCGGTCATTTCTCCCTCTTGCCGCATGTCACATACTTTGAAGTCAGAAGTGAAAGCTGTACTTGAGAAGCTCACTGAAAGAGACATAATCGCCCCAGTGAATGAACCTACCAGCTGGTGTAGTCGGATGGTTGTTGCGCAGAAGAAATTGGGAAATCTTTGCATTTGTATTGATCTGAGACCTCTGAATAAGTCTATCAAGCGTGAACATCACCCACTACCAGTGATGGAAGACCCTTCCAAAGCTCAACAACGCCAAAGTTTTCTCTAAACATGACCTGACAAATGCTTACTGGCATGGTTATCTGGATGAGGAATCCAGCAAACTTACCACATTTCAGACTCCTTTTGGACGGTATCACTGGAAGAGAGTTCCATTTGGTACATCCGTGAGCAGTGAACTGTTTCAGAAACACTTGGACCAAGCACTGGAAGGTTTAGATGGTGTTATCGGAGTGTCTGACGACATCATTGTCTACGGTGAAGACACTGCGTCTCATGATGCAAACCTTCGAGCACTTCTTGAGAGATGCCGCACACTTGTATTCGACTGAATGCAGAGAAGCTTGAACTTCGCAAGAGCGAAATCTCTTTCTTAAGACATTTGGTTACCTGCGATGGTCTCAAGATCGATCCTGAGAAGGTCGAGGCTGTTCTCAAGATGCCAAAACCTGAAGACATGGAAGGTGCCCGTCGTTTCTGTGGTTTTGTCAACTACCTATCCAAGTTCCTGCCAAGACTCTCTGATGTCTTACAGCCCATAAGACAACTCACATGCTCTGATGTGGAATGGACATGGACTGAAACCCATGATGAAGCTTTCGCAAGTGTGCAAAGACTTGTCACCACAGCACCTTTGCTAGCATTCTGTGACCCAAAGGAAGAACTTGAAATCCAATGTGACGCTTGTTGGAACTGTTCTTCTCCAGAATGAACGTCCTATAGCCTCTGCTAGCCGTGCCCTAACTGAAACGGAGACAAGATATGCCCAAACAGAGAAGGAACTTTTTGCTATCATCTTCGCTCAAGAGAAATTCCATCAGTACACATTCGGCAGAACTGTAAAAGTCCAGACTGACCATAAACCCCTTGAATCAGTCCTGCAAAAACCCCTGTCCTCTGCACCAAGACAACTTCAAGGAATGATGCTGCGTATCTGTGGCTATGATGTCCAGGTCCGCTACAGGAAAGGAAAAGAACTACTCGTTGCCAATGCCGTGTCTCGTTCATACATCAACCAGCAAGGAAAGTTTGAAACAGAATTTGAGCACATCAACATGGTTGACACTCTACCCATCAAGAAGAAAAGACTGCAAAGGCTCTAGTCTACAGAAAGTGAAATGTGTCATCATGAATGGCTGGCCAGAAGATAAGTCCAACCTACTTGAAGTGACCCCATATTTCAGTTTTTGTGATGAACTGACTGCTCAAGATGATCTAATCTTCAAGGGAGAAAGAGTTGTTGTTTCTACTTCCATGCGCTTAGAGATGAAGCAAGCACTTCATGAAACTCACAGCAGAATTGATGTCTGCCTGAGAGAGCAAGAGAATGCCTGTACTGGCCAGGTATGAACAAAGAACTCAAGAACTTCATCTCGACTTGTGAAGTAGGCCAGACACATGTGTCTGCGAACCAACCAGAGACGTTGAGGCCACACGAGATCCCCTCTCGCCCTTGGGAAAAGATTGGCTTGGATCTACTTGAATTTGAAGGCAGAGACTATCTGGTAACTGTGGACTATTTTTCCAATTTTTGGGAAATAGACAGACTTCAAAACACAAAATCGTCCTCTGTCATCGACAAACTGCGATTCCACTTTGCTAGGTATGGTCTGTCAAGCATTGTTGTTTCTGACAACGGACCACATTTTACATCAGACAAATTTTAGAAATTCTCTGAGAAATATGACTTTGAACATATTCTTGCTGACCCATACAATCACAAGAGCAATGGAAAAGCTGAATCCGCAGTCAAATCAGCCAAGTCCCTGATGTTGAAGAACAGAGGCAAGGACCAGTTCTTAGCACTCCTGAACTTCAGAAATGTTCCAAATCAGCACAAGTCCAGCACAACAGTTTCCTGAATCGTCGCACAAGAACTTTGATTCCAACTTCTAAGAATCTCCTGAAGACAGAACTCCAGACCTCTGAAGTTCAAAAACTGAAACTGCATCAGAAGAAACAGAAGCTGAACTTCGATAAACACGCCAAAGACTTACCACCCTTGCGTGAAGGTGATAACATTGTCAAGCAGCCCTTTGCTCTTGGAAAGAAGAAATGGTCCAAAGGAAAGGTCATAGCTCGTGATAGTCGATCATACCAGATCGAAACTGAAAATGGTGCTGTCTACCTTCGAAATAGAGTTCACCTGAGAAAGACAGAGAAGCTGATTCCTGAACCTCCTCATGTCTCACCTGACCCTGAACCTGAAATGGATTCCCCTGTACCTGATCAACCTGCTATGCAACATCCTGATACTGCCCAGACTGAGATGCCTGAATTCCGGTCGAAGCCTGTGTCCAATTCGAGCCCTGTGAAGTCCGTGCCAGCTCCTGTGCCGACTCCTGTGCTGACTCCTGTGCCAACTCTCATGCTGACCCCTGTGAAGTCTCCACCCTGTCCCAGTCTTACCAAGATTCCGATCCGTACTCGTTCCGGTCGTGCAATCAAGAGTACCAAAATGAAAGACTTTATCTATGCTTTAAAATGACTATCGTTCGTGTCGGGAAACCGGTCATGTTGAAAATGTCAATCATGTCGAAACGGTTTTGTAATTTCGGTTTCGTTATTTTTAGTTTAATTTCTCAATTGTTTTTCATTGTATGTCCATCTTCTCAAAAAGAAAGGGGATGTTACATTATTGATACATTTCAGTTGAGAGTCAAGAGTAGTAAGGGGAAATCACTCGTACTCTTCCTCTCCCCACCTGTCTGTGTAATGGTGCACACTACCTGCAGAATTAAGACTAAGTTTGTTTGAACCAAAGTCTCCTTGTTCTTGCTGTGCATGCAAGTAACATAACAAAGACAAAAGACATACACAGAAGAAGAACATAGGGCACACATAGTGCATATTCTGCACACATTTTTTGCCACTGTTCTACATATTTATGCACTTCATTTATGTCTCTAACAATACTGACTTTGAAGGACGCTATGAAACAAAGTGCTATGATTCATCCTCCCTTCTTCTAGTCGTCCCTCTCTTCTTCCCTTTCTCTCACCCTGCCCTCATCACTCCACATTTTTCTCTCATGTACTGCTTCTCAATTTGAAAAGCTAAAAAACAAGAAAAAACACCCAAAAAACAACAAAACAAACACGCACACAAAACAACAACAACAACAACAAACAAAAAAAAACAACAACAAACAAACAAAAAAAACCCCCATGACTGCTGCAGATGCTCAGAAGACCCCCACATGAGCCTGACCTGCGGTGGAGGAGGAGGAGGAGGAGAAGAGGAACGAAGAGAGGAGAAGGGGGTGGTGGTCAGTGTGTACACCTCGGCAGGGCCCTACCTTCATGTCTGCCTCCACGGGGATTCCAGAACCGTGGGTGGTCAGCTCCCTGCCCCAGACCTTGGAGGCCTCCGCCCACCTGGCTGCACTGGCTCCCTGCAGGTCCCAGTCTCCGGGTCAGTTGGCTGTTGATGGGGGAAGAGGGGAGGGGGTGGGGGTTGGGGGGCAAGGGGGTGGGGGCAGGGGGGTGGGGGGGGCACCCACTTGTCAGGCACTTTTGATTCAGGGATATATATATATATATTATTATAATGATGATGATGATGATGATGATGATTATTATAATGATTGCAACAACAACAATAATAATAATAGTAATAATGATGATGATGATGATAATAATATCAACAATAACAATAATAATAACAAGAAGAATAAATGAATTTATGCTGCTCCAAATCATGTGTGTGTGTGTGTGTGTGTGTGTGTGTGTGTGTGTGTGTGTGTGTGTGTGTAATCTAGGTGTGTGAGAGAAAAGGCTGTGGTTTGTCTGCTCACAAGATTCAAATTCAAATTAAGATTTCATGTTTCTGATGCATTCATTTTCTAGCTTTTGTGATATCACAAACTGTATAGTGTGAGGTTAAGGGGGAAGGGAAAGAGGTGGGAGGGAAGACATTGTACCATGGAAAAACAAAAACCAGATGTCAGTGAGAGCCATTTTGATTGCTCCCACACTTTGAATAGTGAGAGGGCAATGTTTTTTTTTTTTTTTTTTTTTTTTTTTTTCCTTTTTGATAAAGAATAGTGCAGTAGCTCATTTTTTGTACATTTGTCTGTGAGAAATGATACTGTTTGTGTTGTTTTTTTATGTGGATTTTTAAAAATAGTATTGGTTTTAGTATTTTCATTTTCATTTTAGTATGTTTTTTAGTCTTTATCTTTATTATTGTTTCATTCATCTGATTGTTTATTCAGTACATAATTGTCAGATTTGCAAACATTTGACTGCTTTCAACTCACACAACAAGGGATCACATGTTTCCTTTCAACCTTTTAAAGTAATCAAATCCACACTTTACTTGCAAGGAATGAAATAATTGTTGATAACTCCAGATAAAAAATTGTTGTAATATGTACATTGTCATCAATTTTAGGACCACCAAGAGGACTTTTGGAGCAATCAAATCATTGTAGTTCTGCATGAACATTTATTTGTAACTTATTCTTTGTCTCTTGTGTACGACAGAAGATGGTGGTGGTGGTGATGATGATGATAAGAAAGATGGAGATGACAAGGAGGAGTGGCAGAGAGAACTGCAGTTTGTGTGGGAGATTGAGGGGGTGAGGGAGGAGACGGTTGTACGGGCCTGTTCCCCCTCTCCCATGGCTCACGCCTCCTTCACCTTCAACCGCACAGGCGACTTTCTTATTGGTGAGGAGGCCTGCTTTTGACTGTGTTGTGTTGTGTTGTGTGGTGTGTGGTGTGGTGTGGTGTGTTGTGTTGTGTGGTGTGGTGTGGTGTGGTGTGGTGTGGTGTGTTGTGGTGTGGTGTAGTGTGTTGTGGTGTGGTGTGGTGTGGTGTAGTGTGTTGTGGTGTGGTGTGGTGTGGTGTGGTGTGGTGTGTTGTGTTGTGTGGTGTAGTGTGTTGTGGTGTGGTGTGGTGTGGTGTGTTGTGTTGTGTTGTGTTGTGTTGTGTGATGTGGTGTGGTGTGGTGTGTTGTGTTGTGTTGTGTTGTGTTGTGTTGTGTGGTGTAGTGTGGTGTGGTGTGTTGTGTTGTGTGGTGTGGTGTGGTGTGGTGTGGTGTGGTGTGGTGTGGTGTGTTGTGTTGTGTTGTGTGGTGTAGTGTGGTGTGGTGTGGTGTGATGTGGTGTGGTGTTGTATCATTTGAACTTGGACATGTTGTTTTGAATGGTGTTGTGTTGTGTATTGTGTTCCTCTGTGTGTGTGTGTGTGTGTGTGTGTGTGTGTGTGTCTGTGTGTGTGTGTGTGTTCTTGTATTGTGTTGTGTGTGTGGTGAGTGGATTTGTGTTTGGCTGAGATGGATTGGCTTGGATCAAGCTTGAGCATTGATCTGTGCTGCACCACTACCTTACAGCACCACACTGCACCATGTCATTTTGTGCTGTGTTCTGCTGTACTGTGCTATATTGTGCTGTGCAGTACTGTGCTGTGCTATGCCCGGCAGTACTGAAATGTACTGTCCTGAATTGTACAATACTGGACTGCACTGGAGTGTGCATTGCTGTTCTGTACTGTACTGTACTGTGCTGTACTGAACTGTACTTATTCCGCCCTGTCCTGTAAAACTATACTCTCTAAGGCACTGTACTGTTCTGTAATGTTCTGGTACTGAGCTGTCCAGCGCTGTGTTGCACTGTGTTGTACTGCATTGCACTGGACAGTGTTGTGCTGTGCTCTACTGTACTATGCTCTACTGTGCAGTGTGCCGTGATGCGCAGTGCTAAGCTGCACTGAACTGACAGTTCTGCACTACACCACACACACAGCGCTCCCTAACACTGCCTTGTGCTGTGCTGTGCTGTGTTGTGCTGTGCTGTGCTGTGCTGTGCTGTGCTGTTTTGTTTAGTGTCATGCTATTTTGACAAACTGCACTCCTTTACTTGCAGTTACTGGTCTTAAGAGTTTATAAAAGTGTGTGTTTTCATTTGTTTTCCAAATAATTATTATGTTTTGATCATTGCACCATCGATTTGAAGATGGTGGGTTTCTTTTCCCTGACTGTTTCTTAATGTATTTGTTAATTTAGAACTGATCTTTGGTATGGCTTGCATAAATGCTTTGCTTTGGTGAAGGACCTGCCATTAAAGAGTTTACAAGGGTAGATTTATAAATTAAGTTCAGTTAGGTGTCACTGTGTTTGGACAAAATTATCACACAACATCTGCCAAGCAGATGCCTGACCAGCAGTGTAGCCTAATGTGCTTAGTCAGGCCTCAAAGTTTTTCTTATTCTGAAATAATGGTTTCTTAACATACATGTTACTTAAGAACCTGTCTCTTTTTCTGCATGATAAGTCAAGCTTCGTGTTTTGTTAGTCTCATGTTTTTATTCGCCTTGAAAAAATTTCTTTTTGCCATTTTAGTTTCTTCTTCTTCATGTTCACATGTGCATCATACTCAACTTTGGGCTGAGAGATTGTGTGATGTGAGAGAGTTTGAATGCACAAGTAATTTTCACTGGGATTTATAAAGATGCAATGTGTGGTATTTTTTGCTTTTGTTGTACATGTATTGCAGTTATTGTAACGTGCTGTGCTATGCTGTGTTTTTAATATATTTTTTAGCTGTTTTGTTCTAAAGTAGTATGAACAAAATACGTAAATGTGTGAGAGAATTTGTTGTTGTTATTTTTTAATTACTAGGATAAGTGTGTTTTCTAGAATGATGTGCTCTGAACTGCAGTGTAGTGTAGTGTAGTGTAGTGTAGTGTAGCACAGTGACGGGCAGTGCAATGTAGTGTAGTGTAGTGCAGTGTAGTGTAGTGTGTTGTGTTGTACTGCATTGTGTTGTGTAGTGTAGTGTAGTGTAGTGTTAGTTCAGTGCAGTGCAGTGTAGTGCAAGGTGTTATTGTGAAATGCGGTGCAGTGGTGTGAAGTGTAGTGTAGTGTAGTGTAGTGTAGTGTAGTGCTGTATTGTGTCATGTGGTATCATGTAGTTTAGTGTAGTCCAGTGCAGTACAGTGCAACAATGTTGTGTGGTGTTGTGTAGTGTAGTGCAGTTTTGTGTGGTGTGGTGTAGTGTAGTATAGTGTAAGCAGTGTTATGCTTTACATTCTGTTATGTTCTGCTGTGTTGTGCTGTGTTGTGCTGTGCTGTGCAGTTCAGTCCAGTGCTGTATACACATAGCAGCTTAGTGTAAATGTTATTTATATGTAGGGTAGTGCAGTGTTGTGCCACATTTTATATGGCAGTGTAATGGAGTAATGTGCAGTATGCTGTACTGTGATAATCTAATGCAGTGTGATCTGGCATGGTGGTTGTACTGCCAGTGTGAAAAATGTTATGCTGCTCAATGCAGTGCAGTTCAGTTTCAGTTTCAGTAGCTCAAGGAGGCGTCACTGCGTTCGGACAAATCCATATACACTACACCACATCTGCCAAGCAGGTGCCTGACCAGCAGCGTAACCCAGCGTGCTTAGTCAGGCCTTGAAGAAAAAAAAAAAGAACTACTACTACTAATAATAATATGTATAAGGCACAAAAACTTGATGAAGTCAACTATAGTGTAAGTGTACAAAAAAACCAAAAAAAACAAGAAAAAAACAAAAAAAAACCCTAAATAAATAATAATAATAATATTAAAAAATAAAATAAAATAAAATAAAATAAAATAAAATAAATAAATAATGCAGTGCAGTACAGTGCAGTGCAGTGTAGCACTGTAATAAGCTGTATAGTATTGTGTTGAAACAGACACAGGTACAGTGAAGTGTAGCAGGGTGTAGTGCAGCATAGTGCAGTGTTGTTGCACCTTCATAAAGTGCTTTGGAATCAGTACGTGCTGCATTGCATGCACGGTGGCACTGTATTGCACAACACTGCACTGCTGAATTACACGGTGGCACTGTACTGCACAACACTGCACTGCTGAACTGCACGGTGGCACTGTACTGCACAACACTGCACTGCTGAACTGCACGGTGGCACTGTGCTGCACAACACTGCACTGCTGAACTGCACGGTGGCACTGTACTGCACAACACTGCACTGCTGAACTGCACGGTGGCACTGTATTGCACAACACTGCACTGCTGAATTACACGGTGGCACTGTACTGCACAACACTGCACTGCTGAACTGCACGGTGGCACTGTACTGCACAACACTGCACTGCTGAACTGCACGGTGGCACTGTGCTGCACAACACTGCTGAACTACACGGTGGCACTGTACTGCACAACACTGCACTGCTGAACTGCACGGTGGCACTGTACTGCACAACACTGCACTGCTGAACTGCACGGTGGCACTGTATTGCACAACACTGCACTGCTGAACTGCACGGTGGCACTGTATTGCACAACACTGCACTGCTGAATTACATGGTGGCACTGTACTGCACAACACTGCACTGCTGAATTACACGGTGGCACTGTACTGCACAACACTGCACTGCTGAACTGCACGGTGGCACTGTACTGCACAACATTGCACTGCTGAACTACATGGTGGCACTGTAATGCACAACACTGCACTGCTGAACTGCACGGTGGCACTGTATTGCACAACACTGCACAACACAACACTCACAACACACACACACACACACACACACACACACACACGCACACACAACAAAGCACAACACACACAGACACACAAACACAACAAAACACAACACAACACACACACACCCACACACACACACACACACACACACACACACACACACACTACACACACAACCAGGAGGAAGCATTTGGCAGTCAATCACTCACAGCAAGGGATGGGGAGGGAGGAGAGTGTGGGGACTGAGGGGGAAACCAGTAGTTGGGCACTGGGAATGAAGCAAGGTGGGAGATGGTAGGGGATGAGGGGGGGGGGGGGGAGGGTGCCAGGAAACAGAGGGGGAGGGGGGGTGATGGGTGGGGGTAATGTGAGAGGGGGTGAGATGAGGGTAGAAATCAGGATGAAAGGGGCAAAAGATAAGAGATGGTGGGTGGGATAAGAAGGTAGAGTGGGCTGAGAGAGGGAAGAGGGTGGTGAAGGAAAGAGAGAGAGAGAGACAGAATACTGAGGAAGGGAATGAGAAATGAAGAAAAGAAAAGAAGGCAAAAAAAAAAAAAAAAAAAAAAAAGACAGGCAAAACCCTCAAGGTTATGTCAACTTCTACTGTGTGCACCTTCATGAAAGTGCTTCAGCATCAGTACGTGCTGCAGTGCATGGTGGCACTGTATTGCACAACACTACACTGCTGAATTGCATGGTGGCACTGTATTGCACAACACTGCACTACTATGCTGCACTATACCCTGCTACACTACACTGCACCTGTGTCTGCTTCAACACATTACTATACTGCTTATTACAGTGCTACACTACACTGCACTGCACTGCACTGCATTGTGGATACATAGATATTTCTCTCCATTCCTTCCTCCCTCTCGGTACACACACACACACACACACACACACACACCAAGAGAGGGGTGAGAGAGCCATGGAGATAGATTTATATTTGTTTGTTTTTTGTGTGTGCATCTTTTAAAGCCACTGATGATTAGATATGTTCAATTCCGTGCATGATAAGACAATATCCTAAAGACTGAGCAGATTATATTTTGATCTTGATGATGAATAAGACAGAGAAAGACAGGAAGGTGGGATGGTGAGTACGGATATGACTCAGTCGGTTGTTGAATATTGGCACAAAGGGTAGTGAAGATGGATGTTCCCTCTGTTAATCAAAGGGCAGTAATTTCCAACTAAACCCATTGGCTTTTTTAGCCCAAACAACATAATCATTTGATTTCTCCACTTCACATGTGGTTTGACATGATGGTAAAGCATTGTTTGCTAATGAGTATACATGCTGAGAGCAGCTGAGTAACTTTAGTGATGTATCACACCTTATCTTTTTGTCATGTAACGTCTTATGTTAATAATTATGTAAGATTTGTTTTTGTAAAAGGGTGAAAAACCAAGAAAATATGGTAATCATGCCGTATCAAATTATGCAAGAACATTGTATGAAATGAATATAGGGCTTTAGTGTCATTGATAAAGCAGTAAAAGTTCGGGAAATGAAAAGAATTGAAATAAAGAAATACGCTAAAATTTGCTAAAAGTGGACACACCAGGACATCATGAGTATTTTAGTTTGGTTGGGTGGCATTGTAGCGAAAAAATGTCTGCAAAAACTAGCTCTGAGTCAGAGAGATCTCTGCGCAGACCACACCCAATAACTCTACGCCTCTGTTCTTTAGAGGAAAGTGTGTGTTTTTGACTCACTTGTGTAAACAAAGTGAGTCTATGTTTTAACCTGGTGTTCGGTTGTCTGTGTCTGTGTGTCCGTGGTAAACTTTAACATTGACATTTTTTCTGCAAATACTCTGTCAGTTGACTCCAAATTTGGCATAAAAATAGGAAAAATTCAGTTCTTTCCAGTCATCTTGTTTAAAACAATATTGCACCTCTGGGATGGGCACAAAAAAATTTAAAAAAAGAAGCCTAATTATATGCAAACTGCATTTACTGTTATATTTATATTTTTTGTATTCTCTGAACTTGGCACTCTGACCTCTTATTCTGAAACAACAACAAGAGGAGTCATTATTATCATTTTTTGTTCAAACAGGAACTTCTTTTGCTAAGCATGGAATTTTTATTTATTTTGCAAACGTTTTCGTGCAGATAGTAAAAAAGGGAAATTACTCTGTAATTAATGCTAGGGGACTTAATTTATCACAAGTGAGTCTTGAAGGCCTTGCCTCTCTTGTTTTTTTTGGTTCTGTTCCCTGTTTGCCAGGTCAGATGGAAGAGATTAGGTAGTGGAGGGAGGGAGAGAAAGTAGGACAGAGGGTGGGAGTGGGCCTGAGAGAGTTGGATAGGGTGGACATTGGGGTAGTGGGTTGGGTCTGGAAGGATATAGGGGGAGGGAGAGAAGGGGGGGGGGGAGTAGGACAGGTGGGTTGGAGAGATTCACAACTAATAATTCTACTCCATTCTTTGGAGGATATTTGGTTGTCTTTTTCTTTCTTTCTGTTGTGAAGCATCTGCAGCTGATTGTGTCAGATTGATTTCCTACCCTCTGCAGTAACCCTACATCTGACAAAATCACCTGCAGACGCTTCACAAAAAAGAAAAAAAAGAGCACACATTTCCTCCAAAGAATGGTGGAGTAAAATTTTTGGGTGTCCTCCCCTCCCACACATCTCCCCCCACCCACCTACTGTCCTTTCTCTGTCTCCCTCCCATCATACTCTCCCCCCATCTTGTCCTCATCCTAATCCTCACTCAATCTCTTCCCCCTGGCCTACTGCCCTATCCCCCCCCCCCCCAAACCCTCCCCCCTCGGTCCTAATCTCCCTCCATCCATCCTACCCCATGTCCTAGTTCTCCTCCCATCCCCCCTTCTCCCCCGTCCTACTCTTCCTCACCCATCCCATCTCCGCACCTACCACC
>NC_134894.1:35707192-35789692 GCF_041734735.1 Babylonia areolata
TCAGGGACAACGACAACGACAACGTTGATCACCACGGTCACGGAAGCTCCCAGAGAGACGGAAGAAGAGGAATAGGACAAAGAAGAAGAAGACGAGGAGCAGGAGGAGAAGGGAAAAAAGGGACCGACCCATGGTCGCCACCCGCTAGACGAAGAAGCGAAACCACCACCACCACCCCCGGCGATTCCACCACACCACCCTCCTCCCCGTCCTCCTCAGCCGCCGCTGCCGCTGCTGCCGCTAGCTTCATCAAAAAAGAAATAAGCCGCCACCACCACCACCACCACTGGGGAAAGAGATACCCCTCCTTCCGGCCAACCACCACCACTGCCTCCGTCACCGCCACAGCTTCGCAGCAGCAGCAGCAGCAATACGGCGCGGCGTTGGCTGTGGTGGGACCGGCCCAGCAACGGCGCTGGCAACGCCGACTGGGCAGAAGAAGAAGGAGCAGCAGCAGCAGCAGCAGCAGCAGAAGAAGAAGAAATGGTGCGAGTAGTCGTGGTAGTGGTAGTCGGGAGAGCGCGCGCTTTCTGTCCCATCGCCAGACGAAATCGCCAGCGGACAGACAGAAAGACAAACATCGTCACCACCACCAGCACAACTTCTACCACCACCACCACCACCACCAACATCAGCAACAGCACAACCGCGACGACCACTACCCAGCAAAGCTTGCGAGGAGTGTGCGCGATGAAAGTGACGCTGCCAACGGCGAGGAGACTAGTAATGATGCAGAACACGAGGAAGAAGAGGAGGAAGAGGAAGATGATGATGATGGGGTGCCAGAGGTGGCAGCGTTCGCGGGTGAAACGTTCGACTTGCTAGCAGGGGTACGGACAGGGCTGCCGCCGCAGTTTCAGGTGTCAAGGGTGGATCGTTGCTCTGGAGGGGAGGAAGAGGAGGAGGAAGAAGGGAAGGAGGGGAGAGCGGGGGATGTGGTGGTGATGGTCAGCGATGCGTTACAGTCCTCTGCCGTCGGCTCTGCTGCCGGCGTCGTAACTTCCTCGCCCTGTTCTGATGAGGATGGGGATGGCGACTGTCTCTCTGTGGTGAAGGTGAGTCTGTGTGTGTGTTGGGGGGCGGGGGAGGGGGGGGGGGGGGGGGGGGGCACGCATGCGCGCATGAGTGTATTGATATGTGTGCAAGGGTATGGTGAACTTGGAGGGCTTTTGGGTGTGTTGTGCAGGTATTCGTGCATCTCTCTCTGTCTCGCCCTCTCCCTGTGAGGGTAGTGGGGACTCTAGGGGGTTTCGTGTGCGTGTGTTTATGGATGCATGTGTGTATGTGTGTGTGTGTGTGTGTGTGTGTGTGTGTGAGCGTGTGTGCAGAGAAATGTCATCATGTATGTGTTTGTGTGTGCATTATGTTGGTGTAAAGATACACACATGCGCTGTGTGACTGCATGAAAATGAGGAAGCCGCGCCTTAAAATGTTCTCCTGCATTTAAATCATGACTGATATATCAGTGGAGAGAGAGAGACAGATAGAGAGACAGACAACAGACAGAGGGAGGCAGAGAGAGAGAGAGGCAGAGAGAGAACGAGAAAGAGACACAGAGATAGGCAGAGAGAGAGATATGGGGTAGGGGAAGGGTTGAAGTGACTCACACAATTAGCATCATTAAGCACAGGAAGTGCGGGTTTTTTCCCCTCCTCCCCCCATCCCCCCTACCCCCATCCCATCTCACCTCCAGCACACCTGGTAAAACAAAAGGTCATTTTTTTTTTAATGGGAAAGTTCACACATAGAATTCTGTTTGTGTGCGCGTGTTGAGTGTAGTGTAGTGTAGTGCAGTGTAGTGTAGTGCTGGGTAGGGTAGAGTAGAGTCGGGAAGGGTAGGGTAGGGTAGTGTGTGTGGGGGGGGAGTGTGTATACGGCATTATACCTGCGTGAGCTCGCGCGCGCGTGTATGTGAACGTGCGCGTGTGCTTGTGCGTGTGCGTTTTTGACTGGTAAAGTACATGCTTGAGTGCATGCTGATGTTTTTGTGACGTTTATGTGCATCTCTTTCAGTCATTGTGTCGTTTTTTTTTCCCTCAGTCTCTTTCCGTGAGGCTTTTCAAAAATTGAATCTGTGTTGGATTCAATCGACAGGACGTACGGATCAGTAAGGTGTCCTCATGCGCTTTCTTCTTCTTCTTCTCTCTCTCTCTCTCTCTCTCTCTCTCTCTCTCTCTCTGTGTCTCTGTCTGTCTGACTCTCATTCTTTGTCTCTGTCTTTATCTCTCTTTGTCTTTGTCTCTCTGTCTTTCTCTGTCTCTGTCTCTCTATCTCTCCGTCTTTGTCTGAGTCTCTGTTTCTGTCTGTCTGTACCTTTCTCTGTCTCTCTCCATCTCTCTGCCTCAGTTTCTGTCTCTGTCTGTCTGCCTGTCTGTATGTCTCTTTCTCCCTCTCTCCTACTCTCTTGGTCAAGTTTCTGGCTTGCACTCTTCTCTTCCTTCACTGTCTTTCTCCTTCTCTCCACCACTCACTCTCTCTCTGTCTGTCTGCCCACCGTGACCTGTCTCTGCACACCTGCCTGCCTGTCTGTCTGCTTGTCTGTCTATGTCTTTCTCTGTCTCTCTCTGTTTCTCTGCCTCTCTGTCTCTGTCCCTGTCTCTGTGTGTCTGTCTGCGTGTTTGTCTATCTGTCTTGTGTCTGTCTCCTTCTGTCTCTGTATCTCTATGTGTCTGTCTGTGTGTCTGTCCGTGTGTCTGTCTGTGTGTCTGTCTGTCTGTCTCTCTCTTCCTCTCTTCGCTGCATATTTTATTGCAATCATACTTATGACTAAAGTGATCATACAGTCTTTTGTAGTATAGAGCCTCAAATCTCAAAAGTTTTTACTTTGAGATAAAAGAAAACAAAAAGTTTCTGAGATATTTTCTGTGTGTTGCCCTAAAATAATTTCGATGGTGTATTCTTTGAGTGAGAAAAAAAAAGAAGAAAAAAAAAGAAAAAAAAAAGAAGAAGACGACGAAGAAGAATGATCTGAAAGGAGTTTTCTTCAGTGTCCAAAGACAATCTCAGATTTATTTTCTTCTTGCTCTATCCAAAAATAATGTGAAGCGAACATAATAGCATCTAACATATAGTATCTAACATATTGTCATTCTGTGCATTTCCTCATCCCATTTTAACAGGCCAGAGGCCTCTACAGTTAAATCATTCTGAGTTCAGAGTCCTTCCCAAAAATAATCTCAAAGGTTTTCTTTGCGGTGTCAAAAAAAACAACAAAAAACCCCCAAAAGACAAAAACAAAACAAAAACAAAAAAACACACAAAAAAAACACACACACACACACAACAAAACAAAACAAAACAAAACAAAAAAACTCGAAACGTTTTTTTTTTTAAATCCATAATTTTGCGGTGTCAAAAAGAAAACACCCATCCACCCCCCCTCCCCTCCCCCTCCCCCCCCCCCACACATTCTCAAAGGTGGTTTCTTTGTTGTTAGCAATATATCAAAGTATTTCGATTTCAAGTGCCAAGTCTTACAGAATGTTGGCAAGAGGTCTGAGAATCACCTCGTGATGGCACGGCAGCCGTCCTGACGACATGTGTTATCATACCTCTGGCCTATTTTGTCACTCGTACACAGTATGCACCCCCTCCCCTCCCCTCTCCCCGACCATTTTGTCACTTCCCACGTTTTAACACCCGGTCAGGTTTTGCCGTCACAGCACATTTTGTCGCTTTCCACATTTTAACTTCCGGGACAGCTTTTGCCGTCACAGCACTTTTTGTCACTTCTCATGTTTTAACTCCTGGACAGGTTTTGCCGTCACATCACGTTTTGTCACTTCCCATGTTTTAACTCCTGGACAAGTTTTGCCGTCACAGCACATTTTGTCGCTTTCCACGTTTTAACTCCGGATCAGGTTTGGCGTCACATCACGTTTTGTCACATTCCACGTTTTAACTCCCAGACAGGTTTTGCCGTCACATCACGTTTTGTCACTTTCCACGTTTTAACTCCTGGACAGGTTTTGCCGTCACAGCACGTTTTGTCACTTTGCACGTTTTAACACCCTGAACAGGTCTTTTGTATCGGCACACTTTGTCGCACTTCACATTTCGCCAGACTGTTGACTGTATAACAAAATTTTGTCTCCCTCGGAACATTTTCAGGATGAATAAGGACTCAGTTGTGCAAGAATCGTGCACATTTGGTAGATGAAAAAGGACTTTGATGTTCAACAATTTATTGTGCATTTTCTGAGGATGAATAACGACTGATGTGTTCAACAATCATATTCACTCTGATGTTCAATAACCGTGCATATTCTGTGGAAGAACAAGAACTTAGTCGTTCAACAAACATGTACATTCTTAGGATGGATAAGGACTTAGATGCTCAACAGTCGTATTCATTCTGGGGATGCATAAAGATTGATATTCAACGATCGTATATGTTTTGATGATGAAAAAGGACTTAGATGTTCAACAATCGTGTACAATCTTCGGATGCGTAGGATTCAGATGTTCAACGATCATGCGCTTTCAGAGGATAATAGGGATAAGGATTCGTGATTAAGGATGCTGAGGACTTAGATGTTCAACATTTGTGCATGACAGTTCCTTTGGTTGTCTGGGAATGGATGTTAAGATTGTTTACGATTGTTTGTAACTTTGGGGATATAGGAAGTCAGGAAGAGGGAAACTAACCTTTGTTCGTGATCCTGAAGAGGTTACATTAGCTAACGCGGTCGAATGGTGTTGTTTTGTCAACTCGTCTTACACATTAAGTTTCCACCCTCTATTCCCCGTCGTGCCTATCCTCCCCACCGCCACCCATCAACCCTATCATCCTCAATAGCCGCATTTCACAGGTCTATGACTATCAGAATGCCCAGATCATGTTTGTTGCGATTGGTTACAGTGGAACTCAGGATAGACAACTGCGTATAACTGTTAAACATTTGCTGGTCAATCAGATGGAATACCTTCCTTTAGATGTACCCTTTCCATTGTTGGTGTTGATGCATGCAGCGAACTCGAGCTAGTGACATATCGCGCTGAAACAAGCGATGGATTCAGTTCCCAGCAGCAGAGCTCAAGGTGTTTTTTTTTTTAATTTATTTTTATTTATTTATTTTTTTTTTAAGCTGTTTGCCTAGCTTTAGGAGAGTGGGAGGTGGGTTTTGGGGTGCGGAGCAGTGTGGCTAATGACATTTTGCCTGCCAAACTTTGTAAATGGAGACTTGGTCGCTGTGTCGCATCAGAGTGTGACGAGTAATGGCTGTGAGTGCCACCAGTCTGATCATTTTAGCAGTTCTGCTGGATCAAGGAAGAAAAAAAGGTGAGAAGGGGGCAGGGTAGAGAGAGAGAGAGAGAGAGAGAGAGAGAGACAGAGCAGCGGGAGGGAAGTGTGATGTCGAACACGTTTTCTCTCTCTCTCTCTCTCTCTCTCTCTCGCTCGCTCGCTCACTTGCACTCTCTCTCTGTCTGTGTGTTTATAGTTTTCTTCCAGTCAACTTCTTGATCAGTTTACACAGTTCTGTCTGTATTGTGGGTGTGAAAGCAGGCAGACTTTCTAGAAATCTGTTGAAAGTGTCTGAGTGCTCCCATTTTCACTTTAGGCAAGCAGTTTGGAAGAAAAACAAAAGGAGAGGGAAAATGAAAGGAAAAGAATGAAATCGAAAACTCCTTTTAAGAAAACTCCTTTTAAGATGAAATGTTTATGTTAAATCGTTGCTTTTTTTTTGTTTTTTTTTTTTTTTTTGAGGGGCTGACATTGTCTGAAAACATTGTACGGCTTTGAAATTCAGTTTCAAAGTGTTAAACTAAAGCGTGCTGACTTTTATGTGTTACACCATATAAACAAAACAAAAACAACAAAGGGAGTGGTGTAGGGGGTAGGGAGTAGATGTTTTCGTTCGTACGTTCTTTATTTCCTTCTAGGCATATTTGTTCATTTCGGGTTTCCTTCTAATTTTTAATGATCTCTTTTCCTTCGTTTCATTCATTCATTCATTCATTCATTCATTCATTCATTCGTTTTCCTTTTTCTGTCTTTTCATTCATTCATTCATTCATTCATTCATTCGTTTTCTTTTTTCTGTCTTTTCATTCATTCATTCATTCATTCATTCATTCGTTTTCCTTTTTCTGTCTTTACTCCTTTCGTTCGTTGTTCGGGGCAGAAACTGTACACGCATGATCCCGACATCACGTGCACGTGTGCGTGTGTGTGTGTGTGTGTGTGTGTGTGTGTGTGTGTGTGTGTGTGTGTGTGTGTGTGTGTGTGGTCAGCGTTTTTGTTTTTGACATTGAATGGTTCTGGCTCGAATTTGATGATAGCCTTGGGGGGTGCTCGCTGCTTGAATCGACTGGGCTTTAAATAGATCTAATCTAATTTAATGTGAACTAAAGGTAACTTTCAGGACTTGTATTTTAACATGGGTAATGCGCGGCTTGGCAGGGAAACAAATTTACTCCTGGCCTCTCCAAGTTCACTGGAACTTCCTAAAACTAGACATTGCGTAACGCTTTGCTAATTACCTCATCTGCCCAGTTAGTTAACAGCCCACGCTGCCAAAAACAGCGCAGCACTCGAAATAGCTCCATCATCCCACCAACTCGAACAGTGCCATGGTGGTTTTTTTTTTTTTTTTTTTTTTTTTTTTTTTTTGTGGTTACTGAAACGTCATCTGTGAGAAGAACTCTTCAGAAGCATCTTGTTCATTGGTGTTCAGAATTCACGATACTGTAACATCCTTTTTCCTGACCCCACCCCAAATATACTTCAAAAGAACCATTCAGGGTTGGGGGGGGGGGGGGGCAGGGTATGTTGGGATAGCGGAGGGTGGTGGTCCTGTTGGTGGGCGTGGTGGTGGTGGAGGAGAAAGACGAATGAAAGGCGTTCCCAACCAGTTCATCCGATCCTGGGATGTGTTGTCGTCAGCTCTTACTAGTTTGTTTGCTCGTTAGTTGTTGTTTTCCCGCCAGCCGTACCTTTCTAAAGGGGCCAAGTGGTTTGCAGCAAGATGATTCTGCATGGTTACGCTACCCGCCTTCCCAGCCGAAGACACCCTCCCCCCTTCCAATATCCCTATTCCCTCTAACCTTCACTCCCCCACCCCCCCCCTCCTTCCCTGGTTCTGTGGTGATACTAATGTCATTCTCGATCGGCGACACGACCGCGCTGGCCGATAAAGTTAGACTTTGTTATCGTGAAATGACCCCAACACTAAGGTAACTTCATGGAGTCGTTTTAGGGGTGAGCGCCTGAAATGACTCCTGTGAGGAGTTACTCCGATCTGGGAAGACTCCATCCCTTTGCTTTGAAGTGATTTCACGCCCTTAGACTTTTATACAAATTTATCAGAAAGCACAAATCAGTATATGACTGGTTAAAAAAACAACAAAAAACAACAACAAAAATACCAATAAAAAGCAGGGTGGAGTTCATTCTGTGCCGCCCTTATCACACCCGATTTCTGGTCTGGAAAACATCCTATGGTGAGTCAATGTGGGTGGTCAAATTTATATATTTTTTCGACAACAACAGTCATTTCTATCATGCTAGAATCTTCAACTTGATGAAGGCGGGCAGATACGAAAGAAGAAGAAGATTCAGGGAGGTTAGGCCAAAGGATTAACTCCACACGAACATGAGTTCATGGTGAATCATTGTTGGGGCAATAGCCTTCTGTTAGCCCCGAAATAACTCCCTTGGAGACCTCTGGGGTCTCAGGATTTTCAATATTCGTGTCTTCGTTATATTCTTAACAGTATATATTTTTTAATTTAATTTGATTTTTGAAAATTTTTACTGTTTCCATGTTGTTTACTTGTCTTGTTGTGATAATGCACATGATTAGATTTAACTAATTTGAGATAATAAAGTTATTCTTATCAGTCATTTTATGTCATTCTAATTCTGCCCTCAAAATGACCCCCACCTCCATGAAAATTTGCCCTCGCTGTCCCAAAAAAAACAACACACACGCCTTTCTGGAAAATAAAGGTATTCAATATGAAAACAAGAACAACAACAAAACAACAACAACAACAAAAAACAAAAACAAACAAACAAACAAACAAAACCTTTGGCACGAGGTAAAGCGAAATAAAGGCCTGCCCTGAAACTGTATCTCTGAGTGGGAGTGTTTCTGGACCGACACCAGTGGAATCAAAATGGTGCTAGGAGTCATTAATTCCCAGGCACTTCAGCAGCTATGACAGTGAGAGAGGGGGAGATGTTGTCGGTCCTCCTTTGGCTGCTTGGCTGTTTCGAGGAAAATGAACGCGGATCGATGATCCGCCCTTCCATCACTGTCCGGCAGACATCATCATCATCATCACCATCGCCACCATCATCTTCATCTCCATTTGTGGCAGCAGCAGCAGCAGCAGCAGCAGCTGTTGGAGGCCTCATCCAAAGCAGCTTTTGATGGTTGGCCGAGAATGGGGGCTGAGAGTGTGTGTGTGCTTGCATGTGTGTGTGTGTGTAGGGGGGCGTGGGTGGATGGGTGGGGTGTCAGGGTGGGAGGAGGGAAGGGGTGTGCAGATAATGGCTTTGATCGGGGAACCTTTGTGGAGAAGACTTTGTGAGATGTCCATGAAAGAAGTAATGTGGTGTGTGTGTGTGTGTGTGTGTGTGTGTGTGTGTGTGTGTGTGTTATAAACAGGAAGATGCACAACACGTCATCTTGAAAAAGAGATCAAAACTAGACCTTCTTGTAGGCGGCTGGCAGACTGTATGACAAGTGCAAACTGCCTGCTGATCGATCACCATTCTGTTGTCGATCACACTATCATCATTCTGTTATAGTATTACTGTTAGTAGCAGTGGTAGCTGGAACCACCCCAAAATAGCTTTTCTGATGATCGGCGAGAGCCAGAGGCTGCTTATTGGGTGGTGTCTACTTAAGGACTCCTGGGATCGGAGGTTGTGGACTTGGGGGAGGGGGGGTGGGTGAGGGAGGGGGCCGGGGGTGGGGGGGAGGTGCGTAGGGGGGAAGGGGGAGGCAGGGGGAGGAGAAAAGGATTCTAGAGCAGCAGGGGTGTGGGAGGGGGCGCCTAGGGAGATGGGGCAGCAAGGGACGAGGAAGTGTGGGTGGTTATTTCTGGCATTGCAGACGTAAAGGAGCCATGATGATGAACCCTTGTTGGGGTTGGGGGGAATGGTTTAGGATTCTTTCCTGCCAATCCCGTACTGGAGGAGATTAGAAGAGGGTGTGTTTCCACCCCGTGAAGTTTATATGGACGGTTGGTGAACAGTTAGAGTACATAGATACACATCATAAGCTTCTGATGGGGATGTATTGTAAATTTAAAAAAACAAAAAAAACAAAAAAACTACATGTTATGTGTTTTGTGCAACCGTAAAGATTGTCTTAAAGAAAAAATAAAATGGAAGGGAAAATAGTATGTGTGTGCCCACAATTACAAAAGGGTTTTAGAGAGAGATTTAGGGGGGGGGGGGGAACACTATTGTTTTAAAAATACTTATTTTGTTGTACAAACCATACCATGTAAAACAATACCTTCGTTCTTGGAATTCTGTTCCGCAAAGCACTAAATATTCAGCAAAGAGTTTTGTCCCCTGCAGCTTTCGTATGATAATTTTGAAGTCAGTGAAGCTTAGCACACTGATAAATAACTAACCAGGCACGCATCACCAAACTTGGGAAACGCAGTCTCTTCCTATAACTGAACCGACTTTTCGGAAGGGCTGACACACGGAAAACCTTGTGCCTCCCACCCATCCACTCTTCATGGCTGGTAGAAGAATGCACCTTTAAACCCTCTTTTTTTCCTTCACGACCTTCCCTTTCCCCCCCCCCCCCACCTCCACACTACACAAAGAGACTCTCCTTCCAGTACGCAGACGTCTGGCTGACCATCAAAGATCGCTGTGGTGGGCTCCAGCAGCTGCTGCCGAAACTGATCATGGCCGACAATGATGGAATGGCAATCAATGGGCAGGCAATTTGCCTGATGCAGCCAACGACCTGAGGAAAGCTTCTGTTTTATCTCTCGCTCTTGACAGGCCGGTTTATCTTTTTTCTTCTTCTTTTTTTTTTAATTATAATTTTCTTCTTCTTTTTTATTTATTTAATTTAATTTAATATTTTTATATACCCCACGGTAATTACATTAGCAGCACCACCACCATTGCCTTGAAGTCAAGACTCAGATCCGGATCCGGCTAAAAAGCGCTTGCCATTTTTCAACTGGCATGGAAATCCACCGTTTTGCTTGGGACTCGAGATTCTGGTGGCGATTGCGAGTGCAGTTTATCCCCATGACGTGGGGCGCTCATCAGTTGAGCCATTACCCCACCAGACCCAGGGAGCTTCTGAGTGGTCATTAGCCAGTGCTGGTTGGAATCATTGTGGGAGATTTTGGAGATATAATGAGGGGACATACCAGGAGTTTTTTTTTTGTTTTTGTTTTTTTAATTGTGTTGCCTTTTCTGGCACGTGGGAAAAGAGAATGGTGTTGGGGAATTCAAAACTCAGTATTTGTGTCTTCTCTTCAGAAAGCCTTAAGCAACTGTCTTTTCACCACTGGAGGATAGGAGGGGGATGGTTTCATGAGGTACGGTTGCACACCATGAGTTTAGCATCGTGACGTTTAATGGCCAAGAAAACGCACGGGCACACAGTTACGCACGCACGCACACACACACACACACACACACACACACACACACACACATCTCTTTCTTTCTCTCTCTCTCTCTCTCTCTCTCGCACACATCCAGTCACAGATTGAGAGAGAGAGAGAGAGAGAGAGAGAGAGAGGGGGAATAATATTTGCATAAAACAGAGTCAAGATTGTGGTTAATCACTAAATCAGTCCGTCAACCAACCAGTCTTTGGATTAATCAGTTAGTTGATTGCGCGGAATATTTATTTACTGTTGTGTTGAAATCATCTCCAGATCCATTACCTAACTGTCTACGATACTGGATGTGAGTATCTCAATCTGTCAAGCGAGACAAATTGTGAAGCATACCATTCGGCGGTAATATGACCTTTCGAGAATTCACGTTCAGCTATTTTATAATGGGTGGAGGGTGGAAGAGGGCCAAGGGAAGGGTTTGTAGGTTAGGGGTGGGGGTAAGATGGAGGACAAAGGGGTGGTTAAGTAGGGGGAGGAGGAGGTGGTCCCAACGGTCTGGTGAGAAAACAGAGCAACTGGTGAGCACTTTCCTGAGTTAGTTTTCTCCCATCAGCCACATGACGTTTTCCGCGCTGCTCTCGCAAACGCCATCAACTAATTGACAGTCACCTACACCACCAACCCAGTGTTGCTGAGGCCCACGGAGCCTCGAGTCCTCTAGACAAAGTGGTGCGTTTCCAAGCCAGCTGAAATGGCAAGCGGTTTTCAACCGGCCCAGAGTCTTGACATCTGGGAAATGGTGATGGTGGTGCTAATGTAATTATCGCAGGGAAAAAAAGAAAAGAAAAAGAAAGAAAACAAAAGAAGAAGAAGAAGAAGAGATACACCGGCTTGTCAAGAGCGAGAGATAAAACAGAGGCTTTTCTCAGGGCGTTGGCTGCATCAGGCAAATTGCCTGCCCATTGATTGCCATTCCATCATTGTCGGCCATGATCAGTTTCGGCAGCAGCTGCTGGAGCCCACCACAGCGATCTTTGATGGTCAGCCAGACGTCTGCGTGTTTTAGAAGGGAGTCTCGGTGTGGAGTTTGGTAGTGGTGTGAGATCGATAGGCGGCCCGGGGTTTCGGATAGGGGATGGGAGGAAGGTAGCAGGCAAGGGGAGGGGAGGGGGGGGGGCGTAAGGGGGTGTTTGGTGGGAAAAAAGGGTCCCCTAGGACGGTTGCCACTAGCCATAAAGTGTGAGTAGGTGTCAGAGTTTGTCTGTCAGGCTTCCCTCTCGAAAAGTTGGAGAAGTTAATCAGGTAATAGTGCTTACCATGTGGGAAGTTAATCCGCCTGGTGAAGTAATGTATTACTATATCAGTTACGTGTTGGTTGGCAATATTTACTTAGTGTCATGGAATCCCCCCCCCCCTTTTTTTTTTAAAGCGGGACAAAAAACGTCGCTGCATTATGTGCTTTGTAATATAGACTGACTGCAATGAGTTATAGTTCTTTTAAAACATTTTGTGTTTTGTAAAATGGGTAAACGATGTCATTCTAGCGAAGCAGTTGCAATGGGATGCGAACACCTGATAAACTCACTCCGCCCCATGTCCAACATCAGCTCGAGCGCCATTGTGCTTATTTTCGGACCTAACACAACAATTCATAATTAATCAAACTGCTTGTCTGACTTTCCAACCAATATAAGCTTGTAACTAGGCAACGGGTGAACTCTTCATAAACTCCAAGGGGACTTACTGAACTCTTCATAAACTCCTAGGGGACTTCAGAAGTTTGCTGATCATTTTCGAGCACATTTTGTGCATATTTCGTGTGATCATAGACACAAAGCAATGTTTAATTGATTGGCAAGTGTTAAACAAGCTGTTTCAAGATTTTTACCGTACTCTTGACCCTTACACGAAATTAGTTAAAAACGATTGTTGTGAAATACTGACAGGTGATCAGCACGTGAGTGATCTCCGTGAACTGTGGAAAAAAAAAAGTGATTTAGAGTGAAAACTTCCTTGGCGTTGATGGTCGCACATCATTGGTAGTGCTGAAAGGGTTGGATTAATAAATAAAACAAATTAATAAACGGAATGCGGTGTGCGGAATTCAACCCTTCAAAGGCAGCAAATGTGGACCATTCATTTTTTTTTTTTTTTTCATTTCAGTCCTCTCTAATGGAGAGGCATGTTTGTTGTGCCAAACGTGCATCGAGTTGTGTCCCCTTTCTTTGGAATGGTCAGAAAAAATAACAACAAAAAACAAAAACAAAAAACAACCTCCCCGGAACATTAATATAGGGGAGGAGCACAGTGACGGCACAGCCAGCTGTTTTTCGTGGCCGAGCGTGCAGCACGCCACAGAATGAACATGATGAGCTGTCGGACTTCAGAAGACTGGCCATTTCAGTGGATGAGTTGACCCGTCCTTGGGCAGGACAAGGAACCAAATGGACCACTTTCACCCTTCTTACTGTTAGAAGTAGTGGTAGTAGTGGTAGCGGTGGTGAGATAGTAGTTGTAGTTGTTGTAGAAGGAGGAGGAGGAGCAGCAGCAGCAGTATTAGTAGTGGGAGAAGCAGCAGTAGTAGTCATAATAGTAGTAGTGGTGGTTGTGGTGGCAGCTAAGTGATGGTGACAATGATGACAATGATAAGTATGATGATAATAATGATGAGAAATAATGATGATAATTATAACGACAATAATAAAGGTGATAGTAAATAATAAATCACGTCCATAGACTGATTCCCCTGCTCAG
Organism: Babylonia areolata; assembly: GCF_041734735.1. Taxonomy (NCBI): domain Eukaryota; kingdom Metazoa; phylum Mollusca; class Gastropoda; order Neogastropoda; family Buccinidae; genus Babylonia; species Babylonia areolata. The sequence continues at coordinate 35,720,504 of NC_134894.1, forward strand.
TGCATGGCTCACCGCGATTTTCATAAATAATTATGTATCAGATACCTTTCACAGACTCACATGATTTATACACATCTGTTCTCAATACTAATACTTCCATAAACGCGCATGTATTATTTTTTTTAAAACCTATTATCGTTCGCATTTTCGTAAACAATGACAGTATTATGCGTTGGGTGTCATTGGAAGCTGCATTCTCCGAAATCCTATAGAAGAGTAGGTCCTCAATGAATGGTGTTTTTCAGCTGGCAACTTGATAAGTGGTTTCCAGAAATGGCTACAGCGTGAATGTTTTGTACAGAGCCGCGTCGTGAGTGGTTTCCAAATAGCCAGGTGATGAGTGCTTTCAAACTGACTCCAGTTCGCTGTGTTATGAATTATTTCCAGTCAGCTACCCTACTCAGCTTATATCACAGATTGACATAAGCTTACATTTGGGCCAACATCCAAGTGAGAACTGTATGATCAATGGTTTCTCCACTGTAATGGGAAGTCATTTACAACTTAGTCTTTTGTGAAGGATTACGACTCAAACTAGGAGGTAAAATTGCACTGGGTCTTAGTGCTGCAGCCTTGGCGGCTGGTTGGCCTTTGGGGAGCATCCCAACACCGACTGTCCTAAAACCCTCTTGGCCGAGAGAGCGAGGATATGTAACTTGGGCAAGACATTCTCCATTGTATTAAAATTCTAGCCCAGATAGTTGGGACAGCAGTTGCCTCCTCTGCTGTTCTGATGGTCATTGTCGGACACGACTGACTATCATACGCATTATGGGTGGCTGCGTGGCGAGTAATTTCCAGTTCGCTGTCTGATGACTGCGTACCAGACTGTCACCTGGTGAGATATTTCCAGTTAGCTAAATGGTGAGTAATTTACAGTTAGCTAGCCCACATGGTGAGTGATTTCCAATCACCTACATGGTGAACGATTTCCAATAAGCTATACGGTGAGTAATTTACGTTCGGCTATGTGGTCAGGGATTTACATACAGCTACACGGTGAGTGATTTCGAAGTAGCTACATGGTGAGTGACTTCCAATTAGCTACATAGTGGATGATTTCCAGATAGCCGTGTGCGTTGTTTAGGCTGGCTGGCTGGTGAACTGGGTTTCTGGTTTGCTTCATGGTGAGTGGTTTCTATCTGGCAATATGGCGAATTTTTTTCAGCTCTTTGCAGCACTGTATGGGCAGGCTCTTGGGGGGAAAAACAAAACAAAAAAGAAGATAACGCTAATGTAACTGCCAGGCGGAACACAGGGCAGACAACCATAATGATAAAGCAGAGATAAAACATAGACTTTCCTCGGGTCGTTTCCTGTGTCAGGCAATGTCCCAGCCGGTCGATGGCCGTTCCATTACTGTCCGAACATCATCATCTGAGGCGGCAGAAAGGTGGTGGGGGCCTTTCAAAGCAGCTTTCGACAGCAGTCAGACGCTGCGTGTTGGACAGAGTCCTTGATGGGTTCCTCCTCGAGATGAGGGTGGTGGTGTTGATGTATATGTGTGTGTGTGTGTGTGTGTGTGTGTGTGTGTGTGTTTGTGGGGAGGGGGGAGGGGTTGAGAGGGAAGAAGAGACTGGAGGGTTTCCGCAGGGACGGCAGGCGGTGGAAGTGGGTGGGTGAGAGACTCAGACAGGATTTTTGTCAGCTTCCTCGGGAAGTGAAGAGATTGTATTTCCTCCGTTGGTGGGATGGGATGATGGACAGGCGGGATGGGAGCGCTTGGGTATCACATGGCGTTGTGGCTAGACATGTGCTTGGGGATTTTCAATAAGTGTCAAGGACAAACAAACATGTATGTACGTACGTACCATAATGATATGAAAGTTTGTATTGGACAGAACCTTGAGATGGCGGTGGAGGGAGGAGGCAAGGGGAGAAAGGGAAGGGGTAGGGTGGAGCTTGGGGAGTGAGGTGCGTGGGTGGGAGGAGCTGTGTTAACTGCTGGGACCGCAAGCTGTAAGCCCCAGTAGAGTGAGTCGGTGGGTGAGAGACTCAGACAAGATTATTTGCTTCAGCCTTGGTGATAAGTTCAGGCGTTGCAATGTAAACATATTATATTTCGGTGGTTTATATGGGTTTGGTGAAACTACAGACAGGCATGATGGAAACTGTTAGATGGACTGACCAGCCGCCAGGTGTTTTTGGATCATTAAAAAAGAAAAGACATTTATGCGGGGATGCTCGAATGCACTTACACACACACACACACACACACACACATACACACACACACACGCACACACGCGCGCGCGCGCGCGCTAAGTTGCACGCAGGCACACACTGACGGTGTAAGGTGACTGGCCACTTTATGACGGGCCGTCTGGAAACATAGGACGAACTCCTGAACACGAAATGATGAACGAACAGAGTTCATCCCCCTCCAACCCCCCGCCTCCCCCACAACCCCTGCCCCCCCCCCCCCCTTGCCCCCCCTCCCCCACATCCTCACCCCAACCCCATAAGCCAGACGGTGTATGGCACCCGGCTAACTCCATCAGTGTAATCAATTAGTGGCTCTCCCTGGACGCCCACTTGTACAGAACCCCGCACAGTCTGGTCCCTGGATGAGCGGGCTTCAGCTCTCCCGTTGTAGCAAGTATCTTTTCAGGCACCCACACTTCCAGGCTTCGTGGAATGGTGGTGTTAATGGAATTATCGGCAGGGAAGGTTCGCTAGCCATCACGAGCTAGAGACAACACAGAACCTCTCCCCCCTTCTATCGTGGTTTGCCTGTGGTAGGCATATTGGCCATTAATCGATCGCCATTCCTCCATGTCTGACATTGTGATCAACAGCAGTAGATGCAGATGCGATCCCCAAAGTAGATTTAAATGGCCACCCAGATGTCTCATACTGGATGAGATCCCATTGGAATCTTTTTTTTTTCTTTTCCGTTTGTGGCAGAATGGTTAAGACACTTACCTGCCAATTCATTGTCTATGAGGGCCTGGGTTCGAATCCCGGTCTTACCCTTTATTGCAAGTTTAATTCGAAAATCAAACTTAGAGTATAGTCATCCGGATGGGACGATAAATCGAGGGCCGTGTGCACCACACGAACTGAAAAAAAAAGAAAGAAAAAAAAAAAAGAAAAAGAAAAAAAAAAGAAGCAAGCAACATAAGTGTTGTCATTTGGCAAAATGCCGTAGAAGAACTCCATTGTGTTAGGTACACAAATATAAGTATATGATCGCACTCAAGGCGTGGCTGGTATGTTGGGTAATCCTGTTGGTGAGGCATTTGCTTAGCAGATGTGGTGTAGCGTATATGGATGGAGTCGTTCGAAGGCATTGACGCCTCTTTGAGAAACTGAAACTGAAAGCCATAGACAAAGGAATGTCACAGAGAGTTGTGTGGTGATTTTTATTTATTTATTTGTATTTTATACTGCTGATATGATAATATCATCTAGGAGAGGATGCAACGTTTGGACGAAGAAATCGTTAGTGTTTTAGGATATGATTGTCTTAACTCTTGATGGAGCACGGGAGGATTACAACGTCAGAGCAAAACACATTGTGCCAAAGAAAGAAAACAAGAGAGAGAGAGAGAGAGAGAGAGAGAGAGAGAGAGAGAGAGAGAGGCTGAAGAACAATAGTATGCGACATTTCTTAAGTTGCTTAACTTACCTCACTGTAGTTGCAGACACGGGAGGATTACAACGTCAGAGCAAAACACATTGTGCCAAAGAAAGAAAACGAGAGAGAGAGAGAGAGAGAGAGAGAGAGAGAGAAGAACAATAGTATGCGACATTTCTTAAGTTGCTTAACTTACCTCACTGTAGTTGCAGACTTTTACTAGTTTCGAATGAATCTAGTTTTTAGACTTAAATACCTTTCAGGCAGAAACGCTTTCGGAAATTCAGCCTGTTCTACCAGAACACGAAATTAGTCCCAATTTGCTGCTATGTTGCCATATATGTAGTTATTCAGCGTATTTTTGTGGTATTTGGATCACACACACACACACACACACACACACACACACACACACACACTTTTAGAACACCCAGAAAACTTAGCTTGAAAAAAAAAAAAAAGTTGACAAGCAGCTGTCAATCAACGAAACAAGTTATAGCTTCATAACTAAGCACATGCTATTCGCGCAGCTACAATGCCAGACTCATCAATACAGGAACGGTCACCAAACGTTACTGTCGGGCAAGGAAGATGCACTCTATGGCCCATCACGTGACGAGAGACCACCCAGATAAGAGCCTTCGTGTCCTGGTTGGCCACTGCCTGTATCAGACCAATCACCTGCTGATCGACCCTCTCTTTCCCCACTTCTCTCCCGTTCCCCCCTCCCCTCCTCCCTACTGTCCCACACCCTCCTGTGCAGCACCAGCACAGCACAGCACAGCATCAGCTGTCTGAAGCAGCTCCAGACCATCAGCCAGTCGCCCAGTGCTGCTGGAGACACACAAGAGTCAGTCTTCGTGGATCCCCGACGATGAGGAAGAGGGGGTTGGTTGCCAGCTGGAGAGCTGAATGATGAGGAGTATGGGAGACTGCTTGTGTCAAAAGGCCGACATTCAAAGTAATTGTGCATTCTTGAGAAAGAGTGATTGTCATTCATTTTATCTCTCTCTCTCTCTCTTTTTTTTTTAATCATTATTTTAATTTTTTATGAACAGAAAGTTAAGGCCGAAACATTACATTCAAATATACGTTCAATGTTCCACTTCCAATTGACACATTTGGCTGTTTTCAGTGCAGTAACTGTACTCTCTCTCTCTCTCTCTCTCTCTCTCTCTCTCTCATACACGAAGATAGCAGCCACACACACACACACACACTCGCGCGCACTTCCCCTCATGTCTATACCTTCTTTCCTTCCCTCCCACCCTTTTCACTCTATATCCTTGTATCTGGTATATCACCCCCCCTCATCTCACTGGGGGGAAGGAGGGTGGGGTGGGGGGATCGAGGGGGGGGGGCGTGGAGGGGCCAAGGGGGGTGAGGGGGGGCCCACTCACTTCATCCCCCCACCCCCACTCACTTCATCCCTATCCCAACCCACACTCACCCTCACCTCTAACATCACCACTCCGTCAAATGGCGGCCACACAAGTTGTCTGTCACTGTGTCAGATCGATAGTCCAAGAGAGAGAGAGAGAGAGAGAGAGAGAGAGAGAGAGAGAGAGAGAACACCAGGGGCACGTACCAGTCGCTCGGATGAGGGGTGAGGGGTGGGGGCCTCGAAGGGTGGTTAGGGTAGGAGATGGACAGCGAGCGAGCGAGCGAGAGAGAGAGAGAGAGAGAGAGAGAGAGGTGGGGTTGGGGAAGGGAACGAACACCCTTTGTTGGCCAGAGAGAGAGAGAGAGAGAGAGAGAGAGAGACGGGGGTGGGTGGGTGGGGTGGGGGTGGCGTTGGATTAGGGAGGGGAACGAACACCTTTATCGGCCAGAGTGTACATGGAGCACGAAGGAAAAAAAAAGAAAAAAAAGAAGGAAAACTGATCCGAAAACTTTGATCAAACTTTTTATTGCTTTGGAGAGGAGGAAGCGTGAAATGAGACAGAGAGACGGAGACAGAGAGAGACAGAGACAGTGACAGACACAGACAGACAAACACAGACAGAGAGAAGAAGGAATGGCAGACGTAATGACATGAATTAAGCATAAGTAAATAATGAGTAATGATTTCTGTCTTTCTGACTCTGTCATTATACATGTATGGTGGACACAAAAACATATATGGTTACACTAAGAAGCATAACTATTATGTCACTGTCTCTTTCTCTGTCTGAGCATTCCTCACTCTCTCTGTCTCACTCTCTCTTTCACGCACGCACGCACGCACGCACACACACACACACACACACACACACACACACACACACACACACACACACACCTCTCCCTCTCACACACCTCTACGCCTTCACTACCTCCTTCCACCCTCCATCCCCTGTGATGGGGTCTCCCGTCGGTCCGACGGATGAGTAAGCAGGCAGGCTTATCTGTCGGTGTGTGTCCTCATATGGGAGAAGAGGCCGATTCTGGATGCGCAGCACTTCCCACAGGTGTTGCAAGGGAAAACGTGTCCAGAAGTTGAGCCCTGCTTCCTTCGCTCACGCTTCTCCTTAATGGCCAGCATTCTCTTGTTTTCAAACGTATTTATGCCACTAGAGCACAGCATCCTCCAGCGACAGCGGTCAAGGGCATCAGTTTCCCAGGAAGCGATGTCTATGTCACAGGCTTTGAGGTTTGTCTTCAAGGTGTTCTTGAAGCGCTTGCAGGGTCTTCCAAGTTCACGGTGGCCTTCCTTCAGCTGGCCATACAAAAGCATCTTCGGGATCCTGCTGTCTGTCATGCGGACAACGTATCTTGTCCAGCGTAGCTGGCACTGGATCAGCAGGCTTTCGATGCTGGGCAGGCCGCTCCTCTCTAGGACCTGGAGGTTGGAGACCCTGTCTTGCCACTTCATGCCGAGGATCTTTCGTAGGCATCTCTGGTGAAACTGCTCAAGTTGTTGAATGTGACGGCGATACGTCGTCCATGTTTCACAGCAGTACAACAAGGTGGTCAGCACAACAGCTCTGTAGGTTTTCATCTTGGTGTTGAGCCTGATGCCTTTGTTGTTCCACAGCCTGTTGTTGAGTCTGCCAAAGGCGGAGCTGTCCTTGGCGATGCGCAGCGTCACTTCTGCATGAAGGGCTCCGTTGCTGCATAGAGTCCTGCCCAGGTTGCAAAACTTGTCGACTGACTTGTTCTCTGTGTCATTGATCTTGATTGCAGGTGAGGGGGGGACAGAGAAGAGAATGGAGAACAGTGTGGGTGCCAAGACGCAGCCCTGCTTCACTCCATTTACCACAGGGAACGGATCCGACATGTCAGTATTTTCCTGTACTCTCGCTTGCATGCCATCGTGGAAAGACGCAATCAGCTGGATTAGGCTCTCTGGGCAGCCGAACTTTAGAAGGATCTTCCACAGACCATGGCGGTTCACCGTGTCAAAGGCCTTAGTCAGGTCTACAAAGACCATGTGGAGCTCCTTGTTCTGCTCACGGCACTTCTCTTGCATCTGGCGTACGGCAAACACCATGTCACATGTTCCCCTGCCTGAGCGGAAGCCGCACTGTGCTTCAGGGATGACTGTGTTGGAGACAAGGTCAACCAGTCTGTTCAGTATGATGCGGGCGAAGATCTTGCCGGCGATGCAGAGGAGAGAGATTCCACGGTGGTTATCGCAGGATGTTTTGTCCCCCTTCCGTTTGTAAATGTGGACAATAGAAGCATCCTTGAAATCCTGGGGCACCTCCCCTCTCTCCCAGATAGACTGGAACAGGGCGGTCAGCTTGTCTGTCAGCACCTCGCCTCCATACTTGTAGATGTCAGCCTGGATTCCATCCGCTCCTGGTGCTTTTCCTGACGTTGTCAGCTTCAGGGCCTTCTGGGTCTCGACCTTGTTGGGAGGGGCAGCTAGCGAGTCATTGACTGGTAGCTGTGGGAGGGCTGCAATTGCCTCGTCAGATACAGACGAGTCCCTGTTGAGGAGGGTGTTGAAGTGCTCTGCCCAGCGGGCAAGGATGTCTTTCTTGTCTGTCAGGAGGGTGGTCTGGTCCGAGGCTCGGACAGGGGTTGATCCTGTGACTCTCGGCCCATACACAGCTCGGAGACCATCATGGAAGGTCTTCATGTCGTGAGCATCAGCAGCGGACTGAAGCTCTTCGGACTTTCTATCCTACCAGGTGTTCTTCATCTCACGCAGCCTCTTCTGTACGAGTTGCTTGGTTTGCAAGAACTGGTTCTCCTTCCTCTGGCAGTCTTTATCGGAAATGTGATCCTGATGCCGTATATGCAGTGTGTTCAGGAGCTTGGAGATTCCAGAGTCATTCTCGTCAAACCAGTCCTCTGTACAAAGCCGAGTGTGTCAGCTGTTGTTGTGTACACAGCATCTCTAAAGGTGCTCCATACCTCTTCTACATCAGTCGATTCAGGAATTTCTTGGAGAGCTACTTGGATTTGCTGCTGCAGCACGTCCTTGGTGATAGGGAGGCAGTGGATGTTCAGCTTCCTAGGGGGTTTCTGCCTGGCTGGTTGGAGCTTGCGTGCAAGCCTGATGTTCATCTTGCTGTGTACCAGGCGATGGTCCGACCAACAGACTGCTCCTCTCATGCAGCGTGTAGTGGAAACATCACCTCTGTCCCTCTGCCGGACAATCACATAGTCCAGCATGTGCCATTGCTTGGAACGGGGGTGCATCCATGTGTTTTTGTACTTGTCCGCTTGTTGGAAGAGGGTGTTGGTGATGGTCAGTCTATGCTGCGCACAGAGCGAGAGCAAAAGCAGTTCGTTGGAGTTGCACTTGCCAGTGCCGTGCTGTCCTAGGACTTTTGGCCCGAGGAGAAGTCCACGCCGACGCGGGCATTGAAATCCCCAAGGATGATCAGCCTGTCCTTTCTGTCTACCGCTGAAATGGTGCGGCTGAGCTCCTCGTAGAAAGCTTCTTTGATATCATCAGGGTTGGTCATCGTCGGGGCATAGCAGCTGATGACTGTGGCGAAGCGATCCTTGGACAGCTTCAGACGCAGGGTCATCAGCCTGTCGTTTATCCCATGTGGAAGGCTGTCAAGCTGTCGTGCAAGTTTGGTTCGTATGGCAAAGCCCACGCATGAGGTTCTTGGGGTGCCATCTGGCTTCCCAATGCATTAGAAGGTGTAACCCCCTCCAACTTCCTCCAGCTGGGTTTCACCCGCAAACCTGGATTCGCTCAGGGCTGCTATGTCCACCTGGTAGCGATTAAGCATTCTAGCAATGAGTGCTGTGCGTCTTTCTGGTCTGTCGTCTCTGTCTAAGAGGGTGCGAACATTCCAGGCACCCAGAGTCAGGGCATGACTCCTGGTTCTTTTCTTTTGTTGTTTTCGACCGCTATTGATGTCCAAGCAGGTGCGGTTTCCTACTAGGTACTAGGTCAGGCAGGCTTTGTTTGGGGATCCATATCCTTTTATCTCCCCTTACCCATGTGGGGAGAGCAATGCTGTCCCTAAAAAGGGCTGCTCTGGCACTGTGGGAGGATACGGGCGCCGCATCTGCCCCAGTCTACGGCGGACGACCATCATCCCACAGCCGCCTGCGTGCAGAGTCGTGACTAGGAACTGCCAGCAGCATCCTCTGCCTGTCCCCGTTACCACTTCTCCATCGCCACAGGGCTTGGGAAAGCTGGGTGTTGAAGAGCTAGCTCGTCGTTCCGACATTAGCCTGGTTGCCTGACCAGCACAGGTGACATTTTTTAGTGAGGAGGAGTTGTGCAGTCCCTTCCCCACTCTCTCGCCAACCGACGCTCACAGTCCCACAGGTGCAGATACTGCCACGTGTAGGACGGCCTCGGCAGGTGCAGGTTTTTTCTTCGGGCCACAGCCTATTTCACATCTCCATCCACCTATCTGCACACACCTGACCCACACCATGCCTTCTTTACCCCACACCGGCCCCTTCGGTCTTACACACACACACACATACACACACACACATCTAATATCACTGATAGTGAAAAGACGCTAAACTAAAGAACACACACAGACACACAGACACACAGACACACACACACACACACACACACAACTTCTGTGTGTGTTTGCATGCGTGAGTGACACTTTCCATAACGGTGAAAGCCCAGTGAAAAGCGGACCCCCCACCCCCGGAACCCCCCCCCCCCCCCCCCCCCCCCCAAAAAAAAAGAAAAAAAAAAGGAGTGGAGTGGATTGAGAGGGGAGGGCGGAATCGCTCGCGCTTCATGCCCAGCGGCGACTGAATAATTGCATGGTTTTGTCCGGCCTCACAGACATTTGAGCCAATCTGGCAGTAGCTAAGCAATACTTGGTTGGACAGCGTAGCCAGCAACATAGGAAAATTTTGAAATAAAACATTTCGTTTTGTAGTGTTTTCTTTTATCGACATGACAAAATCACCAGGATCTAGGACGGGAGCTTTTAGTCCAGATATGGTGGTTGTGTATAGGAAGGGGGCGGGGAGCGGGGTGGGTAGGTAGGTGAGACTCGAGATGAGCCTGACAGAAGATGGGACAGAAAAATGGAGGTATCAATTTGATTTGATTTTACTTTTTATTTAATTAATTAATTTATTTATATATCTGTTTTAAATCTCGCATGCACGGTACCTCAAGTGAGGATTGTCGTCCCCTTCCTTCCTTCATCCCTCTACCCATCAGCTCTTCCCCCTCTATCAGTCTATCTATCTATCTGCCTGTCTGTCTTTCTGTGGAAATAGTCGAGTTTGGAGTAAATGCCGGCGCAATCCACCAGTTATCTCCGTGCAGGGAAACACCGAGCATTCAACTTACGACGACCAGTTTTGACGGGAAAATCGAAGACGGACGTATAGCGTTAACAAAGTGTCACCAACACGGACGTATATCTGTTTATAGATTCATTGACAACAAAGAACTTCAGAAGGATGTTGGTAAAAATTTTTTTGTTCCTTTAAGAATTGTCATTGTAGGATGTGTGTAAATATCAGTGTATATTACATTAAGAATAGATTTGGCCATAGGGTAGCTATATTACAAACAGTGACGTTGAAATATTCAGTATTTGCTGAGGAAATGAGGAAATACACTTTGGACTTCTGTGACAAAATTTCACTTTGGTGTTGTTCATTTTGGATTCAGTGTATGTCGGTATGAGCTATTTATAGAGGAGCTATCTTACAATAATTTTCTGATGCTTCTGTATGATACCAAAGTCATGCTCAAAGTGCCTATCCAGTCCTGAGGGCTAAGTCTGCTATTCCAACACCTCTGTTGGGCCCAACGCGGTCTCCTGGTGCTCTGTCTCCTCAGACTAGGTTTGAAGCTTGCCGTCTGAGATACTTTGGCAGTCCAAGTATGTGACCTGGGTTTTGGGAATTGATGTTGCATCGATAAGGGGGAAAAAAACCACTTTATTTTTAGTGCTAAACCACACACACACACACAAACTTACAGAGAGAGAGAGAGAGAGAGAGAGAGAGAGAGAGAGAGAGAGAGAAGAAGAAGAAGAAGAAGAAGAACATCTTTTTCCCAAAATACAGCAAATGAAAAACAATTGAAAAGCAGGGAAAAAACTGGAGGAAGAAGGGAGAGAATCGCTTGTCTGAATGCTGAGCGACTGATAAAGTGCGGGGTTTCGTCATGCCTCACACTTTTTTCCCCCTCCCCCTTGCGTGCACACGACCTCGACCTCGAGGGAGAATTCTCTTCCACTTCCTCCCTTCCTTCCTTCCTCTGCTCCTATCAACTCTTTCTCATTCCGCCTCCTCATGAGGAAAAAAAGTCGAGTTTGGGGTGAATGTGCCTCACATGCATCAGCCAACCTGAGAGGCAGGAAAACGTTGAACAAGTCACAGCCAAGGACAGCCAGTTGGCAGGAAAAATCAATGATAGTCGTGTTGGTAGATGCTTTATGAAAATACTGGGGAGGATTTTTTGAATAATTATTTTATCAGAGAGGGGTGTTTACATGTCAATATGTCAATCGATATTATTTCAAGAGCATGTTTTAGCTATGACTGGTGGAGTGTTTTTTTTTAAAATATTTTTTAATTTTTTTAAATTTATAATATATATATATATTAAACAGTAACAATGAAATAATTTTTGCAATCTGGGATTCGGATATTGATGCTGCATTGACAAGAAGTGAAAAAAGAGCATCATATCTAGCACTTGTCAAATACAGACGGATAGAAATATAGACAGATCCACTTTTCAAAATCCAGCATATGAAAAAAAACAACAACAAAAAACAAAAAAACACAACCCCCCCCCCCCCCCCCCCCCCCCCAACACATCAACCTTAGAAAAGCAGGGGCACACACACACTGGGGGCGGGGGGGGGGGGGGGGGAAGGGAGAAGGAATGAGGGGAGAGAATCGCATGTGTGTCTGCTGAGCGACTGATTAATTGCGGGGTTTTGTCTCGCCTCACAGTCATTATGCCTTTCTCCTTCCCCACCCCGCTGTAGATAAGCAACACTTGTCGCCCAGCCTGTCTGGTGGCTGAACTTGACAAAATTGGCAGGAACTTTTTCTTTTTCTTCTTCTTCCTACTTCCTTCTTGCGTGCACACGACCTCGAGGGAGAATTCACATCCTATTCCTTCCTTCCGTCCTTCCTTCCTCTGCTTCTATCAACTCTCTCTCTTTCTTCCTTCTCATGGGAGATAAAGTTGAGTTTGGAGGTGAATGTGCCTCCCATGCATCAGCCAACTCGAGAGGCAGGGAAACGTTGAGCAAGTCAGCCAAGGATAACCAGTTTTGGAGAGAGAGAGAGAGAGAGAGAGAGAGAGAGAGAATCGAGGACAGGACTGTTTCAGTTTACGAGGATATTGGCGATTTTTCTTCTTGTTGTTGGTTTTCTGAAGAAAGGTCAGTGAAGGGTGTGTTTACATTGTCAGTCTATCTCATGTTGAGAGCAGGGTATGGCTTTGGAATAGTCTTGTCTGGTGGGTGAACTTGACAGGGGATTTTTGTTTTGTTTTGTTTTGTTGTGTTTTGTTTTCGTGCTTTTTTGTTGGTTTTTTGTTGTTGTGTTTTTTGTTTTCTGTTTTCTGTTTTGTTTTCATTCGGCTACTAAACACATTTACGAGGCATTGTTATTTTATTTTATTTTTTTTCGACCTCGCATCCACATCACTTCGGGGGAGGGTTATCATCCGCTTCTTTCTTTACTGTTTTCCTCAGCTCTTCTTTTAATCAGAAGTGGTGCATCGTATTGTGGATCAGTCTGCATGGTTCAGTGCCTCCTTGGAACTGAAAGTGATCTTCTTCTTCTTCTTCTTCTTCTTCTTCTTCTTCTTCTTCTCAACCTTCTGTGGTAACGGTCAAGTAAGTTGTTGTTAAATAATTACTCTCGCTCTTCCTTTTCTATAAGCTTAAATTACGACTGCCTCCTTTCTCTTTTAGAGTCGGAATTTTATTATCACAGTAACGGTGAGATGTGTTGCATTTATGGTGACACTTTGGAAAGGATTCTGGCTTTTTGTTTGTATCCAGTGAAGCTGTAATATATGTACCGGTTAACAATGTTGCTGTTCGTTTTGGATCCAATCCGCTTTCGAAAAACAACAAACAGAAAGGAAAAAAAAAAAGAAGAAAAAAAAGAAAAGAAAAGAAAAACGAAGCTATTGTCGGGAGTGGATATTTCGCAAGAAGAAATCAAAGCAGTCTGATTGTTTCTTGTGTTACCATGTAACCATGCCATTCATTTCCGATGAGAAACACTTGAGCACTAATGATCTGTGAGAGAGGTGTGCGGGCAGGCATCATCTGGAATGCACAGCAATCAGGAAACAGTTTTATTTGCAGTGCGTTGGTCTCATACGTCATCGCTTTGCTTTCAAGAACAGGCGAAGTCGATCTGTGCTGAATTAAAAGACTGAGGGAAAGTGGAGCGAGCGAGCGAGATACACACACACACACACACACACACACACACACACACACACACACACACACACACAGAGAGAGAGAGAGAGAGAGAGAGAGAGTGTGTGTGTGTGTTCTGGAGATAGGTGTAAATATAATATTATTTTGTCCACCGATCAGTCAGAGAGAGAGAGAGAGAGAGAGAGAGAGAGAGAGAGAGAGAGTGTGTGTGTGTGTGTTCTGGAGATAGGTGTAAATATGATAATTTTATTTTGTCCACTGATCAGTCATATTGTGTCCGTCATCTCTCTCTCTCTCTCTCTCTCTCTCTCTCTCTCTATTTATATCTCTCCATCCCGCCCTTTCTCTCTCTCTGTGTCTCTCTCGCCCTTTCTATCAATGTCTATCTCGGTCGATATCTTTATCTTGTCAGTTTCTCTCTTTATCTCCTCCGGTCTCTCTCCACCCCGTCCCCCTCTCTCTTTGCCCTTAGGGCTGGATGCATAAAAGCATATGCATGCTTATTCCACTTCCTTCATTAAAAAAAAGTTCGTTCGTTCGTTCGTTCGTTCTCTCTCTCTCTCTCTCTCTCTCTCTCTCTCTTTGTGTGTGTGTGTGTGTGTGTGTGTGTGTGTGTGTGTGTGTGTGTGTGTTCTGGTACGTGTCAAAAGGGATGAAGTGCATTGGGTGTTCAGTAAGCGCACACGCATGTGCATGCATTCATCTGCGAGCATGCATGTGTGTTCGTGCGTGCTTGCGCGCGCGTGTGTTAGTGCTTTCATGCGTGTATGTATGTTTTCGTGTGTGTGTGTGTGTGTGTATGTGTGTGTGTGTGTGTGTGTGTGTGCTTGTCTGCGTGTTTATATGACAGCTCCAAACCCAGAAGCGCACATGATCGAAGCCACGAATCCAATCAAAACACCATTTCGAGCGTGAAGCAGCGTGTTTATTTAAGCATGTGTCTTTTTCTTCATCATCACCATATCCTGCTTCTGCTCTTCCTTGTCTTCCTCCTCTTTCCTCCTCTTTATACCGCATCGTCCTCCTTTTTCTTTTGCCTCTCACATCCATCTCCCTCGCTTCTCAACCTCCCACACCCCCGTAACCCCCCGCCCCATCTTCCCTCTTCCGTCACTTCTCGCTTCCTGTCAAGGAGCCACGATAGTGTAATGGGTAAGACAGTTTCTTCTCACCCGAACACGCGGGGTTCGAATCTGGTTCGGACTTTTTTTCTCACGCCGCTGGTCAGGCATCTGCTTGGCAGATGTGGTGTAGCGTATATGGATTTGTCCGAACGCAGTGACGCGTCCTTGAGCTACTGATACTGAAACTGAAACTTCCTGTCTGCCTATGGACTGGTCAAAGAAAGACAGTAAAAAGAAAACAGACTGGCTGATTGGCTGACTGACTGCGTGACAAGATAATCACCCTTGTCATTGTCTCTTGTTCTTTCTCCTCTTCATCGTCGTCATTTTCCATATTGTTTTTCTCCATAATTATTTTATGTTGTGAAATAAAATATCATTTTAATCGTTAATATGCTTATAAACTTTAAAAAAAAAGAAGTTTTATTATACTTGGAATTGTTTAAAGCAAGAAGATTGATAAACATGAAATGGAAAAGAGAGAGAGGGAGAGAGAGAGAGATCCATGGTCTTTTAAACTCGGATGTGACGATTTATAAAAGGTGAATTCACATTAGTATTAATAATTGTGACATGAGTTTTGATAATTGGGATGTCTGTATCAGCACCCAGATTATATTTTGATTATGACATGCATGGTGGTGGTGTGTCCATCGAGATCGATGATGACCATCGTTGTCATCCAGCTGGGGGATGGGGGGAGGGTGGTGGTGGGGTGGGGGGGAGGATGCTCATGAATCTATCTGTGAATGCGCAGATGGCTGAATAGTCCAATGCATACATGCACATGGCAAAGACATGGGGGGGAAATCCCATAATATACAGCACTACAGTTATTTGGTTTCTCGTGACACACTACGTGTATGTAAATCAAATGAAAAATAATCCGAAAAAGAAAATTTCCATGCATTCTAGTACTTTTTCATGTGCCTTTCTTCTTCTTTTTTTTTTTCTTCTTTTTTTCCCCCTACAAATAGAGTGAAATACTCAATACTCGTTTCGCGAAGAGAATTATGACAATGTCGGCCTTTTGACACAAGCAATGTCCCATCTCATCATTCAGCTCCCCAGCTAGCAACCATCCCTTCCTCTTCGGGGATCCACAAAGACTGACTCTTGTGTCTCTCCAGCAGCACTGGGCGACTGGCTGGTGGTCTGTAGCTGCTTCAGACAGCTGATGCTGTGCTGTGCTGTGCTGGTACTGCACAGGAGGGTGTGGGGAGTGGGTAGGGGGAGGGTCGATCAGCAGGAGATTGGGTCTGATACAGGCAGAGGCCTATACCACGACAAGAAGGTTCTTATCTGGGTGGTCTCTCGTTCCGTGATGGGTCATGGAGTGCATCTTCCTTGCCCGATAGTGACGTTACTGTCTTGATGATGCAATAGTTCCTGTACTGAGTCTGGCACTTTTAGCTGGGGGAAACGCATGCACGAGGCATCGTCCTGTATTGATTGTTGGCTGTGTCACTTCCTGCTACGTCCCCCCCTCCCCCACCCTGCACCCCCCCCCCTCCATCCCCACCCCGTGTGTGTGTGTGTGTGTGTGTGTGTGTGTGTGTGTGTGTGTGTGTGTGGTTGTTGTTGTTGATGATGATGATGACTGAGGCGGCAGATACGTTCTGATGCCTAAATGCCCACATCTGAACATAGTTCTAAAGAAACTTGCGAGTGCTAGCGGGTCAGCACATTACGCGGGCCAACTGTAGCACGTTCCGTTTCTGAAGACCGCACATCTTACACTCCACTGTGTGGAGTCGCTGTTGAGCAGGTCGATCAAAATACGCGAAGGTTTCTCTGTGTTCGACTTTTTTTTATTTTTTTTTAACCTGCTTCTTATGCATATTCAGTTATGACGTAACATCACATGACAAGAGCTTCGTGGACGTTCATTGGTTTACGTTGACTGTTTCTCGAAACATGTAATGTTGCAGAATAAATACAGTACGTCCTGAATAGAAAGTAAGCTCCCAACAGCTAGGAAATGCTTATCGAACAACAGTACATTACATACACTGCAGGCGAAGTATCTATCGTTTTTTGTTGTTTTTTTTCCTTTTCAGCCGAAACGCTGTTTTGAATCTTCTGACAACAGCCATACCAAACTATATAAAGACCACAGAGTCAATAAAACAAAAACAACAACAACAAAAAAAACCCCACCAAACAACAACAACAACAACAACAACAACTTGCAAGCATGCTCGAAAAGTTAGCTTCTCTCAAGTTAACGAATAGACTTCTCAACTTGTGTCAAAAAGTTAGTGTCATTTAAAATCTGCAAATGTATGCATTTATGTGTGTGTGTGGTGGTGGGGGTGAGGAGGTGAGTGTGTGTGGGTGGTTGGATGGATGCATACGTATGCACATGCTCTTATGTCTACATCCCTGCTGTATAACAGTTATTCGTTTGTATGTAATTTTCAATTTGTGTTTTTAGGGTCAACATTTTTTTTTCTTTTTAACTGCCCCCTGACGCCTTCCTCAGTTTTCCTTATGACCCTGGGACTGGTTGCATGAGCGAACTCAGGCAGCGCTAAGTTTGCTGATCGTTAAGAATGTTCCCAGCTCCACGGTAAATTACATGTACTTGGGAACATTCTTAACTCCTAAGCAAACTCAGCACTGCACAGATCTCCTCGTGCAACCTGGCCCCGGTACTTTTCGGTAAATAGATGCATATCGTATGTTCTATTTTATTCTTTAAAATACGCATTCCATATTTTATTCTGTTCTCTAAAATGCTTATTCTATTTCAGGACTATTCTCAACAGTATATAATATGGAGTTGTGTTCTCTTTCAGCGTCTTCTGTTTCCCAGACCTGGACTGTACCTTATCCACGTTGTCGCCTGGAATGAGTATGGACAGGATACTGCTCAGATCAGAATGGTGAGTTGTTCGTTTTCATTCTTGTTTTTATTTTCCTTATATTAATGCTGCCTTTGCCTTGATGGTCGAAATGCTTGAACAGAGTGTTAGAGACAGCGGATCTCCGTTGGGTTTATGCATGTGTGTGTGTGTGTGTGTGTTGTGTGTGTGTGTGATGAGACGAGGCTGCAGATGTAAACAGAAAAGTTCTGACATTAGTAGCTTGTGACCTTTAAACAACAACAACAAAAAACAGACAGGGGGTTGAAGGATTTACCCCTACCCACACCCCCTTCTCAAACAACAACCTACGAAATCTTCACTAAAAAAAACCCCAACAAAACAAAACAAAAAAAAAACACCAAGACCCAGCCCTGAACAATTTGACCTCAAGAGCACAAGCCAGTATAGTAGGTCGTTGAACTCATCTCGACCCATCCGCTGGGTGGAGGTGGGGAAGGAAGGAAATGAAAAAAAAGGTGGTGTGGAGGGATGATGGGTGAGTAGATAAGAAAAAGAAAAAAAAGACAAGAAAAAAAGGGGGTGGGTTAGACTGGTGGGAGGAGGGGTGGGGAGGGCGGGGGGGGGGGGGGGGGGGGGGGGGAGAAAGAGAAACGAAAGACCGGAAAGAGGAGAGTACCAGCGGGGCACGGGTGGCGTTTTGATACAATTATAGGGCCACGTGTTCCTCTGCGGGCCACCCCTTCGCATGACTTGTTGTTGGAAAGCAATCCTGAAATAGGTTGTGACACACGTAAGTCGATTCACTCGAAACAGCCCTTGTTTTTGGCACTCGGTCACGCGTATACAGCTTTGAAGCCAGATCAACATGCTAGACTTAAGGGTCAACAGCGCGAAGCTTATCATCCAGTTATCACGAAGTTAAAGCATCGGTAGGGATTATATAGAAAGATGATGTGGTTTTTTGGGGGGTTGTGGGGATTGTGGTTGTGTTTTATTTTTTGCTTCTTCCCCAAACCCACCCCTGCTTTACTCAATTTTTTTTTTTTTTTTTTCTTATTATTCAGTTTCATTATTTTTCCACACTGCTTTCTCTGCATTCTTCTCCTCAAACTTCCTCCTATCTACATCATTGTCATCAACATCTCAGCCGTCGATGCTGTCTTTCCCAAACCCTACCCAGTCTCTCAGTCGTTATTACGTTGTTTTCCCCCCAGGTGGTTGTGGACAGAAAGCTGGGTCAGCTGGGACTGTCAGTGCAACAATCGTCACCTGACATCTCTGGCTTCGCTACCAACCACACCATCACCTTCTCATTGCGGCTACAAACAGGTATGGTCTCTGTTTTATATGTATGTATGTATGTATTTGTATTTGTATATCTTTTTATCACAACAGATTTCTCTCTCCCCAGGGAGAGCGCGTTGCTATACTACAGCGCCACCCATTTTTTGGTATTTTTTCCTGCGTGCAGTTTTATTTGTTTTTCCTATCGAAGTGAATTTTTCTACAGAATTTTGCCCGGAACAGCCCTTTTGTCGCCGTGGATTCTTTTACATGCGCTAAGTGCATGCTGCACACGGGACCTCGGTTTATCGTCTCATCCGAATGACTAGCGTCCAGACCACCACTCAAGGTCTAGAGGAGGGAGAGAAAATATCGATGGCTCAAGCCGTGATTCGAACCAGCGCGCTCAGATTATCTCGCTTCCTAGGCGGACGCGTTACCTCTAGGCCATCACTCCACTGTATGTGTGTGTGTGTGTGTGTGTGTGTGTGTGTGTGTGTGTGTGTGTGCTGTAAGTATGATTTATTTACTAATTGTAATCGAGTATACACTTCAAACTTAACACCATGTGGTATATAACCAGCCAGTTGCGATGGTGGACCTGTCTCTGAAAAAAGAGAACTTTCCAATGGACTTTGGCCTACCTCCCTGTGGGAGCTGTGACAGAGAATCGGTTATGTGCTGGACTTCTGAACCAACATTCACCAGTGAGTTCTTGACCCAATTTCGGACTGTTGTTATGTCCTTGGGAAAGGCACTTCACTCAGATTTCCCTCGCTCTACTCATGTGTGAATGGATAGGTACCTGACTTCGGCCAGGGAAGGTTAAAACAATAAAAGCCTCGGAAGGAGATGATTGGGCCCTGCGTTCTAACCTGAGTGAAAACAAAATTAATTCATTGCCTTTAAGGCTGTTAAAGGCTTTTACTTATGATAGTCGTGTCCGACTATGACCATCAGAACAGCAGAGGAGGCAACTGCTGTTCCGACTATTTGGGCTAGAATTTGATTATAGTGGAGAGTGTCTTGCCCAAGTTACATCCCCACTCTCTCGGCCAAGAGGGTGTTAGGACAGTTGGCGTTGGGATAGTTCCCAACAACGTCATTGCCTTTAAGGCTGTTAAAGGCTTTTACTTATGATAGTCGTGTCCGACTATGACCATCAGAACAGCAGAGGAGGCAACTGCTGTTCCGACTATTTGGGCTAGAATTTGATTATAGTGGAGAGTGTCTTGCCCAAGTTACATCCCCACTCTCTCGGCCAAGAGGGTTTTTAGGACAGTTGGCGTTGGGATAGTTCCCAAAGGCCAACTAGTCCCCAAGGCTGCAACACTAAGAGCCAGTGCAATTTTGCCTCCTTGTTTGAGAGTCATAGTCCTTCACAGAAAACTGAGTTAACGCTTTGGAACTTATAAACTACTGAACCTTTACCATTGGGGTTTGCATAACTTTTTTTTTGGACTGATTTGATCGACTGGTCAGCTGATCGAGTCCTTTAATATTATTCAGTTCAGCTGACTGCTGACACATTTGATTGATGGATTTGATCGATTGATTGTCTGTCTGACTGACTGACTGAATCATTCATTCCAACCAGCAGTTGCCAATACTAATTGGTTGACCTCTCAACCGATCAGTTAGTATGGCTATTGTCATGATTATGAGCACAATGCCAAATGTGTTACATGTTTCTGTATAAGTTACATGGAATATATAACATGTACCTCCATGTTCCATGTTTCATGTACCGACCACAGGATTTCCTGACAAAAATTTTGTTGTTGTTGTGCTGTCTTGATTTGAACTGTTGATTGACTTGATGGGGTCCTTTCCTTTCATATCTTGTTTTTACCTTGATTTGAACTATTGATCCACTTGATGGAATCCTTTTCATTCATATCTTGTTTTATCATGAGCTATTGATTGACATGATGGGATCCTTTTTCCCCCTTTCAGCTGACCGCCACAACTCTGTCCTGTACGTGCTGTTTGGGGACGGGCGACTGGGTGTGGCGCTTCTCCGGGAAACCAAAACCCTGATCGCCATCCGGGAGGTGGACCCGGAGGTCACCATGTGGGACACGCACGACGTCCTGGAACTACTGCAGCAACACCACCACGAGGCGCTGCTGCTGTCCCAGAGGGAGCACCTGCTGACCACGCTGATGGCCAGCTATGGCGAGGGCTGCCGGTTGGAGGTAGAGTTCCCTTTCCAGTACAGGGCAGAAGGGGTCTTCACCCCGAGGGTCGTGGTGCTCAACAATGTCACGCGAGAAAACGTCACCGACACCCTGTCCTCTCCCCTCCGCATCTTCAACCGTCTCCAGGACACCTCCCTGCGCGTGAGGTCCCCCGTGGCTGCCGGTGAGAGGGTCGACCTGTCTCTGCAGCTGGCGGTTACTTCCGACCACCTCAGCGTGCACTGGCTGGTCCTGGACAAGCTGGGCCGGGTGGTGGTCAACCAGACGACATCACAGACAGAACTTTCCCTGGTCTTTCACGAAACTGAGGTCCACCGAGTGACCGTAGTGGCCAGCAACCCTTTAGGGAAGGTCAAAGCCAGCGCTTCCGTTCATGTGCAGAGAAGCATAGACGACGTGCGGCTCTCCTGTAACCCTCACCCACCTCACATTACCGTGGAGGAAGAAGTGGAGTGTCGAGCGGAAGTGCAAGGGGTCGTCGACCACGTCGCCTTCCAGTGGCACTTCGGAGACCCTCGTGGGGGCCACCAGACGGAAGTGGAGTCCGGCAGCACCGTGTCCAAGGCCGCTCACCAGTACCTGACCCAGGGAATCTACAATGTCAGCGTGCGGGCCAGCAACAACGTCAGCTCTCTGCTGACCACGCTGGACCGGCCAGTGGTGGTGGACATTCCCGTACGATGCCTCCGCATGGGCGACTCTGAAGCCGCCCCTGGCCAGAAGGTGCTCATGCAAGTCACCGCTCTGGGAGGCACCCGTCTGCGCTTTGAGTTTGACCGCCCGGCCTGGAAGGAGATCGGTGGGGGTCTGCAATACGTGCCCCCCAGGACCACGGCCACCGTGTCACGGGTGTTCGAGTCCCCGGGGGTGCACCCCGTGAAGGTGCATGCCCACAACGCTGTGTCGTCGGCGGAGCTGTCCGGGTTCGTGGTGGTGCAGCCGCTGATGGGGGAGCTGCAGCTGGTGTTGCGGGCCACCACCAACACCTCCGCCGTGCTGCTGGTGCAGCAAGGAGGTGAGTCACACTCTGGTGTGTGTGTGTGTGTGTGTGTGAGAGAGAGAGAGGGAGAGCGAGAGGGAGGGGGATTTGGGGACAGGGGGGAGGAGGAGAGGGAGCAAAGGGTTGGAGAGAGAGAGGAAGGGATAGGTGGTAATGGGGGAGGGTGGAGGGGGCGGGGGGGGCGCGAGGGAGAGAGAGAGAGGGAAGGAGAGAAGAAAGAGCGATGGAAAGGTGCAGTGGGATGGAGGGAGAGAGCAAAGGGTGGGAGGGAGAGAGGGGAAGTGATTGGAGGGGAGGGGGGGGAGTGGGAATGCGAGGGGGGTCGTGGAGGGGGGTGGTGGGCAGTGGTTGGGAAGGAGGAGGAGGAGGGGGGGGGGAGGCTGATGGGAGGGACAGACAGAAGGATGGGAGTGAGAAGGAGGTTGGAGTGAGATATGGTCATGGAGGGATTATAGTGTGTGTGCGTGTGTGTGTGTGTGTGTGTGTGTGTGTGTCCATACCACATTGTCACATATGCGTGAGTGTGCGTGTATGTGTGTCTGTTAAGGGAGGAGGGGTTGCGGGGCGTTAATGTGTGTACATGTACGTGTGTGCGTGTGTGTATGAGCACTTGCTTGTTCATGTTTGGTATGTATTTAATGTGCATATGTGGATGCATGCATGTGTGCGCTTGAGTATGAGCGTTTCACATCTCTCTCTCTCTCTCTCGCTCGCTCTCTCTCTCTCTTTTCCATCCTCAATACCTATCCATTCGCCTCTCTATCCGTCTGTTGGTCTGTCTATCTCTCTCACACCCACCCACCTTCGATCTCCCTCTCCCCCCCACCCCGCCCCAACCCCTTTCTCTCTTCTCCATTCTCCATGCCTGTCTATCCGTCCGCCTCTCTATCAGTCTGTTTGTCTGTCTGTCACACATCCACCCACCCTCAGTCTCCCTATCACCCCCTCTCTTTCTCTCTTCTCCATGCCTGTCTGTCCGTCCTCTTATCTATCAGTCTGTCTGTCTCACACCCACCCACCCTCAATCTCCCTCTCCCTCCCCTATTCCCCCGCTCTCTGTCTCTGTCTCTCTCTCTCTATCATATTCTCAATGCCTTTCTATTCGTTCGCCTCTCTCTCCGTCTGTTGGTCTGTCTGTCTCACACCCACCCACCCTCGATCTCCCTCCCCCCCCCCGCCCCCCTATTCCCCCGATCTCTCTCTCTCTCTTTCTTTCTTTATCTCACTCTCTATCATATTCTCCATGCCTTTCTATTCGTTCGCCTCTCTCTCCGTCTGTTGGTCTGTCTCACACCCACTCACCCTCGATCTCCCTCTCCCCCACCTCTCTCTCTCTCTCTCTCTGTGTCTCTCTCTGTCTCTCTTTCTCTCTCTCTCTTCTGTATTCTCCATGCCTGTCTATCCGTCCACCCACCCACCCATCCTCGATCTCCCTCTCCCTCCCCCTATTCTCTGCTCCCTCTCTCTCTGTCTCTCTCTCTCTCTTCTCCATTCTGTCTGTCTCACACGTACACCCACTCTCTATCTCTTCCCCCCACCCCCTCCCCGTCTCTCTCTCTCTTCTATATTCTCCATGCCTTGGTGTTCGTTCACCTCTCTCTGTCTTCTCCCACCCTCCACACTCCAGCGTCCAGCACTTTTCCTCATCTCGTTCTGATCAAGAGTGGTGTGTGGTGTGGTTCTCAAGGAGTCACCTTGCCTCTCCACATCCTCTTGTCTGTTTGCCTTCCCGAATTTAAAAAAGAAAAAGACTGCACGCATTCGTGTGCGGTCCGTGTGTGCGTGTGTTTGAGTGCACGTGTGTGTGTGTGTGTGTGTGTGTGTGTGTGCATGCCTCTGTTCTGTGTGTCTGTGTGTGAGCGCACACACACACGCATGAGCGCCCACCACTCTAACCCGATGTGACTTTCATCATGTCTGATTTCTGGCATCTTCAATTTTTTTACGTAATTCGCCATCGCCCGTGCTGGATTCCTGTAGGGCTCATCAGAACGTGAAACCGGCACGTTTTGGGGCAGAGATGTGAAAGGCACTGTCAACAGTGTCAGTTTCGTGATATGATTTTTTCATGATAAAGGAAGCAGTCACTTCACGTAATGGGCCATCCGTTCATCTCATGATGGGTGCCGCAAGCGCTCTCGGTTTCTGAGCCTGGCTCTGTTTCTCTCAGTCGGTCTTTCTGCCTTAATGATGAAGTGCTCTCTCTCTCTCTCTCTCTCTCTCTCTCTCTGTGCAGGTGTACGTGTGTGCGTGTGTGTGTGTGTGTGTGTGTGTGTGTGTGTGTGTGTGTGTGTGTGGCGGCCGGAGACGGAGGGAGTCAGACACTTTGACTCTTTGACTCTTTACTAGCTTAACAGCCCACGTGACAGGGGGGTACAGGGGAAGTTACAGTGTCGTTTTATCCCATCATTTGAAAAAGTAAAACAAAACAAAACAAGTGCAAAAACAGAAACTAACGCACCTAATATTACAAAGGTTATATCAATAAGCAACAGCCAACAAATTACACACACAAAAATAACAACATCATCATCATCAGATTGACCATCCAAATACTAATTCTATCTGCTTCTATTTTGACCCTCAAAAAAATCATTTTTGAAACCATTAATGTTTGCACATATTTTGAATTAACAGGCGTTTTGATCATTTATTTTCTTTTTCCGTGTATCTACTGCCTCTGAGACGTATTTTGCAACTGAGAGGATAATATTTTCGTCATTTGATGTTAAGACACTGACCAGGTCTTTCCTCTTTGCTGCAGCTGTTTTAAAGAGTGTACAGTTTTCCCGTACCTCCTCGTATCCTTTGCAACTGAACGTGAAATGTATCTCATCTTCTTTACTCTCGCCACACATTGGACAAGGAGATGTTGTTAATCCACCTGTCTCAAACCGTCTTTTATTAGCATTCAGCCCTACTGTTCTCAATCTAAATCTAGCAAGATTGACTCTGTAACACGCGTTTGTTATGACTGAAATATATCTTTCTGTCTGAAATGCTATCTTGAAAGAAAAGAACCAGCTATATTTATCATTGCTTTCCATTTCTCCATGCCAATTTTGTTTATAGCACGCTATCAATCTATCTTTAAATTCTGAGATAAACGCATTTTCGTAACCCACTCCTTGACACATCCAAACAAGTCCAAACCTGTGTTCAGTTAGTTTTTTGGATTTGATAAACCCAGTTTTGTTTCCCTCTCTCTTCTTGCAGTAGCATCATCTCATACGCTTGCTTACATAATCTGGAAGCCGGTAGCCTTGTCAACTTAATCCAATACTTTACACATTTTACGAAAGTCTTAACATACAGTGGATATCTGCCGGTTTCCCCATATAGTGCTGTGTTGGAGGGAGTCAGAGATAGAGAGAAAAGGAGAGAAAGACAGACAGACAGACAGACATAAAGAGACAGACAGACAAGCTGTTAACCAGTTAAATAGAATGATGGACGGAGAGAGTCAGAGAGAGAGAGACAAAAGGAGAGAAAGACAGACAGACAGACAGACATAAAGAGACAGACAAGCTGTTAACCAGTCAAATATATATATGTATGATATATATATATATATATATATATATGTGTGTGTGTGTGTGTGTGTGTTGTGTGTGTGTGTGTGTGTGTGTGTACACCTCGCTATGGGGACACCGAGGCGGGATCGGTTTACACATTGGACTGATCACAGCAGTGGTACTACTGAGATGTGAGATGTTATTTGAGATGTTTACCAGCCCATCCGTGTGTGTCCATGTGTTTGTCCCTCACCAATTCTTCCTCCCTCCCCCCAACCCCATCAACCCCGGCCTTTCCCTCCTCAACCCCTTTCTCTCTCTCTTTCCACCCGCCCCTCTCTCCTTGTGTCAAAATATTGACAGAACTAGATCTTGCTCCTTCCTTTTCAGTCTGTTTGCCCCTCCCCTTCTCTCTCTCTCTCTGTATATATCTCTCCATCTATCTGTGTGTGTGTGTGTGTGTGTGTGTGTGTGTGTGCGCGCGCGTGCGTGCGTGCGTGCGTGCGTGGGTGCGCACGCATGTGTGTGTTTGTGTATGTGTGTGTACACATTCTCACATACTTACACAAACAATATCTGTGCTGCGCTGTTCTCTCTCTCTCTCTCTCTCTCTCTCTCTCTGTCTCTCTCTCTATATATATATATGTCTGTTGAAGATTTCATATCAGAGTCGGCTGGCTCACAATTCCCGTTCCACAGGAAGCGTTTGTGTTTGCTTCGGTAGACTTGTTGGCCTAACAAAAGTGCTGTGGTCGGAAATGACACACCGAAGAATTTAACCCCATTGATATATTTTCCCTGTGTTTATTGATTTCTGTCCATTTATGTTTGTTTGTATGTGTATATGTAGTGTGTGAGTGGTGTGTGTGTGTGTGTGTGTGTGTGTGTGTGTGTGTGTGTGTGTGCATGCTTTGTTGTGTGCATGTATGTTACTTATATGTATCACTTTTGTAAGGAAAAAAATCAACAAAGTCCAGCTGAGGATTGCAAAATTTCTAAGGAATGGGAAAGCTGCAGAAGAAAAAAAAGAGTTATTCGTAATTATTTAGACAGATTTTGCCTGGCATGTGAACTTAGGTGTCTACCAGTTATTTGACTTCAAAAGGGGAGCAATGGTTGAATAAAGTTCAAACATGTACTTTTCCTTCGGTGTAAATATTATAATACCCCCCTCGCCCCCCCCCCCCCCCCCAACCCCACCCCCAAAGAAAGAAAAGGTTAAATTGATGCAGAAATATTTACCCATTCATAATGTTTAGCTGATGCACCAAATAACCAAGTAGAACATTGGACCACACAGAGACCTGCTGTCATAAGAAATGAAAACAGTGTTGGTATGGCCAATGCCTTGAGAAAACAATCCTCAAGAAACTGTTCTAGGGAGGGAGACAGAAGGAAAACAGGAAAACAAACAACAAAAAACAAACAAAGAAACGAACAGTGATGGACTGACAAACATTGTAGAATGAAAGAGAAAACTGTCTCATGAAAAACCCCCCAAAACAAACAAACAAAAAAAAACAAAAAAAAAAAAAAACAAAAAAAAACCCCCCCAAAAACATGCAGGCTTTGACATACAACCAACAGACTTGGAGGAGGAATCTGGTGAATAATTCTTCAGTGCGGAGCCCCAATGAGTCTTCACAGATTTCAGGGAGGAAGAAGGAAGAAGAAGAAGAAGAAGAAGAAAAATGTTTGACTGCACTTTTATGTGCACGCAGCGGCTGGGAAAAAAGCTACATCATCTTTACGTTGTAACATGCATAGTAAGCATAAGGGTGGGAGTCGCAAGAGTGGGTAGGGAGGTCGGGGGGGGGGGGGGGGGGGGGGGGGGGGGGGGGGGGGGGGGGGGGGGGGGTGAGTTTAGTACAGAAGGCGCCACAAGGAATACTAGTGGCATCTTATCTTGCAGATTCAAAAGGAAGATCTAGGGTTGTAGCGGTAGAATTTTTCGCCAAGATCGTCTGTAATATTGGGGCAAGGAAAGAGCATTATGGGGCCCTCTGATAATTTGGTAACTGCATGAAAGAGAGAGAGAGAGAGAGACAGACAGACAGACAGACAGACAGACAGACAGACACACACACACACACACACACACACACACACACACACACACACACACACACACACACAGAAAGACAGAGGGAGAGAGAGAGAGAGAGAGAACACTGAACACAGAAATTTTTAATGTCATTAGCTGTAAAGCTCTAGTGACATAGTAGATACTAATCAGAGCAGGATGGTGCAAAACAGATAAATGGAACAGAAAAGAAAAAAACAGACTTGAAACAACATAAGCTAATAAGAGATTTGCGACACTTTGGCACTTTGTCATTAGCTTAAAGTATATGTGTCAGAGGGGTAATGTGCCTTTGTTTCATTCGTTCGTCTCCAAGGTTTGGACAGTACACAGAAAACAAAGTACATATAAATCATAAAATAATTATTTACGTATGTAACATCGACACACATCATATCAATACAAACACATACAAAAGAACACATAGATCATGAAATAATCATTTATGCATGAACATCAAAACCCATCATATCAGTATTAACACACCATATGATTACAATGTCAAGATTGACCATCCAAATATAGCCATTCCTTTTTATTTATGCTTTTCACCCCATAAAACCTATACAAATTTTTGATTGATTAATGAGTATTTAGACTGATGATGTATGTTTTCCGTATATTTATTGCCTCAGATACATATTTTGCAAGTGAAAGTATCATATCTTCATTTTCTGTCATCAATATGCCGAACAAATATTTCTCTGCACTGGAGCTGTATTGAAAAGGGTACAGTAATCTTTTGCAGTTAAATATGAAATGATTTTCATCTTCTAGGCTTTCGCCACACAATGGGCAAAGAGAAGTTGTTACGTCTGAATCAAACCATATTGTGTTGGCATTCAGTCTAAGTGCTCTCAATCTGAGCTTCGCAAAGCAGATGGGGGAGGTGGGGGGGGGGTGGGTGGGGGGGCAATATGGTGGAAGGAAGAAATGGAAGGGGTGGGGAAGAGAGAGACACCACACACACACACACACACACACACACACTATCTACGACGACCACCACCATCATGTGATCGCTGCCATTGATACCACAAACACCACCATCAACAAAATCAAAATGAAGACAAATTACAAACATTTCCCCGCCCCACATGTATACATCTATAAGGCCTACAACTGAAAGTCTGCACAAAGTTACTCACCATTCAAACAATACAGACCACTTCCAAGCACGAACCGCATGCAGCTGCGAACCACATGTGTCAGGGTTTGAAATGGTCACGTTTTCAATCAACTGGAGCATTTCCACAGTCTCCACACCTCCACCCATCACCACCCCCCCCCCAACCCCCCCACCCCCCACCCCCCACCCCCACACACACACACACCCGCCCCCAGGCCACTCATTGTTAGCCGCATTTTTCCTTGTTTTTCCTTTTTTCTCCTTTTTTCCATTAGTACCCTACAATACATGGAGCTATTGTTTTCAGCCAGGGAATTTTCTTGCAAAGCTCAGCAGATTTCGATGCCATTTGTTTGCACTTAACAGGTTTAAGGTCCGACTAAAACGGATAGAAGAAATTGAATGAGTGCTTGTATTGTATTGTATTGTATTGTTTTTCTGTTTTGACTGATTCGTCTATGAAATTTGGGCTGCTTTATCCTGGGAAAATGAATTACCACAGTGCAGTGCCATCATTCTACCCTCTTGTTTTTACATTTAAAAAACTTTTTTTATATACAGTCTACAACTGTCAAAGTTAAAAAAAAAAAATTCTTTTATCTATTTATTGTATTTTATTATATTATTATATTATATTTTATTTTTTAACCAGGGACAACCCTTCTTTTTTGTCACAGGTTCTTTCACATATGCAAAGTGCATGCTGCACATGGAACTTTGTTTGCTGCTGACACAGGCCAGTCTGCATTTTTTTTTTTTTTATGTTTGGTTATGTTCTTTTGTTCATTTGTATGTAATATCCTCCACACTTAGAAACAAGGGTGAAAGGAAGTTCAATCTGGAATCTTTGAAAATAAAATCTTATCTTTCCTGGCATGCAGGTAAACTGGCTGAACGGGAAGACATCATCTTCCACCTGCACTTCTCCGATGGTGCCCGCATCATCTCAGCCTCCCCGGTGATTGGGAAGAATTTCACCACTAACGGAACACACACTGTCAACTTCACAGCCTTCAATCAAGGTAAACAAGAAAAAAAGAAAAAAAACAACCCCACCTGTTCATGGTCTTTTTTTTCTTTTCTTTTACTGTAAATATCTTGATTGTTCAGTGTTTTTCTTTTTGTACAGAAAACTTCTTGATTCAAAAGTGCTTTTTATTTTCATGTTATAAGTGCATATCTGTTCAGTATATATTTTTGTATGGTAAACATCTCGTGTCAAAAATTCTGTATATTGATGTCCTCTTTAACAGGTCGAACAGCTTATAATTATTACGAACATCATGCCTGAAAAGTTGCATGTTTTAATTTTTGCTCTGAAAGGCATGAATAACAATTTTTTTTTTTTTTTTTTTTTTCAAAAGAAGAAAAAATTACTTTGAAGTAGAGTGTTTTGAAGTTTGACAGTCAGACTCCTGGTTTTGATTATATAGACTTTTTTTTTTTTTTTAGACAAGTGGAAAATGTCCCAGAAAGTTTGTTTTGCTGCTTACAAGCTGTTGTCTGAGCACATACAAAATTGTATTGAAATGGTTCCTGGTGATAAACATCACAGTTCTTTCTACACACACTGATACACCACATGAAATGTGGACAACTGAGAAAAGCGTAGTGTTATATCACACCACACACTACATCACACCACACCACACCCCAACACATCACCCACCCTACCCTACCTCACCCATCCACCCACACCTCCACCATATCAACTTCACCCACCCACACACACCTCCACCATCCCCACCTCACCCACCCACCCACACCTCCAATCCCTACCCCACCCACCCACCCACAACTCCACCATACCCACCTCACCCACCCACCCACCCCTCCACCATCCCCACCCCACCCACCCACCCTTCCACCATCCCCACCTCACCTACACACCCACACCTCCACCATCCCCACCTCACCTCACCCACCCACACCTCCACCATCCCCACCTCACCTCACCCACCCACACCTCCACCATCCCCACCTCACCTCACCCACACACACCTCCACCATCCCCACCTCACCTCACCCACACCTCCACCATCCCACCTCACCTCACCCACACACCCACACCTCCACCATCCCCACCTCACCTCACCCACCCACACCTCACCATCCACACGTCACCTCACCCGCAAACACCTCCACCATCCCCACGTCACCTCACCCACAAACACCTCCCCCATCCCCACGTCACCTCACCCACAAACACCTCCACCATCCCCACCTCACCTCACCCACACCTCCACCATCCCCAACTCACCCACCCACCCACACCTCCACCATCCCCACATCACCTCACCCACACACCCACACCTCCACCCTCCCCACCTCACCTCACCCACACACCCACACCTCCACCATCCACCAGCTCACTTCATCCACTCACCCACACCTCCACCATCCACCACCTCACCTCATCCACTCACCCACACCTCCACCATCCCCACCTCACCTCATCCACCCACACACCCCTCCACCATCCCCACCTCACCCACCCACCCACATTTACACCATCTCCACCTCTACCACACCCTTCCACCCACCCACCCACCTCTCAGAAGGCACAGGATGATTGGTTTGAGGGTTGGAAGGGGGGAGGAAATGGTGAGGAGGGTGGCTGTGGCCCAAAGTGACTCCACCACCCTTCCCTCCCCCTCCCCCTCCCTACTCCCCACCATCAGATCATCCACACTTGCACTTGGATGCCCTCCCCTGGTTTCGTCTATCAAAGCCCAAGCTGAGGCTCAATATCAATCTGTTGGTTTTTTTTTTTTTTTTTTTTTTTCATGTTGTGTGAAATGCAGGCTACAGGGGCAGATAAGACCCTCCTGTATGATGTAGAGGATGATGGAGAGGGTGATTGACTCTGTGTGTGTGTGTGTGTGTGTGTGTGTGTAGGTTTGTGTGTGTGTGTGTGTGAACAATATGTGTGTGTGTGTGTGTGTGTGTACGTACAATGCGTGTGTGTGTGTGTGTGTGTGTGTGTGTGTGTGCGTGCGTGTATGTGTGTGTGTGTGTGTGAACAATGCGCGTGTGTGTGTGTGTGTGTGTCTGTGTGTATATATACAATGTGTGTGTGTGTGTGTGTGTGTGTGTGTGTGTGTGTGTGTGTGTATGTGTGTGCCCCATTCTCTCATTCCATATACTTAGTCTTGTTGTCATATATATATTTTTTTATTCCCAAAATCTTCAAATAAAATATCACATCAAATGGATGCAAAATGAAAAACCATCTCAGTCCTTTCCCACACCCAAACCCACTAGTTAATCTCTTTCCTTCCAACCAACCAATGGCTTCCAATCAGAGATAACAAACGGATGTGTAACACAAACATGTTATAAGAAACAACTCAGTCCCTTTCTTCCCCCCTCCCCGCCCCCCCCCCCCCCCCCCACCCCCTTAGATCCCGGATTCCAATGAATGAGATACCAAATGAATGCATAACACAAACATGTTACAATAAACAACTCAGTCCCCTTCTTTCCCCCTTACCCCCTGTCCCCAACCCCCCCCCGGCTTTCAATGAGATATCAAATGGATGTGTAACACAAACATGTTAACAACTCAGTCCTCTTCCTCTTCCCCCCTGTCCCCATACCCCCAGCTTCCAATGAGATATCAAACGGATGTGTAAGACAAACATGTTAATGTCTTCCAATGAGATATCAAACGGATGTGTAACACAAACAAGTTAACAACTCAATCCTCTTCTTCTTCCCCCCTGTCCCCTTATGCCCGGCTTCCAATGAGACATCAAACGGATGTGTAACACAAACATGTTAATGTCTTCCAATGAGATATCAAACGGATGTGTAACACAAACAAGTTAACAACTCAATCCTCTTCTTCTTCCCCCCTGTCCCCTTATGCCCGGCTTCCAATGAGACATCAAACGGATGTGTAACACAAACATGTTAATGTCTTCCAATGAGATATCAAACGGATGTGTAACACAAACAAGTTAACAACTCAATCCTCTTCTTCTTCCCCCCTGTCCCCTTATGCCCGGCTTCCAATGAGACATCAAACGGATGTGTAACACAAACATGTTAATGTCTTCCAATGAGATATCAAACGGATGTGTAACACAAACAAGTTAACAACTCAGTCCTCTTCTTCTTCCCCCCTGTCCCGTTATGCCCGGCTTCCAATGAGATATCAAACAGATGTGTAACACAAACAAGTTAACAACCCAATCCTCTTCTTCTTCCCCCCTGTCCCGTTATGCCCGGCTTCCAATGAGATATCAAACAGATGTGTAACACAAACATGTTAACAACTCAATCCTCTTCTTCTTCCCCCCTGTCCCCTTATGCCCGGCTTCCAATGAGACATCAAACGGATGTGTAACACAAACATGTTAATGTCTTCCAATGAGACATCAAACGGATGTGTAACACAAACATGTTAATGTCTTCCAATGAGATATCAAACGGATGTGTAACACACACAAGTTAACAACTCAATCCTCTTCTTCTTCCCCCCTGTCCCCATACCCCCAGCTTCCAATTAAATATCAAACAGATGTGTAACACAAACATGTTAACGTCTTCCAATTAGATATCAAATGGATGTGTAACACAAACATGTTAACGTCTTCCAATGAGATATCAAATGGATGTGTAACACAAACATGTAAACAACTCAGTCCTCTTCTTCTTCCTCCCTGCCCCCATACCCCCGGCTTCCAGTAAGATATCAAACAGATGTGTAACACAAACATGTTAGCAACTCAATCCTCTTCTTCTTCCCCCCTGCCCCCTTATGCCCGGCTTCCAATGAGATATCAAACGGATGCGAAACACAGACACGTTATAACAAACAACTCAGTCTCCTCTTCTTCTTCCCCCCTTACCCCCTGCCCCCTGTGCTGGACGGTGGGTGCAGTGGACAGGGTTACGCGCGTGCTGCACGTGGACCAAGGCTACCTGTTGCAGTCCAAGGGGGAACCGCGTCTGCATCACCACGCCGTGGTGCCTCAAAACCAGGAAACTGTCTTCACCATCCTGGTCCGTGAGATCTGTGTGTGTGTGTGTGTGTGTGTGTGTTGTCTGTGTGTGTGTGTGTGGTTTCTTTGTTTGTTCGTTTGTTTAATTGTTTGGTGATTTATTTTTCCGTATATTCAGAGTATTCATTTTTTTATTTTTTTTTTTCATGGTTGATTCATTTCTTATTTGTTGATGTATTCATTCATGCTTTTTCAGTTCTTTTCATTTTAGTTATTCATTATTTCTTTTCAAACCTTTTTTTTTTTTATCTGAGTTTTATATTTTGACAGATATACACACATTTGTTAATGATGATGAGAGATAAATATGATAGAAAAAAGAACAATAACAAAAAAATGCTGGCAAGGATACATAAAGAAAAAGAATAATATTAAAATGTAAATATAATATGTTTTTATATTTATATATACAGAGAGAGAGAGAGAGAGAGAGAGAGAGAGAGATGAATGCTGGATGGAAACTGGGGTTGCCATTCCCACCCACTACAGTAAAAATAATGTATGGCCTTGGAGTGAGTTGCAAAATGTCGATGATATCAATGTCATAATTATGCTATAAATTATTATTCAATTCTCAACATTCATTCCATTCTTTGAATATGTATTCATAAACAGGCCTTTGTGTGAAAACCATGCAGTAAAAAAAAAAAAAAGAAAAAAGAAATCATGATGTACACAGACTTTTTTTCCTTCATTTTTTTGTTTTTTGTCTGGGCTACGTACTTTTCGACTGTACATCTATATATCAATTTGCTACTGAAACCAGACGTTACCCTTCTTTGTTCCTGACACAGTGACTTGTCTTTTTCTCTGAAGGGATGTCCTGACAAAGCAGAAGTCATTGAAGTGCACCACAGCGATGGCAGTAGCAAAGTCTTTCCTGCCAAAACCAACAAGTAAGCTGTTTTCAATATCATTCTCAAAAAAACAAACAAACAAACAACAACAACGCCAACAACAACAAAAAAGCCAGATGCATACACAGATGCAGGCACATACATGATATACATGTGCAAGTATAACATGCATGCACATGCACACACAAAACACACACGCTTGACTGTATGCATGCATGCATACACAGTTGCATGAACTTAAACTCACACAACAACAACAACAACAACAACAAACACATGCAAGCACGCACACATGTACGACCATGCTCACACACACACACACACACACACACACACCAAATACAGACACACACACAAATGTCTTTCACTTATTTGTCATGCTTGCAAAATTGCAAAAGGTGAGATGGTGGCAGGGAAGGTTAGTAGAGGTGGGTGAACAGATGGGGGCAGATGGTGGGTGAGAAGAAATTGGGGAGGGGGGTGGGGGGGAGGGTGTGGTGAGAGCTAGAGAGAGGAGGTGGGCAACTGGAGGGGCATGGGATGGGGATAGGGAGGTGTATGTGTGTGTGGAGGGGGTGTGGGAGGGTGAGGGGTTGGGTTGGAGGGGTAAGTGGGGCGATGTGGTTAAGATGTTTGGGCTGGGGCCTAAAGGGCAGAGGTTCACTCACACCTTGAAGTGTGATGTTCTTGGCACCTCTGAAGTGAGAGCTTGAATGTGTCCCGTCCTGCAGATAGGCAGGGTTTCTTCTGCCAGCAGCATCTGTGTGTGTATGCTGGGTCTCCATCAGGAGTTCACTGAGTTTTTGCTGCTGTATATGAAGTCGAAAGTGTGTGCGTGTGTGTGTGTGTGTGTGTGTGTTTGTGTGTATGTGTGTGTGTGTGTGTGTGTATCTGTGCATGCATGTGTTTTGTGGTGTGTGTGTGTTAGTGTGTGTGTGTGTGTGTGTGTGTGTGTGTGTGTGTGCTTGTGTGTGTGTGTATGTGTGTGTGCATGTGTGTGTGCATGTGTGTGTGTATGCATGTATCTGTGCATGCATGTGTTTTGTGGTGTGTGTTTGTTAGTGTATGTGTGTGTGTGTGTGTGTGTGTGTGTGTGTGTGTGTGTGCTCATATGTGTGTATGCATGTGTCTGTGCATGCATGTGTTTTGTGCTCTGTTTGTGTGTGTGTACGTGTACGTTCGTTCGTTCGTTCTTTAATTTAGCGTCTTTTCACTATCAGTGATATCAGACAAAAAAAACACCCAAACAAACAAACAAAAAAAAAAAAAAAAAGGGGGGAAGGTGGGGGGTGGGCGTGGGACGAGAGAGGGATGAATAAAACAGAAAAGGTAGAAAACTACCAAAATTGCATAACATGCAATTACAAATTACAATTAACAATAACAATTCAATAATGATAACAATAATCAGAAATCATTAACACAATTCTGAAGCACATTAAAGGAATGTAGAAATAGGGCTATGAACTAATTGCCTGTGAAAGTTCGACAATAAGAACATCATCAGAAATAATTTTCCAAAAATCATCGGCAGAATAGTTATTGTCTTTGAAATACTTGGGCAAGAAGGTACGTGACTGCTGACAGTGAAACAAACAATGATGCAAGCTGAACTGCTTACCACAGATGCATGTAACATTTTTACTATACTTTGTCTTCAGCGCATCAAGTTTTATACGGAAGGAAGTAGAAGTTACTAATCTTGTATAGCAAGCTGATGGATTCGGTATCTTTTCTTTAATAATATTCTCGGGGAATAATGTCCCTGTATGTTTTAAAAACTTTTTCTTCCATCGGTTATGAAATCGACCCCATGCTGATTTCTCTAACAAAGTGTATGCCTCTTTTACGGAAAGATGGACATGTATTTCTGTCAATTTTTCTGAATCTTGTGCTCCTCTTTTAGCTGCTTTATCAGCAGTTTCATTGCCATGAATGCCCACATGAGAAGGCACCCAACAAAAACTGACCTCAGTCCCTTTAATCCTCAAACAATGTACCAAATGATTTGCCTCAATAACTAAGTCAGGTCTTGTTTCAAGGCTAAATAATTCCAGAGCATAAAGTACTGATTTGGAATCAACAAAGAATGCTATTTTCAGGAAAACTATTTGATGGCTTACTAAGTAGTTCAGAGCTTGTATAATAGCAATTAGCTCAGCCGTGAATATGGAAAGGTGTTTTCCAATAAAGTAAGATTTTTCAACTTTAAAGGCAGGAATATAGAAGGCCACACCAGCATTTTTGTCATCAAGAACAGATCCATCTGTAAATATATGGAGATGGTTCTGATATTTTTCTGCTATATGAATTCTGGCAGAACTTGTCGTGATATTGATGTTTTCTTCCTTTTTTGTTTCAGAATAACTAATATCAAAATCTGCTTTCAACATTTCCCAAAAAGGAACAGGAGTATGATGTGGTTCTGCAGCTAATTCTTTCATGTTAACATCAGATTCTTTTAACAAATTTGAAACGTAAGTTGCAACTGTTTCTTGAGATGAAATGGCTTCAGCTCTTTTAGGAAAATCAATGTCAGATCTTATTGTCAGTTCATCAGCTATGAAATTTTTTGTCATTGAAGTGTATCTCACAGGGAATTTTGCTGTTGCTAACTCATGATGTTCATTTAAGGGAAGAATTCCGGCTGTTTTGTATATTTCCTGGTTGGATGCATGAGAGGGCACTCCGAGGGCAATTTTGATAGCCTTACAATCTACACTTTGAATCTTTTGTAAAAGATATTTAGGTGCACTGAAAAATATCTCTTGTGCATAGGCTATCTTAGATCATACAAGGGCCATGGAGAGATGAATCAATGTTTTTGTATCCATTCCCCAGGGTAAGCGGCTTATAATTTTCATAAAATTGATACATTTCCTTGCCTTTGTTAAGATGTAATCAAAGTGAATGTTCCATGTCAGCTTTGAAGTAAGATAAACACCAAAAAACTTCACCACCTGTTTATAATCAATGATGTCACCAAGTAATCTAAAAATGGGTATGCTAGATGGGTTACCACCTGAATTAAACAACATCATACAAGTTTTTTCAGATTGATACAAATGACGTATGTAATTCTGTGTTCTTTGTGGGGTTGACTTTTTTTTAGATTGACACCCATCCACATACATATATCATCAGCATACTGTACTAAAACTACACGATTTGACAATGCCGTTGGGAGATCCTGAATAAGAATATTAAAGAGAATAGGGGCTATAACTGAGCCCTGTGGAATTCCCATGTCAAGTTTATGTGGCAAAGAATAATGTGTTCCTACCCTTGCTTGAATAGTGTGTGTGTGTGTGTGTGTGTGTGTGTGTGTGTGTGTGTCTTTGTGTCCCTGTGTGTATCTGTTTGCCTGTCTGTGTGTATGTGACTGTCTGTGTGTGTTTTTGTGACTCCTTGTGTGTGTGTTTGCCTGTGTTTGTGTATGTGAGTGTGAGTTTGTGCACGTGTGTGCATGCATGCATGCATGTGTTTGTGTGTGTAGTGAATCACTGTGTAATGAAATTATCTTTTTCAAACTATTTCCAGAAGTGTTCCCCTAGCCTCTCGCAACTTAGTTGACAGAATAACCTGTCATCACTTTCTCCAGACACATGTACCAGAGGTGGAATACTCAGGAGAGTTGTATGATCAATGGTTTCTCCATTGCATTGGGAATTCATTTACAGCATTGTCTTTTGTGAAGGACTGACTCTCAGACTTGGAGGCAAGATTGTGCTGGCTCACGGTGCTACAGCCTTGGGGGGGCTATGCCTTTGGGGACCATACCAACACTGATGGTCCTACATTTCTCTTGGATGTAGAGAATGGGGATGTAACTTTGGCAAGACACTTTCACAATAATCAAATTCTAGCCCAAAATAGTCGGGACAGCAGTTGCCTCCACTTGCTTTTCTGATGACATAGTCAGACACGACAGACCCTCATAGAATTCCATCACACAGTTTGTCAACATTCAGCTTAGGAGCTGAAATGGAATAACATTTGAACTTAGAGATTTTACAGAGAAATTCGGCAGCAATGCTAAAACAAGTGTTCACTGTGCCAGTGACATGGAAGTGAACATGAACACGTTCAACCCCTGGACCACTGAGCAGTGGTGAAATGATAATCAATGAGACATTAGTTTCATCAACATTTCCTACTTTGTGTGTGTGTGTATGCACATTTCAACAGTGTAATTGGTGTTGCCAAACAGATATGATGGGATCCACAAGGAAGAAGCCCAGATGCAGCCCATGTGGAGTGATGGCCTGGAGGTAACGCGTCCACCTAGGAAGCGAGAGAATCTGAGCGCGCTGGTTCGAATCACAGCTCAGCCACCGATATTTTCTCCTCCTCCATTAGACCTTGAGTGGTGGTCTGGACGCTAGTCATTCGGATGAGACGATAAACCGAGGTTCCGTGTGCAGCATGCACTTATAACCCACTGCAACAAAAGGGTTGTTCCTGGCAAGATTCTGTAGAAAAATGCACTTTGATAGGAAAAAGAAATAAAACTGCATGCAAGAAAAAATACCAAAAAAAAGGGTTGCGCTGTAGTGTAGCGATGCACTGTCCCTGGGGAGAGCAGCCCAGATTTCACACAGAGAAATCTGTTGTGACAAAAAGAGAAATACAATACAATACAATACAATACAATACAGTACAATGAAGAATGGTCACTGACATCTGTGCCTATAAGCTCGTTCTCTGTCTTAGTAAGGTGACAGCCCCTCACTGATGAGCATACTCTTTGGCAGCAAGCAAGGGTTTAAACTGTACTTTGTTGATCTTTTATCCAAAACAAAAGTATCGCCCACCTCTTCCCAAGATAGCCTCCCTTGCCTGCCTCTTCCTTGTCTTCAGTTTCTCCAGTTTTAGAGTTATGCATGCGTGTGAATGACTGGTGCGAAAGTGCTTTGATTTGTCTCTCGCAAGATTCAGCGCTATATAAATATCATCATCATCATCATCATTATTATTATTATTATTATTATTATTATTATTATTATTATTATTTTGATAAATGTCAGTTCAGAAAATGATTTATGAAAAAAACACAAAAAAACAAACAAAAAAACCACCCAGGTTTAAATTTCTCTGGATACTATTCAACCGTAGTGGCCCTTCTGTAAAGTGGATGCCTACACAGAACAATACCTGCATTGGGAAGGTGGCAGGTATTGAAAAACAAAACAAAAAAAACCCAACAAAAACAACCAACATATGGAAGGTATATAAAAGAGGAAGCGGTTGGCTGTGGGGGGTGAAGGGAGGTGAGGTTAGGTTGTGGGGTGTTGCAGGGGAGGGAGAGGACAGGGGGGTTGGGGGGGGGGCGTGGGGGGGGGAGGCAGAAAAAGCCAGTGGATTGAGACCATCGGTGACAGACCATTGTTTTATTCTCTCAGACCCAGAAAGCAGAACAGGGAGTTGGGGGGGGGGGGGGAGGGGGGGGGATTGAGGGGGGGAGGGGAAGGGACTTGAGGAAATGGAAATGTGTTGTCAAGCTGTGGCCCAAACCACCACACTGGAGGTAAACAAAGGCAAGGGTTCCAGAAGGTGTTGTTGGACTGGGAGTGAGGGAGGGCTGGAGAGAGGGGAAGGGGGGGGGGGAGGGGGCTGAGGAAGGAAGGTGAGACCAGTGGATGTGAGGATGCAGGCAACCAGGAGAGTATTACAGATTTGGTATACCAGTGCCTGGTCATGGCAGGGGAAGGGGGGGAGGGGGGGAGTTGGGTGGAGTGGGGTAGAGAAAGGATGGCGAGGGGTGGGGTGTGGTGTGGGAGGTAGGGGGGGGGGGAGGGAGGATGGAGGCAGGAAGAACAACACAGTCGGCTGTATTGTGCTACCAGGAAAACAAGCATTGCGACATCCCCTCCAAGTGGCACTACCAACGAGTGCGTCACTGATATCTCTTCCCCCTGCCCCCCCACCCCTCCTGCCCCCTTTTCCAACACAAACGATGATCTTTGATTTCTTTTTCTCCAGGTGGAGACACGTGTTCTCCACACCAGGTGTGCAGTCTGTGGAAGTGACCATATATGGTGGTGGGGAGGGAGGGAGGTGGAGGGACCGCCCATCCCTCCACACCGTACTCCTGGTGCAGCAGCCAATCAGAGGCCTGCGGCTGACGGGACCTACACATGTGGGCTTTGGCTGGTAGGTGGCGGTGCTGTCGATGGTGTGGAGGTCTTAATCCTCTGTCGTTTTGGGCTGTTGCTCAGTGTAACAGCTTTTCTTGCGCGTGTGTGTGTGTGTGCTCGTAAGGTGTCGGGAGTGTTTTGGAGTTTAGGGTGGTGAACATCGATCTTTGTTTGTCTTGAAGCGTAAAATGGTGTAATTGAGAAACAGTCCGTTTCATAAGCATAAGGTTTGGATTGTTTGTTTCTTTGTTTGTTTGCTTGGATATTATTTATTCATTTATCTTTTTATTATCATTTATTTATTTATTATTCATTTATCCATTTGTTTAAATTCTGGTCTTGTATCTGCTTATGATTGCTGTTTTGAGAGTGTAGGGTATAGAGAGGAGGAGGGGGGGGGGGGAGGCCTGTTTACACCAAAAATTAAACTGGATGATTGATCTTTAACAGGTACAAACTGCTCTAAACTTTCTGAACAAAGAAAAGGTGACAATGCAATCCCTGTTCGTATAGATGTTCAGAGACTGCTTGCGTCAAGAAATAAAGTGAAACAAAAGCTGATGCAAGTCCAAGAAATCATCGATGTTTATTTTTTTTATGTTTATTGACAATGATAATGGCTTTTTTCCCATGCAAAAGATCAGTTATATAATATAATATGTACCTTTGGATAGTTCTGACTGTTCTTTTAAAAATAGATATTGCTGTAATTGTGGCATGAGTTGTTTTATATAGTTTTGGAGGGGCGGGTGTTATCATTTGCTTGCCTTTTTTTTTTTAGTTACAGATCTAGCATAATTATATGTTCTGAAACATTTGAGAAGGGCTTGGAATGATGAAGACTTGGAATGGCAGTCACTTTGAAATAATGTGGGATTAGTGTGTGTGTGTGTGTGTGTGTGTGTGTGTGTGTGTGTGTGTGTGTGTGTGTGAACATTTTTTTTACTGACAGAAGATATATTTGTTACTTGCACTTGTTTTCCTCCACCATTATGCTGCCATCTCCCCCCTCCCCCCCCTCTCCCCCTCTCTCTCTTTCTCTCTCTCTCTCTTTCCGTCTCTCGGCGTATCATATTATGTTCATAAACATTTCTGTTTTTAATGAAGAATAACAGATTTCAGCTTGTTGGTAAGGTACATTCAGGGTGAAATGGATGCACACAGTAAAAAGATAACTTTGCATGCTCTCCCCACGGTGGAGGAGAATTTACATTTCTTATTGTTCAGTGCATGTGAGGTATGGTAAGAAATGCTTATGCAGAGTATATCCTTTGGAGCAGCGTTATTGTTTTCCTCTCTTCTTCCTGCTATCAGATGTCTTGTTCTTGTTCTCCGTCTTTCCCCCCAAGGAGGAAGGTGGCAGAATGCTTAAGATGCTCATCTGCTGATGCAGAGAGTCTGTTATGGTCGGGATTCAAATTTTTTTAATTATTATTTATTTATTTATTTATGTACCCTTATAGTTGACTTCATCAAGTTTTTGCGCCTTATACATATTATTATCATTATTAGTAGTTCTTTTTTTTATGTATTTATCTATTATTTATTCACCCTTTTTTTTTTCTCTCAAGGCCTAAATAAGCGCGTTGGGTTACGCTGCTGGTCAGGCATCTGCTTGGCAGATGTGATGTAGCGTATATGGATTTGTCCGAACGCAGTGACGCCTCCTTGAGCTACTGAAACTGAAACTGAAACTGAAATCCTGCTCTTACCTTTTCTCCCAAGTCTGGGTGGAAAATTGAACTGAGCCGTCTAGTCATTCGGATGAGATAATAAACTGAGCTCCCGTTTGCAGCACGCGCTTGACGCACTGAAAAAGAACCCGTGTCAGCATGAAGTATTGTCCTCGGACAATTTTTGTTGTTGTTGTTGTTTGTTTTTGTTTTTTGCTGCCTCATCATCTGCACCGTTTCAGTGGCATTACTCCCACGCCGCTCATTTAGATTATCCCATACACGGCCACAC
The DNA here is from genome assembly GCF_041734735.1 of Babylonia areolata. Taxonomy (NCBI): domain Eukaryota; kingdom Metazoa; phylum Mollusca; class Gastropoda; order Neogastropoda; family Buccinidae; genus Babylonia; species Babylonia areolata. The sequence continues at coordinate 35,763,031 of NC_134894.1, forward strand.
CCGGGTTCGTCTGTCGCAGTCCCAGCGTCAGCAGTCCACATCGTGGAGCCATCGATGTTAGGTCGCCAGGAGGCCACACACCATCCTCGGGCAAATTTCTGCAGAAGAAATCCACTCTGATAGGTGCACAAATATAATTCATTTGCATGTACTCAAGACCTGACTAAGTGCATTGGGTTATGCTGCTGGTCAGGCATCTGCCTGGCAGATGTGGTGCAGCATATATGGATTTGTCCGAATGCAGTGATGCCTCCTTTAGAAACTGAAACTGAAACTTTCCCTTCTTCTTCTTCTTCTGCTCCCCCTCGTCCTCCTCCCTCCTCCTCCTGCTTCTTCTTCTTGTCCTCCTCTTCCTCCTCCTTTCTTTTCCATTCATCTTCTCCTTTCTTGATTTTCTTTTTCTCCTTGTTGTTTGTTCATCTTCATCTGCTTCTTCTTCCTCCCCTCCTCTTTCTTCTTAATCTTCTTCTGGTCAATGATATGATAAAGTAGACCATCATAATATCCATTCTTCTTCTTCTTCTACTTCTTCTTGATCTTCATCTTCATCCTGCATGTTTGTACCTTCTGACAGAAAAGATTTTGTTTTTCTGTGTTCAGTTACAATGTGTGGAAAGCAACAGTGTCCGAGGGAACACATATTGTGTGTCAGTGGTCATTTGATGGGGAGCTGGAAAACCGATTCACAACTGTTTTACAGGTAAGTGTGTGTGTGTGTGTGTGTGTGTGTGTTTGTGTGTGTGTGTGCGCACAAGTGCATGCGTGCGTGCATGCATATGTGTGTGTGTGTGCGTGTGTGTGTCTGTGTCTGTGCATGCATGTGTGCATGCTTGCATGCATGTGTACAGAACAAACAAAAATCGCATCAAAGAAACAGATCAATAGAATTACATAGATATATACAAAAGAAGCAGCAATCATTAGTTACGTAAATAAACAAACAAAATGACTTGTTTTGATTAAGATCATGTTTGAGTGATTAAAAAGTAATTGTACCATACTGTATTTATGCTGTATACTTGCCTTTGACATTGATTACAACATGCATGTCTCCAATCAAGATATGTGCAAATGTATTGTCTTGTGTATTTTTAACCTAAAGGTTTCATGACATTAGATAATTCTATTCTATTCTGTTCTATTCTACTCTGTTTTGTTCTGTACTATGCTCTATGCCTTTTGCATGCATTCTGTTCTAGATCTGTTCTACTTTATTCCGTTCCATCCTATTTCATTCCATTCCATTTTATTAGCTTGCGTTACACTCTTTTCACAGCATGGTGTAACAACAAAGCATTCCATTTTATACTATACACCAGCCATCCTTTGCATGCATAACATGTTCACAGTATGGTTTGACAACAAAGCGCTCTGTATCTATTCTGTTCCAGTCCATTCTATTCCAGTCCATTTCATTCTACTCTGTTCTATTCAATTCTGTATGCTGATACCATTTGTGCAAACCTTATCATACCCTCTGTTCACAGTATGGCAAAAGCTTCGAATCGGAAGGGCGTTACACCTTGGGCCTGCATTGTCACAACGACATCAGCTACGCTTCGGCCACCATAAACATCACCGTCTACTACCCTATCACTGACATGCGGTTGAGTGTACCTGTCACAGTGCACAATGAACCCACCCTCATCATGGCCACCATCCATGCTGGCCGCCGCTTCTCCCTGCTTTGTGACTACGGAGATGGGAGTGTGGAGGAGTATGACTCAGCCAGCCTTCAGCTCCTGAGGGTACCGGTGCAGTTTTCAAAATGGCAGGAGTCGAGTCCCGCCTACAACGTCACCGTTGCCCATCTGTATGCCGATGTTGGGGTGTACAATGTTTCGGTGACGGTGTCCAACGAAATATCTTCCCTGACGCGGCAGAGGAGAGTGTTTGTTGAGGAGGCAATTGGGAAGGTTGAGGTGTTTGCGGATGTTCCGGAAGTGATCGATCTGAACCAGAAGGTGGAGTGGACGTTCAAGGCCGTGGTTGGGTCGGGGAGGAATCTGCAGTTTGAATGGGTGTTTGATGACCGCTACAGTCATGATTCGGCTATCAGGTTGGTGTGTGTGTGTGTGTGTGTGTGTGTGTGTGTGTGTGTGTGTGGAGTATGTGTGCATGTGTGTGTGTGTGTGTGTGTGTGTGTGTGTGTTGCATTTGTTGCTATTGTTGTTGTTGTTATTGTTGTGTGTGTTTGTTAATGTAGATATCATTTTGTTGTTTTAATAATATGTGTAGCAGTGTTTTTTGTTTTCATGCCTGTTTCTTTTACGTGTGAAAGTATTTGTAATGAGGGTTTAAGCATACATCGCCAAATGATGTCCAAGTATGTTTTGTGTATGCGTGTATGAAAGTGTCCATGTGTGCGTGTGTGTGTGTGGGAGGGGGTGGGGGGGGGGGGTGTGTGTGTGTGTGTGTTTTGTTTAAAATATTTCATTCATGCAACATTATTTGAAAGGTATAAGTGTTTATTTATAATCAGAGTTTATGTGTATGCAGTTGAAAAACACATGTGCTATCTTATAATTGTATTTGTGCATATGTCAGTGGTGTGTGTGTTTGTGTGTGTGTGTGTGTGTGTGTGTGTGTTAGCTTGCACCCGTGTGTTTACATGAATGCATTCATGGTTGTGTGTGCCTGCGTATATTCAACATGCTTGCATGTAAAAATGCATGTTGATGATTTGCACTGCTTCTATATTCCATGATCACCACATGCTTTAAAAAAACATAAAAAAAAACAACGGCAACAAGCCCCCCCACAACCCCCCACCCCCAGAAAAACAACAACCAAAAAACCCACCACCAACAACAAAAAATTAGCCTGGTGTATTCATTTCCCAAATCAACAGTTTTTCTTTACCACTTTTCAGTGATGGAAACATGAGTATCGCCACACACGAATACGACAAAGTGGGTGAATACGAAGTGATGGTGAAGGTATGGAACCATCTTCAGAAGACCCCAGTGATCGGCCGTCTTCCCAAGCGAGTGGTGGTGCAAGAGAGACTGACGGAAGTGACAATCATGCAGGTGAACCGTCAGGTCCAAGGGTTCGAGCCCAACAGGACCTATGGAGCTTTCTTCAATGCTTACGACAATCAAAGTGATCCTGTGATCTTTGAAGCAAGGTGGGGGGGTGTTTTGGAGTGTTTAGTGTGTTTTGGTCGTATAATTTATATTGTAGTTGTATTATGTGGTGGTGTGTGGTATGCTATGGTGTGGCGTGGTATAGTGTGGTTTGTTGTGTATTGTGGTGAAGTGTGGTATGGTGTGTTGTGGTGTGTCATGGTATGATATATTATGTTATTGTATGGCATGGCACAGTATCGTATGGTATGGTATATTATGGTATGATATGATATGGTGTGTCATAGTATGGCATGGTATATCTCATTGTATTGTATGGTATAGTACGGTATGGTATGGTATGGTATAGTATAGTAAGGTATAGCATTATATCTCATAATTGTTACAGTATGATTTGTCATAGTAAGATATGGGCGAATGGCACGATATGGTAAATGCTAGTATGGCACAGTATGTCACAGTATGGTATGGTATTTTACATAGTAAAATTAGTATGGTATATAGTATGTGGTGGTATTGTATGGTGTTTTGGGTAGTATGGTATAATATGACATAGTATGTCACAATATGGTAAGGTGTGATATGGTATAGCATGACGTGACATAATATATCACAGCATGGTACAGTGTAATAGAGTGTGTGCAGTACAGCATGACGTGCTATCCTGGTGTGGTTATGGGTACATTACAGTACGATATGATGAAACACACATATGGTGTTGTGCTGTAGCAATACAGACTCAGTGCATATGGAAGGAGAAATTTTGTGTTGGTGATATGTACAGAACGACAGAGTCACCTGTGACCTTTCTCTTTGACTTCGGAGATGGCCACACAGCAGAACTGGCGGGAGCGGACCAGATGAATCTGTTTTACGCAGCTAAAGCAAAGCATCACTACCGCTCAGGTCAGGAAAAAGGATTTTATTTTTAATTTATATCATTTAAGTGTGTTTTATTCTTTTTTTTTTTCATTTCTTATTTTATATTATTGACTCACTTGTGTAAACAAAGTGAGTCTGTGTTTTAACCTGGAGTTCGGTTGTCTCTGTGTGTGTGTGTGTGTGTGTCTGTGTGTCCGTGGTAAACTTTAACATTGACATTTTCTCTGCAAATACATTGTCAGTTGACACCAAATCAGGCATAAAAATAGGAAAGATTCAGTTCTTTCCAGTCATCTTGTTTAAAACAATATTGCACCTCTGGGATGGGCACAAAAAAAGAAAAAAAGAAAAATGAAGCCTAATTATATGCAAACTGCATTCACTGTTATATTTATATTTTTTTATTCTCTAAACTTGGCACTTTGATCTGATATTCTGACCCAACAACAAGAGCAGTCATTATTATCATTTTCTGTTCAAACAGGAACTTGTTTTGCTCAGCATGGAAGTTTTATTTATTTTGCAAACGTTTTGGTGCGGATAGTAAAAAAGGGAAGTTACTCTGTAATTAATGCTAGGGACTTAATTTGCTTTAAACTGATCTTTCTCATCTTAAACATTACATTTTGAAATTATACTCAATGCATAAAAAGCTTGTGTGTTTTACTCTCAGTCACAAGTGAGTCTTGAAGGCCTTACCTCTCTTGTTTTTAGTTGTTTTTTTTTTTCTTTTCTATTAACTCTTTCGCTCCCAAGTTCTAATGTGAAAAGCTGTCCCCAGTGCCAGATATTTTAGACTCGGCACTCTAAGTCACATGATTCAGTTTGTGTGAAGACAACCCAGTGGACTTGTTCACCTCAAACTTGGTCAGGAGGGAAGGATGGGGGTGTGGTGGGGGTGGGGGTGGAGGAAGTTAGACAATTTTCTGTTGCATGGGACAGCTGGCTGCAGCTGTCAAGCTTTCTAACAATGTGAAAAAAAGAAGAAGAAAAGTATGTTTAACATGACGCCTCAGTGTTGACTAAAGTCGCCTGTGGTGATGAACTGTCTAGTCGACTAAAGTTGCCCATGGCAGTGAAAGTGTTATTCTGTTTATTAATTTATATATTACTTATTTTATGTTACATTTTGTTGATGTCTCAGTTTAACTTGTGTAGTTTCACTGGCAGTATCCACAAGTTTCTTCTTAATGTTCTTCTCCTTCTTCTCCTGTGGAGACACACTGCGATGCTGCACTGATGGGCTCAATAGCCGAGTGGTTAAAGCGTTGGACTTTAGATCTGAGGGTCCCGGGTTCGAATCACGGTGACGGCGCCTGGTGGGTTAAGGGTGGAGATTTTTACGATCTCCCAGGTCAACATATGTGCAGACCTGCTAGTGCCTGAATCCCCTTCGTGTGTATATGCAAGCAGAAATTCAAATACGCACGTTAAAGATCCTGTAATCCATGTCAGCGTTCGGTGGGTTATGGAAACAACAACATACCCAGCATGCACACCCCCAAAAGCGGAGTATGGCTGCCTACATGGCAGGGTAAAGATGGTCATACACGTAAAATCCCACTTGTGTGCATACGAGTGAACGTGGGAGTTGCAGCCCACGAACGCAGAAGAAGATTAAGAGGATGCTGCACTGATGTCTCACCAGTGTAGTTTCAGTGGCAGTATCCACAAACCTTCTTCTTAACATTCTTCTTCCCCATCTTCTTCTGCTTCTTCTCCTTTGACTGTGTAAAGAGGTGCTGAAGTGCTGCACTTAAAAAAAAAAAAAAAAAAAAAAAAAATGCTCACCAGATTCCTCCAGGTCTGTCAGACATGTGTCAAAAAGCCTGGGCCCATTACTGCAAATCTAAAAAAAAAAAAAGAAAAGAAAAAAAAAACACACCAAAAAACCCCCTTCTACGTTGCAGAGGGAGTGTTCACAGTGATGGTGACTGCCTCCAACGCCCTGCACACTGTGTCGGCCAGGCTGTCCCACCCGGTGTACATCCAGGTACCGGTGCTGGGTCCCCTCTTCAAGCCGTACCACCAGGAATGCACCCGCTTCGGGGAGGAGACCGTCCTACACGCTCGACCGTGGCAAGGGTCAAATGTCACCTACGACTGGAAACTTGATGATGAGACCCAGTATGTGAATTACGGTGAGTGAGAGAGCAAGTGAGTGAGTGCATATTGTTGGCATGAGCGTCGATCACTTGTGTGTCATTGCTGTGAGCGGTTAGTCAGCCAGCGTTGTCTTGCATGGATGCATTTGGTTTGGAGTTGTAGATGAGTGGTGGTAGTTGTAATTGTGGTAGTGGTGGTAATAGTGGTGGTGGTGGTGGTTGCGGTGTAGTGGCTATGGCTGGTGGTGGTTGGTGGTGGTGGTAGTGTTGGTGATGGTGGCTGTGGTGTAGTGGCTGTGGCTGGTGGTGGTTGGTGGTGGTGGTAGTGTTGGTGATGGTGGCTGTGGTGTAGTGGCTGTGGCTGGTGGTGGTGGTAGTGTTGGTGATGGTGGCTGTGGTGTAGTGGCTGTGGCTGGTGGTGGTTGGTGGTGGTGGTAGTGTTGGTGGAAGGAAGGTGGAAGGTGACAGTATGGTGTGTTGTGTGTTCACAGATGGGTAAGGATCTGTGTGTGTGGGATGTGTTGTGTGTTCACAGATGGGTGACTGCCCGGTGTGTTATGTGTTCACAGGTTGGTGATGGTCTGTATGTGTCGTGTGTTCACAGGTTGGTGATGGTCTGTGTGGGATGTATTGTGCGTTCGCAGGCTGGTAATGATCTGGGTTGTGTGTTCACAGAGTGGTGATAATCCCTGATTGTTGTGTGTTGTTAATGCAAAGGCAGGTGATGGTCAGTGTGCGTGTTCACAGGCTGGTGATAGTGTGTGTGTTTGATGTGTTGTGTGTTCACAGGCTGGTGACAGTGTGTGTTTGATGTGTTGTGTGTTCACAGGCTGGTGATAGTGTGTGTGTTTGATGTGTTGTGTGTTCACAGGCTGGTGATGGTGTGTGTTTGATGTGCTGTGTGTTCACAGGCTGGTGTTTGATGTGTTGTGTGTTCACAGGCTGGTGATAGTGTGTGTGTTTGATGTGTTGTGTGTTCACAGGCTGGTGATAGTGTGTGTGTTTGATGTGTTGTGTGTTCACAGGCTGGTGATGGTGTGTGTTTGATGTGTTGTGTGTTCACAGGCTGGTGATGGTGTGTGTTTGATGTGTTGTGTGTTTACAGGCTGGTGACATCCCTGTGTGTCATGTGTTCACAGGCTGGTGATGGTGTGTGTGTGTGATGTGTTGTGTGTTCACAGGGCCTGACGTGACGCACATGTATCGCAAGCCGGGCGTGGAGACTGTTGAGGTGACTGCTAGGAATCAGGTCTCCAACTTCACAGACTTTGTGGATGTCAGCGTGGCAGAGGAGATCCAGAGTGAGTGAATAGGGGTATGGGGGCTGAGTATGCATGTGTGTGTGTGTGTGTCTGTGTGTCTGTGTGTGTGTGTCTGTGTTTGTGTGGATGTTTGTGTGTGTGTGTGTGTGTGTGTGTGTTCATGCGTGTATATGTGAGCATGCATATGCGTGTGTATGTGGACATACATGCATAGGTGTGTGCATGGGTGTGTGTGTGCATACATACATGCATGTAAACACACACATACACACACACACACACACATTCACACACACACACACACACACACGTCTACACACGTGCATCATACCCACCTCACACACACACACACACCACGCTCGTTCAGGTGTGAAGATAGTGATGGAGGCCCTGGCCAGGGACCACGAGGGCCGGCCGGTGGTGGCCCTGGGCGAACCTCAGACCCACCGCGCCCTGGTCATGCCGGACTCGCCCAACATCGTCAACCACTACCGCTGGGACTTCAGCCGCTACCAGACGGAGACGCGCTCCAATGCCTTCTCCTACAACTACCCACGGAGCTTTATGTACAAGCCCTACAGGGTTACCGTCATGGCGGTCAACTGCCACAGCAACGCGACGTCGGTGCCCTTGGAGGTCCAGGCGGTGTCCAGGATCACCAACATCATGATCAGCACTGTTGGGGACAAGCTGGTCAACCAGCCCATCAGGTTCGAGGTGCAAGGGTTCGATCTCACGTCCATCAACTACACGTGGGACTTTGGGGACGGGACGCCTCCCTTGGTGTGGACGAACCGCTCGCATGTCCAGCACGTGTATAACAGGTGAGAGGTTAGGTTTTGTTTTGGGTTTTTTTTTTTTTTTTTTTTTTTTTTTTTTTTTAAGTGGTGGGTGGGTGGTAGTGGGGGTGTTGGGATGGGGGGGGGGGGGTGTGGAAGGGGGGGGTTTTGGGAGGGAATGGGTGGAGGTTTTGTTGAGTGAGTTTGTGTGTGTGTGTGTGTGTGTGTGTGTGTGTGTGTGCATGGTTGATTGGTAGGTTGGTTGGTTGATTGATTGATTGACTGATTTTATTAACTGATTTGGATTAATTGATTGAATAACCGTTTGACTGATAAACTGATTTTAATTATTTATTGATTAAATGACTGATTCGGATTATTGATTGATTCTTTGATTTACTGATTAATTAACAGGCTGATTTAGGATTCTTTATCACCATATGCGATCACTGATGAGCTAAAAAAAAACCAAAAAAAACAAACCAAAAAAAAAACCCCACCAAACAATCTATTCGATTAAATGGAAACAATGATAGCTGTCTTGGCAGGAGGAAGGTGGCAGAATGGTTAAGACACTCATCTGTCAATATATAGAGTCCGTGAGGGTGTGGGTTTGAATCCCAATCTCGCCCTTTCTCCCAAGTCTGACTGGAAAATCAAAACTGAGCGTCTAGTCTTTCAGGTGAGATGAACACCCGAGGTCCTGTGTGCAGTATGCACTTGGTGCACTCAAAAAGAACCCCAGGCAACGAGAGTGTTGTCCTCTGGCAAAATTATATAAAAGGAAATCCACTCTGATAGGTACACAAATATATAATATACATGCACTCAAGGCCTCACTAAGCATGTTGGGTTATGCTGCTGGTCGTGCAGGCATCTGCCTAGCAGATATGGTGTAGCGTATATGGATTTGTCTGAACGCAGGGACGCCTTCTTTGAGAAACTGAAACTGAAACTCTCCTGACAGGACAGGGGAATACCTGGTGACCATCGTGGCGGTGAACCCCTTGGGCTCCAACTCCACCAGCAAGAAGCTGTTCGTGCTCACGCATCCCTGTGAGCCCCCCTCCTTGACCGTCCTCTACCCCTCGGACAGACCAGGTGACGATGGCCCCAAACTCTACGACAAGCTGCAGGTGAGATGTGGCTTGATGACTTATTAACTCACTCAGTACGGCCAGTCCTCTCTTCTCCTCTACACAGACCCCTCGGATGTCCAGTGGGTGTCTGAATGACCAAACCTTTAGCTTCCATCATCAGAATTATGGTATTCTTTGTCAACATTCACGTCTTCAGTATAAGAGCCTTCCGCTTGCAATATTTTGATGATGGTAATTGGGGTGAAACGCTGTTTATGTCGTTTCTTTCGCCGTTCGTATGGAAAGAGTTAATAGCTCAGGGTTTTTCGTTCTGCAAGCTGCGACTTGTTTCTTGCTGGTTGGGTTTTTTTTGTTTGTTTGTTTGTTTTTTTTCCAAGGAATTTACAGTAACAAATGCTTGTTTTTACTGGAATATGCAGTGGAATTTCCAGTACCAAAGGCTTGTTTTACAGGAATTATCTATAACAATTGCTCCCCACAACTACCCCCCAGGAATATCCAGAACAAATGCTTGTTTTTACATGAATTTCCAGTTCCATATATTGTTGTATCTGGTATGTCCAGTACCAAGTAGCAAATGCTTGTTTTTTTTACGGAAATAACCAGTAACCGATACTTGTTTTACAGGAATTTTCTGTAACAAATGTGTGTGTGTATGTGTTTGTGTGTGTGTGTGTGTGTGTGTGTGTGTGTGTGTGTGTGTGTGTCCATGGTAAACTTGAACAAATTCATTTTCTCTGGAAATACGTTGTCTGCCAATACCAAATTTGGATTGAACATGGTCAGAAAAAAAAAAAAAAATCTTAAAATTTTTTTTTTTAACCACAGCAGTTATGGTGTAGTTTAGTATAATTATGGATCAATCAATCTGCGCACCTCATTTTTGACACACCTGCTTGAAATTGAAAACTGGAGAAAAAAAACCCCAAAAAACCACCCATTCCCCAAAAAAACCTTTGCCGCTGTTTGTGTACATTACAGATGTTGGAAAGCCAGCCGCTTCACTTGGAGTCTCGTGTCACCGTCAACTGCAGCATATCGGGGAGGTTGCACTACCAGTGGGGGGTGTACCGTCTGGCCGACACCGACTGGAGCTCGGCCAGAGTCCCTGTGAAGATTGACGCAGACCTGCTGCAGCATCCCAGAATAATTCTGCCCCCGGGCAAACTGAAACCGGGTTACTATCGCGTCTTTTTAAAGGTTATTAAGAACCTGTCTTCTGTGTGTGTGTGTGTGTGTGTTTGGTTTTTGTGATGTGTTTCCTTTTTCTTTCTTTTTTTTTTCAGGTGATTTTTATGGTGTTTTTTTTCTTTTGGAGGGGGGGGGGGGGGTGTTGGGGGGTGGGAGGGGGTTATGTGATGGGGATGATGTGCAATTTGAGAAAAATGTTTTTATTTAAGGGGAATTAAAGGGGAAAGAGGTAAGGGTGTTGTGCTGATTGAAGGAAGAAGGGTTGATGGAGAGGGGTGAAAAGGTCCAACAGAACAGACACATTGAACATGTGATGGGTACATGCCCATCAGAAGGTATGCACATGTACACACATGCACATGCACACACATGTACAGGCACATACACATGCATGCACACACACAGACACACACACACACACACACACACAGGTGTACTGGTGAGGGTGAATAATCTGTACTGTTGAGTGTGAATGAGGGTGAATGTTCTGTACAGGTGAGGGTGAATAATCTGTACAGGTGAGGGTGAATTAGGGTGAATGTTCTGTGCAGGTGAGCATGAATAATCTGTACAGTTGAGGGTGAATGAGGGTGATGTTCTGTACAGGAGAGGGTGAATTAGAGTGAATACAGGTGAGCGTGAATAATCTGAATAGTTGAGGGTAAATGTTCTGTACAGGTGAGGGTGAATGAGGGTGAATGTTCTGTACAGGTGAGGGTGAATGTTCTGTACAGGGGAGGGTGAATGAGGGTGAATGTCCTGTACAGGTGAGGGTGAATTAGAGTGAATGTTCTGTTCAAGTGAGGGTGAATAATCTGTACAGGTGAGGGTGAATGAGGGTGATTATTCTGTACATGTGAGGGTGAATGAGGGTGAATGTTCTGTACAGGTGAGGGCGTTCTATAGAGGTGAGGGTGAATGTTCTGTACAGGTGAGAGTGAATGGAACAGAGATACCTGTCTACGGAGAGGTGGAAGCGAAGATGGAAGTGCTGAGGTCACCAGTGCAGAGCATCATTCACGGGGGGGTACTTCAGCAGGTCAGCAGAGGCTCCAATTTCACGCTGGATGGAACGGCATCGATGTATTCAAACGGCGCAGCGGTTAAACTGAAGTAAGTTCAAGAAAGCCTCGTGGGACTTGCTGCTGACCTAGCTAGGCATGTCAGTTCATAGCTTGGTTTCATGAAAAAAAAAGAAAGTGGGTTTGTGCGTTATTGTTTTGTTTTGTAAGTTTTCATTTGTTTATAGATTTATCTCTCTCTGTTTATCAGTCTTTCTGTTTTTCTGCCTATATCTCTGACCTGATTTTTTGGGGTGGGAGGGGTGGGGGGGTTGGAGGGGGTGGGGAAGGGCTGGGATGGGGTGGGGGGGGGGGGGGGAACAAGTTTCAGATTCATTTGAGTGTGTGTGTGTGTGTGTGTACCAGCTTGCACCATGCATGCAAACAACACAATCAAATTAACATGCTGCAGTGCAGCACAGCACAGCACAGCACAGCACAGCACAGCGGATCACGGTGCAATAAAACGCAGCACCATTTCTGTTCCATACAGCTACAGCTGGAGCTGTCGACCGTTGCTCCAGTCAGAAGGAAGCTGCTTCAACGACACGCTGATCAACGAAACGTCGTCCATAAACTGGAACAGCTCTCGTCTGGCCTTGGATGCCTCCTGGTTCACCCTGGCCGAGAACTACCTCTTTGGGCTGACCGTGTCGGCGGAAGGGTCAGAGCCGGCCCACACTGACCAGGTCGTGCAGGTCAAGATGGACGCGCATGTGATTCCGTGAGTTCTTCTTCTTCGTTCGTGGGCTGCAACTCCCACGTTCACTTGTATGTACATGAGTGGGCTTTTACGTGTATGGCCATTTTTATCCCGCCATGTAGGATACCATACTCCATTTTCGGGGGTGTGCATGCTGGGTATGTTCTTGTTTCCTAACCCACTGAATGCTGACATGGATTACAGGATCTTTAACCAGTTGATTGAGTGCCAGAGAATTTTGTAAAAAGTGCTCTCCCTTTGCCAGGGAATTTTTAGGATTCGGGGGTAATAAATCACAAAAAAAATCTTGCACAAAATCTATGGGCGATACAGAAAGAAAGTAAACGTTTTTGTGAAGGAAAATGAGTGTAGATGCTGCTTCTGGGCTTTTTTTGTCCCAGTTAGGGTGATTGTAGATAAATGTTCAGGCATGTAAAGTCAAGATAATAATTATTGTGCAACAAAAATGTCTATTTCCACTTCTTCATAATGACATCCATAAAGAAAAGAAACAAAATACAGCCACAAATAGCACACCTATTGTCAGATTATACCTGTAGGAGAAATTACAGAACAGGCTATAAGTTTATAAAAAAAAGAAAAGCAAACAAATCACAGCTGGTGCAGACATGTAAGTAAATCACTGTCCTAACAATGACAAAGGTGGGTACAGTGAATGTAAAAGGTCAATCACAGTCTCAGAAACTGAGCTGGCAAGCTTTTTGACAGCTAAGAGTGTTCACAAGTGAGAGGGTGAAGTTCTTTGATGACATTCACTCCTTTCAAGTTGCACATGGGCCGATTAAAGTGTCTGCTGTGCATCCGGCTTGCCACCTCTTCAAACAAGTCGTCCAGGTCATTCAGTGAAAAAAAGCGTTAAAAACAAAAAGCACTTGTTTCACATCTAGTGCAGGTTCCACCCTGCATTTCGTGAAAATCGTGGAGCATTGGTGGTTGTCGATTTCCTACAGTAGGCATTGAAATGTGAATACACTCATTCCCAAAACCCACACCCCCTTTTGACCTTTGGCTGGCATTCGACCTAGTCTTACATCACACCTCTCCCTCTCCTCCCCTTCTTCCAACGCTCGCTGCACGTATTCTGTCAGTCATAGCCACTGCTGTCTGATTGGATAGAAGGACTGAATTACCATCAGTTTCCTAACTGTTGTTGTCAATCACCTTCATTTTCAAACCAATTATCAGACAAGAGAGATTCCTCTCCACCGGTTTGATCAATCGGGACTAGATGCCAGAACACTACACAGGCAGGAAAACACTGTTGGTATTGCTCATCAAGCAGCTAAGGACAGGGCACAGAGTGTTGCATTTATGCAGTGGTCTAGAAGAGCCCCGGTGCAGAGCTTGTGCACTGCAGATAACCGTATCTAAGCCTGAACCGTCCTGAACAGAATACAACTAACACAGACAGTTTATGCTAATGACAGCATTTAGGGAGTTTTTAAGATTGAGATTTTTCTTTTACTCCTCCTCTTCCGCACAAGTGAACTACGGTGAATTATGTGATCTGCACACAATACTAGTTCCACAGTACAGTGAGCTGTGCGATCCACACACAATACTAGTTCCACAGTACAGTCAGCTGTGCTATCCACACACAATATAGTTCCACAGTACAGTGAGCTGTGCGATCCACACACAATACTAGTTCCACAGTACAGTGAGCTGTGCGATCCGCACACAATACTAGTTCCACAGTACAGTGAGCTGTGCGATCTGCACACAATACTAGTTCCACAGTACAGTGGTGCGATCTGCACACAATACTAGTTCCACAGTACAGTGAGCTGTGCGATTTGCACACAATACTAGTTCCACAGTACAGTGGTGCGATCTGCACACAATACTAGTTCCACAGTACAGTGAGCTATGCAGTCTGCACACAGGATCGTAAGAAAGTCGCAGGCCGTTCAGCAACAATCACAGCCAATCCCACGACGTAATATTTTTTAAGATGATGTCATTGCATTGCATCATAATTATATCTACGCCACAGACAGTGAAAGTGAACAAAAGCATACAAACAACAACCATTTTTACATTTCTTTGCACACACTCAAAACACAAATGCCCATGTATGTCGATACAAAAACAGGACTAATGAATTATTCGTCATACACTTTTGTGACAACAGCATTATCTTTCAGTCACATGAAAAGGATTCCATTTGTTTTTGTCTGTGTGTTTGGCAGTATTCTGACAAACCCATTGGGGGTGTCATTGCTGTGCTGTCAAGAAAAAAGCAGTGGGCACTGTAAGATTTTTAAATGTTTTGCATCTCTCCAAAATTTCATTTCAGAGATTGCACATCTTTGACTGGATGTTACGTTTAACCTGCGGAAGACATCAACTAAGGTTGAAATGTGTTGGCTATGCCTTGTGATGTTTTGTATTTTTCATCCCTGTAAATCAAATATTCTCCCTAAAGGTGCTTACAGGGTCTGTTTGCATGTTTGCAATGTCAACTGATGTAGCAGAAATGATCCTGGATGCTTAGAATTCCAGTCTTAACAAGACTGAAAGGACTGAGGATGCTGTGAGAATGAAACAGGTGATCAGATATACAGACTTTTTTGCCTGGAATAAACATTTCGCATCATGAACCACACTTTTTTGTTTTGTTTTGATTTTTGTGTTTGTTTGGTTTCTGCAGGCTGTCAGTGGAATGCAAGCAGTGCCGGGGAAACAACTGGGTCAACGCCAATGACAAGGTCACGGTGCTGGCCGGTTGCCTTGGCCACCACAAGTGCAGTCAGGCAGGGCTGCGCTACAAGTGGACAGTGACGGTGATCAAGGGGGAGGAGGAAGAGCGTGACCCCACCAGTAAGGTTCACAGCGCCAGCTGCGTCAAGGCCGATGGCTCATCCTACAGCTCCCTTATGTACATGGGTCCCCCCTTGACCACGACCACGCCAACGCCAGTCACCACGGCAACTACCCCGGCCCTGCCCTCTTTGGCCCATCCTGGCAAAGGTTTGGATTCACTGATTAATATTGTGTATGGTTCATTATTGGAAGGGAAAGTGGGTTGATTATTGGACCCTGTGGCCCATTCAGACAATGGTCTGGATCATGACTTCAGATTGTTTGTATGGTGCATTGTTAGACATGGAACGCTTTCACTGCAATTTTCACGAGGAAAAGATGAAGTGTGTATGGAAAAAAAACCACAACCTTATATCATTCGGCATGGTAGATTAGCAGATGCAGAAGTGTATTAATGGATGCGAAAGGTGTACATTATAACTTTCATGGAGGAGAGATTAAAATCTTTGTGAAAAGAGCAGTTAGGATTTGAATACCCATACTGTTAAACCTAATCTGATGCTCAAAAGAAAACTTGACATGAAATTTGTTATTGCATTAAAAAGAAAAAAAGAAAAAAAGGGGGATTGCTGAACATTGTTAAAAGAAAGAAAAAAAAAAAAAGAAAAAAAAAGAGGGTGTAATATATATCACAGGTTGAAGACAATATATCACAGGTTCCTTGAGGTGATGAGAAGACAATGTTTCAAGTTGTGGACTGTTTTTCAAGGTGTGTGTGTGAGTGTGTGTGTGTGTGTGTGTGTGCATTTATTTATATGTGTCAATGCAATACAATGTGATGCAATGCGATGAAGTACAATACAACACAACAAAGACAACACAACACAACACAACACAACACAACACAATTGTTCCTTCCTTCCAGAAGGGAAGTCGGAGCCCCTGGAGGGCTATCCTGTGCGGGGCTGGCCTGATGTGCAGGAACAGTCTGCTTCAAGTGAGTGCATTTCCTTCATCTTTTACCTGTTCACCTGTCATTTTTGTTTGTTTTTACCCGTTCACAAATCAAATTAGATAAAAACAAACAAACAAACAACAGCAAAAATCCTCCTTTATCTATCCACATGGAGACTGATTTTGTGCAACCACAGGCTCGTTGTAAATAGAAACATATATTATTATCTGTTCAGGCACACAATGAAAAGGGATATCAATATGTACAAATAAAAACATCTGACAGGTAATTCCATATAGATTTGTAAAAAGTACACACACATGTGTGCATGTGCGCACGCACGCACGCACACACACACACACACACACACACACACTAACACACACTGATTTGCCTATACGTCGTTGTTGTTTTTTTTGTCTGTTACTGTCTTTGTCTGTCTCTGTCTGTTTGTCTCTCTGTCACTGTGTCTCTCTCTTCACCTCTCTCAACACAAATCTCTCTCTCTCTCTCTCAGTCTCTCTGCCTCTCTGTATTTTTCTCTGTCTCTGTTTCTCTCAGTCTCTCTGTCTCTGACTCTCTGTATCATTCTCTGTTTCTGTTTCTGTCTCTCGTGTCCCTTTCTCTCTCTCTCTCTCTCTCTCTGTCTGTATCTTCCTCAATTTCTCTCCCCCTTTCTTGCTGTTCTGTTTGAGTGACAGAGGGGGAGGGTGAGCTTTGGTGGGGGGAGTTGGCGGGATGTGGTGGGGTGAGGTGGACATTGTGTGATGGCCAACAAAAAAAAAAAAAAAAAAGGGAAAAAAAGGATTAAAAAAAAAAAAAGAAAAGAAAAAAGGGAAGCAACCTACTTTTTCTTTTCTTTTCTGTTCGTTTGACAGGAGGCCAGGGGAAAGCATCCAGTCACTTGTCCATGGGAGGAAGGAGACCAGATGGTGAGGTTTGAATGAATGAGTCAATGAATCAATGAATTATTTAATGAATTGGTTGATTAATGATGGGCGCAATAGCCGAGTGGTTAAGGCATTGGACTTTCAATCTGAGGGTCCAAGGTTCGAATCTCGGTGATGGTGCCTGGTGGGTACAGGGTGGAGATTTTTCCACGATCTCCCAGGTCAACATATGTGCACACCTGCTTGTGCCTGAACCCCCTTTGTGTGTATACGCAAGCGAAAGATCAAATACGCACGTTAAAGATCCTGCAATCCATGTCAGCGTTTGGTGGGTTATGGAAACAAGAACATACCCAGCATGCACACCCCCTAAAACGGAGCATAGCTGCATACATGGTGGGTGTAAAAACGGTCATACACGTAAAAGCCCGCTCGTGTACATCTGAGCGAATGTGGCAGTTGCAGCCCACGAACGAAGTAGAAAGAGGATTGATTAATGAATTTATTGATAACTGATTACTCGATTTGATTAATTCTTTAATTCATTGATGATTAATTGATTACTTATTTTTCTGTTTATTTTTTATTGATTGAGTGATTATTGAATTACATATTTATTTATTCATTTGTTTGTCCCCCACCCCCTACACACGCTGACACACATACAAGCACACACACACACACACACATACACACACATCCGTCTAAAAACACTTATAGTGAATAGACATTAAACTGAAGATAACACACACACACATACACACTTCTGAACAACTCAAATCAAATCAAATTATGGTGCTGAGAGCCTTGCCGACCCCTCAGGCCATCTCAAGCCTATCGCCATGTTAGCACGTACTTCAAGTCAAGGGTTAAAAAAACCAAAAAAACCATAAAAACTAGTCGTTGATTTAAGCTTTCCACTCAAAGTTTAAAAACCTTCCATAGTTTAAAACCTTCTAATCTGATTAAAAAAATGTTCACTTCTTTCAAGAAGTCCATCAGCGTCCACGGAAGGACATCACAAAACAAAGTCTTCAGAGAATACGCCGTGTAATGTCTGTGTCAAACATCATGCAGATCCCAACAGTCAAGGAGCACGTGTTTCACTGTGAGAGGCTCATCACAGGGAATACATTGAGGGGCCTCAACAAGTAAGAATGAGTAAAAAAAAAAAAAAGAAAAAAAGTGTGCCCCATGCGCAGTCTGTACAGCACAGACTCCTCCTTTCTATTCTTCACCACTGATGGGAGAGTCTGTTTTAGATCTGGACGGATTTGGAATAGCTTGTTGTCTGTCTGGGTGTTCCACTCCTCTTGCCAAAGATCCTTAACTCACTCAGTACGGCCAGTCCTCTCTTCTCCTCTACACAGACCCCTTGGATGTCCAGTGGGCGTCTGAATGACCCAACCTTTAGCTTCCATCGTCAGAATTGTGGTATTCTTTGTCAACATTCACCTCTTCAGTATAAGAGAGGACTGGCGTACTGAGTGAGTTAATGTAAGTGTTCACCTTCTACTAAACCACAAATTGCAAAATCACAAAACAAAACAAAAACAAAAGCAAAAAAAACACCCGCAAACCCTCATGAAAACTCAGATACTTAGCCTTGTCTTCAACGCTTCCCATTCCACTATTCTGTCTTGAAGGAGAATTACTGTCCACATTCACTGACTCCATTATTACTATTTTTCCAGATCATTTTTACCCTGTGGTGAAAGAACAGGCAGGATCCAATCGTCTGGATCCTAAACCACGCCAGCGGACTGGTGGTGCAGAGAAAGGTATACTAACAGCAACAGACAGCAGTAGTAATGTATCTTTATTGTTTGATGTAGATTATAAAAAAAAAAATTAAAAAAAAAAGAAAAAAAAGTCTTTAGCATTGCTGCCGAATGCATGATATAAATAATCTGAAATTTGTGTGTGTGTGTGTATGTGTGTGTGTGTGGGCAGGGGGGTTTGGGGATGGGCATTGAGAGGGGAAGGAACAGGTAGTGTGGGTGTTAAGAGTGTGTGTGTGTGTGTGGAAATAGAAACAGGGAGACACAAAGGCATACCACGAGAGTTACGGTTTTGTAAGGTTTGTAACATGTCTGTGATTGGTGATGAGTTTCATTTTATAATGGATTGTCCCAATTATGATCAGTTACGAAATAGATATGTTCCTAAAAAATATTTGTCTCCAAAATCGGTTTTTAATTTTTGTAATAAGCTCAAAGGAGGCAAAAAAGTCATTTTAGCTGTAACTAAGATGATTAGATTTGCAAATGTTGCCTAGTTATACTTTTGGAGTTAAAAGACATTTGTGTTTTCTCAACTTTTATGTGACATTGTTGTGTATTTGGAAATGTTTGTTATGGGCACGAAAAGAGTATTTTGCAGTAATCCTCCATACTCCAATAGGAGTGAAAGGATAATTAAAACTAGAAACTTGAAACTTGTGTGTGTGTGTGTGTGTGCGTGTGTGAACATGTGTGTGTGCACGCCTTGTGTGCGCATACATGCATCTGAGTGAGAGTGAGTGTGTTTGTATGTGTGTGTGTGTGTGTTTGTGTGCTCATGTGCATGTGTATGTGTGTGCATGTGTGTGTGTGTGTGTGTGAGAGCATATATTCATGTGTTTGTGTTTATGTGTATGTGTATGTGTCTGTATGCATGTGTATGTGAGTGTGTGTGTGTGTTTGCATGCATGTGTACTTCTATTTGAGTTAGTGTGTATTATGTGTATGTGTAAGTGTGTATGTGTGTGTGTGTGTGTGTGTGCGTGTGCGCGCGCGCATGTGTGTCAGCATGTACACTCTTACACACATTTGTGTAGGTGGATACACACACACACGCACTGGCACAGTTTGTTCACACACACACACACACACACACACACACACACATCCCATTACATATTATAACTGGACCCACACCTTGTGCATCCATCGTAGATCCGGCGGAAGGGCTGCCAGCATCCCCCGACGACTGCGACCAGGAGTGCAGGGTTTTCAGACAGCGGAAGCCCCCCAGGCCCCACATCACCATGCAGAAGGCCTCAAAGATGGACCTCAACCCCAGCACTGTAGACTCCGACCCTGAGGGACCATCGCTGGTTCTCCGGCCTGGGATCCTGGTGCAGGGGCTGACTTACCTGGTGCAGGTGGCTGTGTCTGTGGAGGGTGAGTTTGAGAGTGTGTGTGTGGGGGTGGGTGTGGGCATGGGGTCAGGGGGTGGGAGGGGCTTTTGCTGTGTTTGTGTGCACATGTGTGTGTGTAGAATGTGCTGTGTGTGTGTGTTATGTATGTGTGTGTGTTCGTGTGTGTGTGTGTGTGTGTGTGTGTGTGTGTGTGTGTGTGTGGATTGTGCTGTGCTGTGTGTGTGTGTGTGTGTGTGTGTGTGTGTGTGTGATTTAATTGATGTCTGTTTTTTTTGTTGGTGGTATTACACATACAACAGATAAACTATTAGACATAAAAACTGAAATAAATTAATAACTTGACAAAAGCAAGACATAAAGAAACAAAAAACAACAACAAAAAACAAAAACAATTCAAATTCAGCTATCTATAAAAACAAATCTTATTTTGAAACACACAGAGAAACATGATTCAAGATTATATATCTTGCCACTTCTGCTGTGTATGAGGGATTACAAAAAAAAACCCATTCACCCTCTCCTCTATGTACGCATAAACAATTTGGTGTTTGTATTTTTGTATTTTTGCTGACCCACCACCCCCACCCCCCCTCCCTGCCCCGTTCAAATAAAGAAAAAAAAAGATAATGTTTTATTTTTAAGTAAAGGGGAAAACAACAAGCGAACAAAACCTGTTTTAAGTGCACCCACACACACACACACACACACACACGCGCGCACACACCCACACGCACACACACACACACACACACACACACACATATATATATATATACAGCACAACACATACAGCACAATGCTCACACACACACACATATATACATAAGTACATGCAAAAATACATAAAAAAAGGAAGACATGAATTAGCAAACATTAGTATGCATACAGGTTGACAGGCAGAAATACCAACATAATGCCAGACACCAACAACTATAACCTACCCCTAAAGAAGAAAAAAAATTAATTAATTTTAAAAAATGAAGAAGAGAAAAAAAAAATCTTGCTGCGCACAATGAACTATCTTTGGGGGCGGTGGGAAGGGTGGGGGATAGGGGATAGGGGGGTGGGGGGGAGGTGTGTGTGTGTGTGGGGGGGGGGGGGGGGGGGGGGGGCGGGTAGTGTTGCATGCAACAGTTCCATGCCAGCAGGGGTGGTGACAGTGGAAAAAGAGAATGTGTGATGCGTTCTTCCTCCTGTCGAAAGGAGAACGCTGCTGTTGCAGCATTCCCGGGAGCTCAGCAAGTCATTACTGTTATTGGTCCTGCCGCAAGAACAAAAAGTGTCTGTGTCTTTTGTTTTGTTTTGTTTTGTTTTGTTGTTTGGGCGTTGCTGCTGCTGCTGCCTTTGTCATGGATTGAATTGCAAGGAGGCAGTTTTTTTTTGGTGTGTGTTTTTTTTTTTTTTTTTTTTTTTTTTTTTTTTTTTTTTGAGGAGGGGTGGGAGGGGGGGGGGGGGTTGGGATAGAGGGGGGGGGGGGGGGGGTTGCAGTCCAGAACAACAACAACAACAACAACAACAACAACAGTGCTCTGTTATTGGCTAAAAGCTTCACTGGGTGGAAGGAACTGCCTTAGCTGGCTCCTTGATCAGTCTCCTCCTGGAAAAGGTATAGTGGGAGGGGAGGGGCAGGGGAAGGGGGGGGGGGTGTGTGTAGGGGGGGGGGGGTGGCGAAGGGAGAGGGGTATGAAGGGAAGGGCCGGGCGGGATGGGTGAGGTGTGTGTTTTGTGTGTGTGTGTGTGTGTGTGTGTGTGTGTGTGTGTCTGCCCGTGTGTGTGTGTGTGTGTGTGTGTGTGTGTGTGTGTGTGTGTTTGTCTGCCCGTGTGTCTGTGTGTGTGCCTCTGTGTGTGTGTGTGTGTGTGTGTGTGTGTGTGTGCCTGTGTGTGTGTTTGTATGTGTGCGCGTGTGCCTGTGTATGTGTGTGTTGGAATGGTGTAAGGGTAATTTGGTATCCTCGGGTGGGGTTCGTTTGGCCCAGTTACTCTATAAGCCTCTTTGTCATCAACTGGCTGTTCTCTTGGGAGATCAGTCTTTCCCCCCCCCCCCCCCCCCCCCCGCCCCCCCACCCACCTCCCTCCACCGCCCGCCCCCCCCCCTCCACCACCCCCATCCTCTCTCCCCACACCCCTGTAATAGTCCTGGTCCTCTCTTGCGGTAACTCTCCTCCCCCCCAAACCCCTCCCCACCCCTCCCTCTGCTCCCTCATTTCTCTCTGCCCCCCCCCCCACCCCCCCCTCGCGTTCCTTCTCTGTCCTTCTAGAGCCCTGTGTGTGTGTGTGTGTGTGTGTTTGTGTGTGTGTTGGTGTCTGTCTGGTATTTGTGTCTCTGTGTATCTGTCTGTCTGTTTCTCTGTCTGTTTCTGTCTGACTCTCTGTCTCTGCTTCTTTCTGCCTGTCTCTCTCTCGAAAAAAAAAACTGTCTCTGTCTGTGCCTCTCTGTGTCTCTGTGTCCCCAACACACTCTCCCCCTCTCTCTGTTTGTGTGCCTCTTTTTGTCTCTATCTCTGTCCGTCTCTCCTTGTCACTATCTCTGTCTGTCTGTCTGTCTGTCTTTCTTCCCCCCTCTCTCTGTGTCTCTCGCTGTCTCTGTCTCTTTGCTTTTTGTCTCTGTCAGCCTCTCTCTCTCTCTCTCTCTCCCTCCCTGTATGCCTCTTTTTGTCTCTGTCCATCTCTCCTTGTCACTATGTCTGTGTGTGTGTCTCTCTCCGCATTCTGTCTCTCTCCGCATCCTCTCTCTCTCTGATGGTGATTATTGATATTTGTAGTAGTAGCAGTAGATGTAGCAGTGTTAACAAATTTTTTAGTGTTGTGTCGTTATCATTAATGTTGTTATTGTTATTTGTTATTGTTGTCACAAGGACACATTGGAAGACTAGGCGATGCCTAAAATCTTTATCCTTGAGTAACAAAGTTTTTGAATATCCCCCTCTCTCTCTCTCTTTCTTTCTGTGTGCCTCTCTTCACATTCTCTCTCACTGTCCATCCCTTTCTCTCTCTCCCTGTCACTCTGTCCCAGCCTCTGTCTGTTTCTCTGTATGCCTCTTTCTTTATCTGCCTCTCTCTCTCTCTCCCTCCTCCCCCCCCCTCCCCCGCACCCCCTCCCCTTCCCCCCTCTCTCTCTCTCTGAGCCATGCACAGCCTCCGTTGCCCACATCATCCGCCTGATATGTCTGGAACTGCGCCAGACACAGACAGTGCCAGCTTTTTCTACAGAGCAGGAGAGATGTAATCAAGAAATAAAATGTAATTCGAGTTCCTTCTTCTTTAGATTTTGTTTTGTTTTGTTTTTGGTCCTTCCTTTTTACTGCCTTCCTTCCTTTTCTGTTTTTCTTGTTGTGCTTCCTTCCTTCCTTCTTTCTTTCCTTCCTTCCTTCCTTCCGCCTTGCCTGCCTCTATTTCTTTCTTGCTCTTTTTGCTTTCTCAACATTAATTTTGTACTTTCGTGCCCCTCTGCATCATCAGTCCAACAGCTTTTCTTCTTCTTCATCTTCTTCTTCTCCTTCTTTTAAGTTGCTTCATACTCCAATCAGACTGTCTGACAGACTCGTCAAATTATGGAGCAGCGAATATAACTTTTGTGTGGAAGAATCTTAATCGTATACATAAAGGTGGTGATCTACACACTCGACAAGTCGTATTTTTATATCATTGCCATCTTGCCGGACAACCCGACCGAAAAAAAAAAAAAAATCGTCACCGCAAAAGAGAGTAAGTTATGTCATGATTTCAACACGGATTGCAATTTTTGTTTGTTTGTTTTTTGTTTTTTTTTAATTTTCTGTTTTGATTGCAGTTAGTTGAAATTGCACCCATTGTGCGTGTTCTGAAAATGTTTACGATTAGGCTAACTCTTTTGACATTGCTGTCATCGAATGTTGTGTGGCATTGATGGAGTTTCAATACTTCATCACAAGTTCTCTCAAAAATAAATTACGTTGCCTTCTGTCATATGTTTTCCAAAAGCACAAGAGACTTTTCATGAACTTCAAAACCACGTGTAATAAACGCTTCGAATATTCTATATAGATTGGACTGACGTCACCCCAATTAGTCGACCAGTCAGCCAGCCAGCTCACTTAATCGAGGCATCCAATGCAGCACTAATCATTAAAAAAAAAAAAAATGTTGTACACTTAAAGACTCCCCCCTCTTTCACTTTCTCTCCCCCCCCCCCCCCGCCCTCTCGATCCTCTCTCTCTCTCCACCGCCCTTATATACGACTAACGACTGATAGTAGGTGTTACAGCCAATGAACGAAAGAAGAAGAAGAAGAAGAAGAAGAAGAGGAGGAGGAGGAGCAGGAGGAAGAGGTGTTGTTGTTGATGATGATGGTGGTGGGGCGGAAGAGGAGGAAGTGGAGAAGAAGAACAAGAACACAAACGGAACAAGAACAAGAAAGAAGAACAAGGAGAAAAGGAAGAAGAAGAAGAAGAAGAAGAAGAAGAAGAAGAAAGATGAGGATTTAGAAGAAGAAGAAGAGGAGGAGGAGGTGGTGCTGTTGATGATGGTGGTGGTGGTGGGGTAGAAGAGGAGGAAGTGGAGAAGAAGAAGAAGAAGACGAAAGATGAGGATTTGGAAGGAGGAGAGGAGGAGGAGGAGGAGGTGGTGCTGTTGATGATGGTGGTGGTGGTGGGTGGAAGAGGAGGAAGTGGAGAAGAAGAAGAAGACGAAAGATGAGGATTTGGAAGAAGGAGAAGAAGAATAAGGATGAGGAAGAGGACTAACAGGGAGAAGGAAGTACGAGGGAATACACGTCTCTCACCCAGCCGGTTCCCCCCCCCCTCTCTCTCGCTGTCTCTGTCTACCCCCCCTCTCTCTCTCTCTCTCTCTCTCTCTCTCTCTCTCTCTCTCTCTCTCTTATTTTAACTTTTTTTTTCATATTTAGTTTCAGTCAGTGACGGGTGAAGGTGGACGGATATCCGGCTTGAGAGTGTGGGGAAGTGTTTCTTTTCCTCCCCATCCACTCTCTCTCTCTCTCTCTCTCTCTCTCTCTCTCTCTCTCTCTCTCTCTCTCTCTTCTCTTCTGTTCTCTCTCTCACTCACTCTCTCTCTCTCTGGCTCGCTCGCTTTCCGTCGCCTACCCTATACACTACACCCTTCCATGCCCCCCACCTCCTCACCCCTCATCCTCTGTCTGTCCGCGCTACTGGTACGTGCCCCTGATTCTTTCTTTCCTTCATTCTTTCTCTCTCTCCCCTCTCTCTCTCTCTCCCCCCTCTCTCTCTTTCGCGCTCTCCCACGCTCTCTCTCACCCACACTCTCTCTCCCTCTGTCTGTCTGTCTGTCTCTCTTTCTCTCTCTTGCCAGAATGATCTATTAGATTGTCTACGTCCCTCCCGCCTCCCAATCCCCCCGCACCCCTCTCCCCCACCTTTTTTTTTTTCTTCTTCTTTTTCAAGGTCGAGAATACTAGGGGTGGGAGAGCCGTGGTGAAGGGGTTGATTTGGGTGGGGGTGGGGTGGGGTGGGGTGGGGGTGGGGGGCTGGGGGGGGGGGCTTGCGGAGGGATGAAGGGGGGGGGGGGGAGAGGGAACGTGTTCAGCGGATGGTAAAGTGATTGGCATTGATTGCCCGTGAAGCGCATTGCACGACTTGCCACCCCACCCCCCACCCCCCTTCCGTGCCGCCTCCCCCTCTCACTCCCTCAGATTTCCCCCTCCCCCACACACCTACCCTCGCCTCTGCCCCCCCCCCCTCCACCCCCCGCGCCCCCCCCCCCGGTCCCCCTCCCCGCCCCCTCCAACTCCTCCCCCCCCCCCCTCCCCAACAAAACATTTTCTTAAACTTCTCTCTTTCTGTCGCTTTCGTTCTCTTTCCCCTGTCTTCCACTGTATTTCTCACTGTTTCTTTTTCTCTCTGAGCTGTCTCTGTCTGTCTCTTTCTCTCTTTGCCTCCTCCGTCTGTCTCTCTTCGTATCTGTCTTTGTGTCCATCTGTCTGTCTATCTCTCTGTGACTCTCTGTCTCTGTTTCTCTCCCTGTCTCTCTCCCTGTCTCTGTCTGTCTGTCTGTCTGTCTCTCCCTCTCTCTCTCTCTTTCATGTACACCATCAGATCAACAGAAGAATTGCCTCCTGACATGTCTGTGAACTCGTTTTTTTTTGTGGTTTTTTTTGTTTTGTTTTTTGTTTTGGTCAGAGGCGTGACTTTTTTTTCTTTTTTTTTTTTCTCACTATTTCTGAAAAGAAGAAGAACAAGATTGCATTCGTAATCGAATAGATTACCCACCTAGTAAGCAAGAATCATGGGTTCGATTTTACACACATTCATAATGTGTAAAAGTGTGTGGAATATATACGCGCGCGCGCTTGTGTGTGTGTGTGTGTGTGTGTGTGTGTGTGTGTGTGTGTGTATTCGTTATTCATCATAGCATGTGTGTGTATGTAAGTCTAATCCTGCATCATGTCCGTGTGTGTGTGTGTGTGTGCGCGCGCGCGTGCGTTCGTACGTGCGTATGTGCGCGTGCGTGTGTGTATGTGAACATGCGTGTGTGTGCATGTGTGCGCTCGCGTGCATGTGTGTGTGTGTGTGTGTGTGTGTGTGGTTGCAGGGGAGGCGGAGTGGCGGGGGCTGGCCATGACGTTCTTCAAGGTGAACATGTCCCCCAGGCTGGGCAGCTGCTCTGTGAAGCCTCTCACAGGCCTGGAGATGACCACCCTGTTCAGGGTCTTCTGTGCCGAGTGGCGGGACGAGGTGGGTGAGAAAGGAGTGTTGTGTTTAGGT
>NC_134894.1:35794692-35799692 GCF_041734735.1 Babylonia areolata
ACGCACGTTAAAGATCCTGTAATCCATGTCAGCGTTCCATAGGTTATGGAAACAAGAACATACCCAGCATGCACACCCCCGAAAACGGAATATGGCTGCCTACATGGCGGGGTTAAAACTGTTATACTTGTAAAAGCCCACACGAGATCGCGTACATACGAGTGAACGTGGGGGTTGCAGCCCATGAACGAAGAAGAAGAAGAAGAAGAAGAAGTCGTCGTCATACATCATAATCATCATCATAAATATAATCATCTTCATCGTAATGACCGTTAGCCTCAGGAATTATGACTGTTGCTATTATCATAGTCATCTTCATAGCATCACCAACAACAGCATCTGCAACTACAATGATTGTAGCAGCAGCAGCAGGAGAAGCGGTAAAAATGTTGAAAACAAAACCTCATTTTTTAAAGTCCTTTTGAAAATGATCTTTGCCAGCATCATTACTATATATATATATATATATATATATCAACTTCCACAATTGCAAAGCCGACACGTGTAATGGCTGAGTGATTTATTTTACCCGGCGAACTCTCGATAAACCACAAAACGCACAACTTGTCGCATCCATCAGTGCCTGCTGTGTGCGCGTGCTTTTCAAGAAGGAAATGACATGCGTCGACGCCGGAAAAGTGAAAAGGGAGGGGAAGAGGAGGCACATGGGGGGGAAGGGTGGTGGGTAGTGTGATGGTGGGAGTGGCAGGGAGGGGTGGGGTGGGGGGGGGGGGGGGGGGGCGGGGGAGAAAGGGGGACGGGGATAATAGTGAAGAAGGTACATGGGAGGCGGCGCTGTAATACGGAAGGGTGGGTATCGCACTGTTCTGCCAGGACGGACTTGACAGCTTGACAGTCGACGTGATAATAGTTTTGGGGAGTAGGGGGAAAGAAAAGGGAGGGAGGGAGGGAGAGAGAGAGAGAGAGAGAGAGAGAGAGAGAGAGAGAGAGAGAGAGAGAGAGAGAGAGAGTGTTGAAGTGGGGTGGGGGTGTAACTGATCCGACCCTATCCCCCTACATCACCCCCACGCCGCCCCCGCCCCTTCGTTCTCAGTTCCACACATAACATTTCTCCCTAGCCGCCCCCCCCCTCCCCCCCCGGGCCCCCTCCATTCCCCTTCCCCAGTCCTCGACAACTACCTTTAAACCTCCAAAAATTGCCGCTTTACTCGGTCGGAAAGGTAGTTTTAGCGGCATTCTGCAGTCCTTTGGCGCCGCCGTCAAAGGGCCGCTGCGAGAGTTACAACGACAGCCATCAGACATCATTATAACAGGGGGTGTCATACGGTACACTGAGGTTGAACACGCCTTCCTTGTTAAAACAAAACAGCCTTTGGCGGGGAGAGGAAGCCATTTCAAGTTGCAGTGAGAGACCCAGGCCTCGACACACAGCCGACAGAGCTGCAAGATTGTGGTGAGCAACCAAGGCATAAACGCGCGTATTTTGTATTTGTAGTTGCATTTGTATGTCTTTTTATCACAACAGATTTCTCTGTGTGAAATTCGGGCTGCTCTCCCCAGGGAGAGCGCGTCGCTATACTACAGCGCCACCCATTTTTTTTTTTTGTGTGTGTATTTTTTCCTGCGTGCATTTTTATTTGTTTTTTTTTCCTATCGAAGTGGATTTTTCTACAGAATTTTGCCACTGAAGAACAACCCTTTTATTGCCGTGGGTTCTTTTACGTGCGCTAAGTGCATGCCGCACACGGGACCTCGGTTTATCGTCTCATCCGAATGACTAGCGTCCAGACCACCACTCAAGGTCTAGTGGAGG
This sequence comes from Babylonia areolata, assembly GCF_041734735.1. NCBI lineage: Eukaryota > Metazoa > Mollusca > Gastropoda > Neogastropoda > Buccinidae > Babylonia > Babylonia areolata. The sequence goes on from NC_134894.1 coordinate 35,796,467, forward strand.
GGGAGAAAATATCGGCGGCTGAACCGTGATTTTAACCAGCGCGCTCAGATTCTCTCGCTTCCTAGGCGCACGCGTTACTTCTAGGCCAACACTCCACCTTTGGAGTATTATACTGTCTTATTACGTTCTTTAGTGAGGGGGCCCATAGACATGTAAAGTGATGTTACTGAACATAATTATATCTCAGTGATCGAGCCCCAACGACTCTTCGGGAGAAGGAGAGTTATAAATAGCTAGGCCTCTTCCCCCACTTTTTTTTTTTTTTCGCGTGGTTATCCCAGCGATCGGCCGTTATAATTATCATCTGAGATGAGTGTTGACGTTGATCAAACAACTAAAGAATGAATACAACCTGACGTCTGAAGTTTCCGAAGGCCTGCCAGTTGAGCTCTTGAAACCTGGTGGCGACAGAAAAGAAGGAGGAGGAGGAGGTGGAGGAGGAGGAGAAGAAGAAGAAGAAGAAGAAGAAGAAGAAGAAGAAGAAGAAGAAGAAAGGCCATTGATTTTCGCTGCCTACCACAACCTTTGAACATGCTATCGTTCTGTCGATGCCAGTGAAGCGTTCAGGTACGTCCAGTTTCCCTCTCTGTCCTTATTATTCCCTTTGGTCACATTGTTACCTCAGTGGGGTATATTGAATATTCACACACACACACACACACACACACACACACACACACACACACACACACACACACACACACATATATATATATATATATAGAGAGAGAGAGAGAGAGAGAGAGAGAGAGAGAACAGACGACAGTTTACAACAGTTTTTTTTTACACAATCAGTGCGGGCCCATCGGCGGAGAAAGCGAGCTGAGCTACAGAAAGGCAAGCAGGATCGAGCATGCAAGGGAGTGTAAAAAAAAGGAAGAGAGAGTACGCAGAGAGAGAGAGAGAGAGAGAGAATTGAATTGAATACATTTTTATACACACACACACACACACACACACAGAGTCCTTAATTAAAAAGGAAAAGCGGATTGACAAAAGGCTTGACCAGCACTGAGATTAAAAAAAAAGAAAAAAAAGAAGAATAAACTTTGAATTCCAGCAAACGCCCTCCATCACTATTATATATATATATATATATTTTTTTTTTAATTTAATTTTATTTAAAAATTTTTTTTTTTAACCCTGTTGAGGCCAGGACAGGCGTTTAGGGACATCACACTGGGCCCGCGTGCTATGCGCGCGAGCGTTTTGCGAGCGACTTTGGATTCTGTTCCGGTGGCGCGAGCAAGCGACGCAACCCGCAGACTTGCACTGCGCTCTGTACCGCCTGTACACACGCTGACCGCTCTCTCCATCCTTCTTCCCCGCCCCTGTCCTCCTTCCTCCTCCCTCCTATTCCCCTCCCCCCTGCCCCCCCGTCTCCCCAGCCCTGTCTGTGCTGTGTGCAACCAGCCAACAGCCAGCCAAAATCACGTGGCTGTGGTCTGGTTTGGAGGTCCCAGGCGGGCAGGCAGATAGCTCAACAGTTTTTGCACCTTGAATAGCTCTTCTTGTCGTGAGACCCTTTCAGTTGTACCTTACAGACAGAGACGTAACAGCTTTCGGGATGTAAGTGTACTTTCTACACCACTCTTACCATTTCGTGCTCACTCTCTCTCTTTCTCACTCTTAATGGAGTGGACTGGGATGAGGTGGGGAGAGAGTAATGCATGGGGAGTGGTTCAACGAAAGACTTACAGCTCGACTCTTTCAGCAAGTCTTCTTGCATGGGGATGAAAACACCATCGCTTGTTCTTATAGGCCTCGGTTTCTTTCTATCTTTTTTTTTTTCTTCACCCCTCCAGCGAGCAAAGGAGGAGGCTTCTTCGTGATGGAGAGAGAGACAGAGAGAGACAAAAAATGACAGAGAGAGAGAGAGACGAGGGCAGAATCGGTGGTGGTGATGGTGGTAGCGATGGAGTTGCTGGTGGTGGTGGTGGTGGTAGGCGTGATCACCATCATAGTTTGACCTTGCTGACTCGTAATGTCCTGTGCGGCGTCTCGGGGAAGAAAGACAGAAAGACGTACAGACAGAAAGAAAGAGAGACAGAAAGATAGAAAGAAAGAGAAAGAAGGAAGAGTCTGCGGGGAGAGGGGGGGGATGATGGATGGCCAGTCGTGGTGGTGGTGGACACGCGTTCTAGAACTCCGGTATCCGACTAGCCAAGAAAGGTAAGTTGTCTCTTTTTTGACTCACTTGTGTAAACAAAGTGAGTATGTTTTAACCCGGTGTTCGGTTGTCTGTGTGTGTGTGTGTGTGTGTGTGTGTGTGTGTCCGTGGTAAACTTTAACATTGACATTTTCTCTGCAAATACTTTGTCAGTTGACACCAAATTAGGCATACAAATAGGAAAAATTCAGTTCTTTCCAGTCATATTGTTTAAAACAGTATTGCACCTCTGGGATGGGCACAAAAAAAAAAAAGAAAAAAAAAAGAAGCCTAATTATATGCAAACTGCATTTACTGTTATATTTAAATTTTTTGTATTCTCTAAACTTGGCACTTTGATCTGATATTCTGACCCAACAGCAAGAGCAGTCATTATTATCATTTTTTGTTCAAACAGGAACTTCTTTTGCTAAGCATTGAGGTTTTATTTATTTTGCAAACGTTTTGGTGCAGATAGTAAAAAAGGGAAATTACTCTGTAATTAATGCTAGGGGACTTAATTTGATTTAAACTGATCTTTCTCATCTTAAACATTGCATTTTGAAATTATACTCAGTACATAAAAAGCTTGGATTTTTTTTTTAAGTGTATCACAAGTGAGTCTTGAAGGCCTTGCCTCTCTTGTCTTTCGTGGGTTGTGACTCCCACGTTCACTTGAATGTATGTATACACGAGTGGGCTTTTACGTTTGTGACCGCTTTTACTCCCGTCATGTGGGCAGTCATACTTCGTTTTCGGGTGGGGGGCGGGGGGAGGTAAGGTGTCTGTTTCAGTCATTACTGGGTGGGTAGGGGGCAGGGGGTGATCGAATGATGGCTGGCTGCATACGGTTAGCTGACAGCATCACAGCATTAAAGTGCTTGAGATTGTCGGGTCGGAATTCTGAAGAAGTTTAAAAAAAGTTAAATTGACAACACAGAAGGAGAAACGAAACGAAATGAATTTTACTGAACCAGAGTAACGAGGTAAGCAAAATGTACAAGCTTTTCCTTCGCCAAGAAGATTATTAATATTGTTATTTTTTTATATTTATTTATTTATTTATTTTTTTTGTAA
>NC_134894.1:35822192-35824692 GCF_041734735.1 Babylonia areolata
CCGCCTCTCTTCCCGTCCTCTCCTCCACCTCCACCACCACCTCCACCACTGCGATCAACACCAACACCACCACCATCGACACTGGCAGCAACGACACCACCCGCCAGGTTCTCCTTCAGATGTGAGTAGTTGTGTTTTATTCTGTTCTGTTCTGTTCTGTTCATGGAATCACTGCCCTGGACATGCTAATGTTAATGAAGAGAACTAAGCGAGCCGACATACTTGCTGCTGGCACAACAGCAACGAGCACTGGCAAGGCACTGGCAAGTGCAACTCCAACGGACAGCTTTTGCTCTCGCTTTGTGCGCAGCATGGACTGACCATCACCAACACCCTCTTCCATCAAGTGGACAAGTACAAGAACATATGGATGCAACTCTGCTTCAAGCAGTGGCACATGCTGGACTATGTGATTGTCCGGCAGAGGGACAGAGGTGATGTTTCCATTACACGCTGCATGAGAGGAGCAGTCCGTTGGTTGGACCATCGCCTGGTGTGCAGCAAGATGAACATCAGACTTGCATGCAAGCTCCAACCAGCCAGGCAGAAACCTTCTAGGAAGCAGCAAATCCAAGCAGCTCTCCAAGAAATTCCTGCATCAACTGATGTAGAAGAGGTATAGAGCACCTTTAGAGATGCTGTGTACACAGCGGAAGCTGACACACTCGGCTTTGTACAGAGGAGCCACAAAGACTGGTTTGACGAGAACGACTCTGGAATATCCAAGCTCCTGAATACACTGCATATACGGCATCAGGATCACATTTCTGATAAAGACTGCCAGAGGAAGAAGAACCAGTACTTGCAAACCAAGCAACTCGTACAGAAGAGAATGTGTTAGATGAAGAACACCTGGTGGGAGAGGCAGTCCGAAGAGCTTCAGTCCGCTGCTGATGCTCACGACATGAAGACCTTCCATGATGGTCTCCAAGCTGTGTATGGGCCGAGAGTCACAGGATCAACCCCTGCCCGAGCCTTGGATCAGACCACCCTCCTGACAAGAAAGACTTGCCCGCTGGGCAGAGCACTTGAACACCCTCCTCAACAGGGACTCGTCCGTATCTGACGAGGTAATTGCAGCCCTCCCACAGCTACCAGTCATTGATTCGCTAGCTGCCCCTCCCACCAAGGCCGAGACTCGGAAGGCCCTGAAGCTGACAACGTCAGGAAAAGCACCAGGAGTGGATGGAATCCAGGCCGACATCTACAAGTATTGAGGCGAGGTGCTGACAGACAAGCTGACCGCCCTGTTCCAGTCTATCTGGGAGAGAAGGGAAGTCCTCCAGGATTTCAAGGATGCTTGAGTTGTCCACATTTACAAACGGAAGGGAGACAAAACATCCTGCGATAACCACCGTGGAATCTCTCTCCTCTGCATCGCCGGCAAGATCTTCACCCACATCATACTGAACAGACTGGTTGACCATATCTCCAACAGTCATCCCTGAAGCACAGTGCGGCTTCCGCTCAGGCAGGGGAACATGAGACATGGTGTTTGCCGTTCGCCAGATGCAAGAGAAGTGCCGTGAGCAAAAGAAGGAGCTCCACATGGTCTTTGTAGACCTGACTAAGGGCTTCGACACGGTGAACCGCCGTGGTCTGTGGAAGATCCTCCTAAAGTTCGGCTGTCCAGAAAGCCTAATCCAGCTGATTGCGTCATTCCACGATTGCATGCAGGCGAGAGTACAGGAAAATACATGTCGGATCCGTTCCCTGTGGTAAATGGAGTGAAGCAGGGCTGCGTCCTGGCACCCACACTGTTCTCCATTCTCTTCTCTGCCATGCTGATTGACGCCTTCTAAGACTATGACCGGGAAATCTACATTCAGTTTCGCACAGATGGTAAACTTTTCAACTTGCGGCGACTCCACGCTAGGTCCACAGTGTTTGAGGCACTGTTGAGAGAGCTCCTCTTCGATGATGACTGCGTGCTTGCTGCACACACCCACGAGGACATGTAGTTCATTATGGACAGGTTCTCAGCCTCCTGCAGGCGCTTTGGACTCACCATCAGCCTCAGCAAGACCGAGTCCTTGTACCAACCAGATAGCTCACAGAACACCAGTGCCTCTCCCCCACCTGCAGTCAAGATCGATGACACAGAGATCAAGTCAGTCGACAGGTTTTGCTTCCTGAGCAGCACCCAATGCAGCAACGGAGCCCTTGATGCAGAAGTCACGCTGCGCATCATCAAGGCCAGCTCCGCCTTTGGCAGACTCAACAACAGGTTTTGGAACAACAAAGGCGTTAGACCCAGCACCAAAATCAAAACCTACAGAGCTGTTGTGTTGACCACCTTGTTGTACTGCTGTGAAACATGGACGACGTATCGCCGTCACATTCAACAACTTGAGCAGTTTCACCAGAGATGCCAACGAAAGATCCTCGGTATAAAGTGGCAAGACAGGGTCTCCAACCTCCAGGTCTTAGAGAGGAGCGGCCTGCCCAGCATCGAAAGCCTGCTGATCCAGTGCCAGCTACGCTGGACAGGACACATTGT
>NC_134894.1:35829692-35832192 GCF_041734735.1 Babylonia areolata
AGAGAGAGAGAGAGAGAGAGTAGGGGGCTGTGGGGGAGGGGAGGGGGGGGCAGCTGTGTCTGAGAAGTTGTATCCTGCTTTGGTTGTCACCACTGTGTTTGCGTTTGGAACTGCGCAGTCTGAGCCTGGCATTAACTTAATTCTTTTCTTTTCATTTATTTATTCATTTTCTGTTTCCTGTCTCTTACTTCCTTTGAAAAAAGATAAGGATAACATCTATTTACCTATCTATCTATCTATCTATCTATTTAGATATCTAGCTATCTGTCTGTCTGTCTAGTTATGTAGGTATCTGTCTATTTATCTGTCTGTCTATGTCTGTCTGTCTGTACCTATCTATCTATCTATCTGTCTATCTATCTACCTATCTATGTATCTGTCTGTCTGCCCCTCTCTGTCTGTCCCTCTCTCTCTCTCTCTCTCTCTGTATATCTAACTGTCTATCTGTATAACGAGTTGTCTGCCGTCTAGCCATCCATCTGTCGTCTGTCTTTTATTTCTGTCTGTTCTACCCTTTCTTCTATTTTCTTTTTTTAAATGCTTGTGGAAAAAGAAACCCAACTAGATCAAAGGGCAAGGTCACAACAGTATGTAGATATATGCTGTTTTGTATGCGGTATCTTTTTGAATATTCTTTTCTTTTTTTTTTCTTTTTTTTTCTAATTCCTTGTATTACGTGGGTAATACACGTGAGTCTCGAATGCCTTGCCTCTCACTGAGTCACTTACAGAGAGAGAGAGAGAGAGAGAGAGAGAGAGAGAGAGAGAGTGTGTGTGTGTGTGTGTGTGTGTGTGTGTGTGTTTAAACACTTTTTTTTCTTGTTTGCACGATTTCTTTCCAGTTTTTGTTGAACAAACTGCCACAGACATGCTGCTGTTACAGGAACAATTTCCCCACGATTTTTCCTCCTTTTTTTTTTTTTTTCGGTTTTCTTTGACCACGTTTCTCCCCAAGCCCCCTCCCCCCCCCCCTTCACTCCACCTCCCCGCCTCTCAACCCCCACCCCTACCCCCACACCTCTCCACGCATAGACACACACATACAAGGCCACCCACCAAACTTCCGTTTACCGAACACCGACCCTATTATCCTTCTATTCCCTTCTTACCTTCGAAGCCCCCCCCCCCTCTTACACCCACTACCACCTTCCTTCCCACTCGTCCTCCTTCCTCACCATGACTACTCACCTACCCCCTCGCGCCCGGCCCCCCCCCCACCCCCCCCCCCCCCACACACACACCACTTCCCCGTCTCTGACCTCTGACTAAAAGAGCACGCACCGTTTTAATAAAAGACGACTGTTGGTGGTTGTCCCCACCCCGACCCCCATCTCCACCCCCACCCCAACGCCCTCCCCCTTTCCCCCACACACCCCCCTTCCCCTCTTCCTCAAACACTTTTTCACCCTTTATTACCCTTCAACTCGTCTTTTCATTAAAACGCGTTGGCGATTGATGCGACCACCCGACAGTCAAGTTGGAGGAGTAAAGGAGGGCCTAGTGGGTCGGGTTGGGGGTGGGGGGGTGAGGTGGAGATGAGACGGGAAGGAACTGGAAGGGGTGAGGGGGCGTGCGTGCGCGCGCGTGTGTGTATGTGTGTGTGGAGGGGGGCAGGGGGGGGGGCGGAGGGGGGGCTGAAAAGCCTTTTTTTCTGTTTCTTTTCCCTTTTATTTTATTTTTTTTTTTTATATTCTAGTGTTGCTATTGGTTGTTGGTTTTTATTTTTTTATTTATTTTATTTTATTTTTTTTGGTCGATGGGAGTGGAACGCCCATCCTCCAGTCGTCAGTCAAAGATTATTCTCTTCTTTCCTTGTTCCCAGACAACAGCGCAGGCGTTAAGAGCGTGTCAGGGTTGTAATGTCTTTTATTTTCTCCCTTACACACACACACACACACACACACACACACACACACATGCTTACATTCATTTTTTTTTAATTCATCAGTGCAGTTCTGTACCAGGGTCAACCTTTTGTTTTCTTGCTTTATTTATTTATTTATTCATTTTTTATGTTCTTCTTCTTATTATTATTATTGTTGTTATTATTTAAAAAAAAAACCCAACTATTATTATTATTATTAGTAGTAGTAGTAGTAGTAGCAGTATTGTTATTGTTATTATTACTATATTATTTTCCTTTTTTAAAAATATTGTTCACCGCCTTCCAAGTCATATACCCCCTACCCCCACCACCCTCCCTCTTCGCTCACTCACTGTTCCTCACTCCTTCACCACCTTCCAGGTCTCACACCACTCCCACCACCCCTCCCTCTTTGCTCACTCACCGTGCCTCACTCCTTCACCACCTTCCAGGTCCCACACCCCTCCCCCCACCACCCCTCCCTCTTTGCTCACTCACCGTGCCTCACTCCTTCACCACCTTCCAGGTCCCACACCCCCCCCCCCACCACCCCTCCCTCTTTGCTCACTCACCGTGCCTCACTCCTTCACCACCTTCCAGGTCCCACACCCCTCCCCCCACCACCCCTCCCTCTTTG
>NC_134894.1:35849692-35957192 GCF_041734735.1 Babylonia areolata
GGAATAGGGCCACAAGCATTTACGGCGAATATAAGGGTGTAAAACGCTTACCAAGGGTTAAGGGGAGGTTATTTAGAAGGCAGGGACGGCCAGGAAAACAAAGAAGCTTTGTTCCCCGCAACTGAACAAAGCACTAACATTTTTGGCCCAAGACATTTCGGAAGAAGAACCCACCTTCCTCCCCCCTCCCACCCCCACAACCACCCCACCTCCACCCTACCAGGTGAATTACATGAAGGCACTTCGCCACCCTGTCGCCAACTTCAGGGTTCCTGACCTCCCACCCCCATCCCCTCCTCACCACCTCTTCCCCAACTCTCTCCTCCCCCTTTCTCACGCACGTCAACGGTTTTAGGGATCTGCTGATCTATCAAGGGAACGGGGGATCTTTTCTTCTGGTGGTTTTTCGGGCCATCAGTTGATCAATAGACAGCCGCCGCGTACTGTTGTACTGCTGCAAGTGTCTTGCAGGTGGGTTTTTAGTTTTTTTTTTTGGGGGGGGGGGGTATGGGTGGGTATATATATATATGTGTGTGTGTGTGTGTGTGTGTAGACATATATGGTTTTATTATTTTTTATTCACTTCATTACAGAACTCAAGCATCGTCATCCTTCCAGTGAGACCTTCATTCATTCAGGCTTGCGGTGTAGCGTCCAGTTTTGATCTTGTGATTTGATATCAAGAGTTACAATGTTTCATCCATTTGTCTGTCTTATAAATATGCAATGATGTCATTATTATATATTGTATGTATGCTATAGAATGTTACATAAATGTTGTTTTTAGAGAGAGAGAGAGGGGGGGGGGGGGGGATCTTTATGGTGGTATGATTATGCACTAGCATTGTGACTTTTTTTTTTTTTTTTAATTTTTTTTTTTAACATTTCCCCCTCGAAATGTGCGCATCATTTCGCGTCTTTTCTTTGAATTGATTCAATGGGTACTTCCTTGAAAATTGCATGATTTAGTTGCTGAAGGCTTTGTGTGTGTGTGTGTGTGTGTGTGTGTGTGCGCGCGCGCACGCACACACACGCACACACACACACACACACACACACACACACACACACTCTTGTTGTCACAGGAGTGACTGGATATTTTTGCCATCTGTGTGTGTCGGGTGTAGTGTGTCAGATGCACGTGAGGTTGGTGAGCGTGAGTTTCAGACAGGTGAGAATGTGTGTGTGTGTGTGTGTGTGTGTGTGTGTGTGTGTACGTTTATAGGTAGTCGGAACCAGGCTCTGGTGGCGACAGGATGTCCTCTTATACACCTGATCGTTTCGTTTACTCTGTCCTCTCGCTCTTATGTTTTTTTTTTTTTCTCTCTTCATGTCTAGGTTAGGTTATTATCTCAAGTGTGTTACTGTATCGCTGATTTAGATGAAGTTTTGGCAATATCCACATTTCTTCCCCTGTACCTTTCCGTTTAGAACACAGAAAAAAGTTATAAATTGGTAAATAACAATGTAACATGTACATATCTACATTTCTTCCCTTCCACTCTTTGACTGTCATCCTTCACGTCATTCTAGAGGGAAAGAAGTGTAGAGTATATAATACAGTGTTACTAACCAATTTACACCTTTTTCCGTATTCGGAACGAATCCGAATGGAAAGAATTCGAGGGGGGAAGAAATATGGATATTGCCAAAATTTAATTTCTTTTGTTATTTACACCTCAGTGTGTTTGTTTTTGTGTGAATTCAATGGTAATGCTTGACCACCGGTGCTCCTTAACTCATCTTGGGTTTGCGACACATGTATTAACACCCTGCTACATTCAGTGACAGCGGGCAAAACCGCCGAGAACTAGTCGGGACTGGAAGAACTTTTTTGTTGTTGTTATGATAATGATAGAAATACTATATTCGCTGTTACGACGAGGAATAGAACACATGATGGTTATTAAAGTAAACACGTGTGTGTGTGTGTGTGTGTGTGTGTGTGTGTGTGTGTGTGTGTGTGTGTACAACTAGAAATTTTTTGTCGAAATCAACTTTACTAAAATGCTTCTAAAAAAATAGATTAAAAAAAAAAAATCTGGCGGTTTGGTGGGAGGGGGTGTAAGTGTGATAGTTATTTTTCTGAGTACTGTTATAACATTTAATGAAAGATATTGACACATCTTTCAGAACCATTCTCCCTCGTAGGAACATCGTCAAACAAAATGGTAAAACACAATGCATACATACATACACAATTATATACACATATTTCATACATACATCCATGCATGCCCGCCTCCCCTCCACACACATACGCACACGCACACGCACACACATTTGCGCATACATACATACATAATTATTATGTGTACACATACATAATATAGGATCATGGCAAGAAGGACAGCAGAAAGGAAAACCATATTATTCCAGAACCATATTCAGGCCCCAAGGGTGAGGAGAGCAGGGAAAAAAAAAATTGGCAGGGGAGGGAGGGTGGGGGCTCGTGGGAACGTGGCGTGTGAGTGCGTGTTTGGAAGAAGGAAACACACACACACACACACACACACACACACACAAAACCAAAAAAAAAACCAGGAGCATTGGGATCGAGGTTTTGCAAGCCCGAGCTTGCAGCCGGCCACAAACCCCATTATGAAATATGAATGCGTGGACAGCGTGATGTGTCATAAAAAAACAACCCACCACTACCACCCTGCCAACCAGGCACTTTATGTTTCTCTTTCTCTCTCTGTCTGTTTGTGTCTGTCTGTCTGTCTCCCACTCCCTCACTCCTCTCTCTCTCTCTTTCTCTCTCTCTCCTCTTTCAATCCCTCTCCCTTTCTTTCTCTCCCCCCTTCTCTCTCCCTCCATCTCTCTCTCTCCATCTCTCTCCTCTCGCCTCTCTCCCTCTCCCTCCATCTCTATCTCTCTATTCCTCTCTCTCTCTCCCCTCTCTTCCTCTCCCTCCCTCTTACTCCCTCTCTTTCTCCCTTCCTCCCTCGCTCTTCTCTCCCTCCCTCTCTCTCCCCCTCCCTCCATCTCTCTCCTTCTCTCCCTTCCCCTCTTTCTCTCTCTCCTCCTCCCTCGCTCTCTCTCCTCACCCGTCAGCCATGTTGTGTGCGGGGAGGGAAGAGCAGTGCATGCAAGGATGTCTGTGCGTGTGTCATGTCACTATAATGGCCGATAGGTGTGACGTTCATTTCCCAGTCCGTGATCGGGAATTCATTTGAAAGGGGAGCACGTGAAAGTGTGGTTTCCTTTAGGGGTGTTGGAAGATAATTTATGTGAACCGTCCTTTTGAAGTGGCGTTGTCTTCTGTTATGATGATGATGTTTGTTATGGTTAAGGTGGTCCTTGTTGCTGTGGTTGGTTGGTGGTTGTTGATATTGTCATGTTCCATGATTCTGACCAGTTTTGATCGATCAATAATTGATTTCACTTTATTTCTTCTTCTGCGTTCGTGGGCTGCAACTCCCACGTTCACTCGTATGTACACGAGTGCGCTTTTACGTGTATGACCGTTTTTACCCCGCCATGCAGGCAGCCATACTCCGTTTTTCGGGGGGTGATTTCACTTTACAAAGGGCGAGGACTGGATCAGTGCAAGAACAATGACATGTCAACTTTAACTATTGAAACAACAAGGGAGAGGGGGATGGGAGACACACACACACACACACACACACACACACACACACACACACACACACACACACACACACACACACACACACACACACAGAGAGAGAGAGAGAGAGAGAGAGAGAGAGAGCGGTACAAGAGACAAAGCTTCTTTTTCTTCTTCTTTTCATCCTCCTCCTCCTCCACCACCACCACGGTCACCACCTCCTCTCTTATCTCTGTGAGGTCAAAATAAAAGGGGCGCTGCTCAAAAGTATTCACCAGATTCCTCCAGATCTGGTTATGTGTCAAAGCCCAGGTGTTTGGAAATGATTATCTTGTCCCATTCTGCAATGCTGTCAATCCGTCATTTAAAGAAAAAAAAAATCTTTTCTGTCTTCTCCTCCATCTATCTCCATGTCTATGCTTTTAGCAAGGCCATCGGAATATGCCACTTGACCATACAAACGTAGTATCATTGTCCTAACTGGTGTCAGTTTATCTTCATACTTATTATAATATGGTCTAATGATGCTCTTCTTGATGGTTTCGCGCACTTTTCTTGGAGTCTGTTGTTTTGTTTCCTTGGAGATTTTGCTGTCCTTCCATGCAGGTTCCCCAGTTTGGACAGTCCTGAGGTTAATTATGTTGTCTTTGCTACCCATGAAAGACAGCAATAATAAAGATTGGCAAGTGTTTAGTATCGCCAGGAATAAAGGAATTTTGTCTCGTTTTTGTTTTAGAATTGCCCCCCCCCCCCTCCTCCTCCTCCCACCGCCAACCCCTCCCCCCCCCCTCCTCCCGTTCCCCCGCTTGAAACGTGTTCTAGAAAAATGATCGATGTCGTCTTCCTGTTTGGGGGTAATTTGATTACTGCTTTGTCAGCATTTCATGCGATGAACAAAATCAGAGATTGCACATAGTTTTTACTTTCTTTTTGGTGTGTATTCGTTTTCTTTTCTCCCCCCCCCCTCTCTTTCTCTCTCCTTTATATACATATATATATATATATATATATAATTTTTAAAATGCATTCCATCATTGTGGATTGGTTGGATTAAAAAAAAAAAAAAGGGTGGTTTTATTCTTCACATGTTCTTGTGGGATGTCCAAGTTGAGCTATGTTCGCCTTCTCTTCGATTGCTCACTTTCTCCATTTTTAGATTGCCTATTGGATTAAGCTTTTCTACATCTTTCGATCCAGTTCCTGTGTGTGTGTGTGTGTGTGTGTGTGTCTTGTCTCCGTGTTCGTTGGTCAACGTCTGTCTCGCTATCACACACACACACTCTCTCTCTCTCTCTGTCCATAGAAAGTGATTTCAGGTATAATTATTATCCTGCACACTTGACCTCGGTTTATATGTATAAATATAATCATTTTTGTGTAGTTGTCAAAGACCCCCCATCACCCCCATCCACACACACATGAACAAAAAGAGATGATGAATGACAGAGAGAGAGAGAGAGAGAGAGAGAGAGAGAGAGAGAGATTCTTGCTCAGTCCCGCATTTCTTCAGATAGAAACAATTTGCAGCAGAGGTTCAGAACTAAATTTCCTTTACAATTGTCAGTATAATGTAACGGCCTCAGCTCTTCTCCTTGTATGAAAACACTGCTTACAAAAACAACAACAGGAAATCCTTTTTTTTTTTTTTTTTAAGAAATTATAACAGAATGGAAAACGATGGCTAGCATCTGAATCCCAGTCCTGATGATGATGAAATGGCTTGCAGAGATGAGCTTTGAAAAGCTTCTGCCCTGCCTGCAGCCACCAGTCCTGTTATGAAATGATCGCTTGGCAAGCGTGTTTGTCCATAAAAACACCCTGCCTAACAGGCACTTTATTCCCCCCTTTCTCTTTCCGCCCATCAGCAATGTGTGCAGAGAGGGGAGAGCAGTGTGTGCGTGTGTGTGTGTGTGTGTGTGTGTGTGTGTGTGTGTGTGTCCATCCGTCCGTCCGTTACTGCACAATGGCCAATGGCCGTGACGTTCATTTCCCAGCCCGTGATCGGGAATTAATATGAAAGGGGGCCAAGGGAGCGTGTGAAAGTATGGTTTCCTTTGGGGGGTATATATATATTTATTTTTATTTATTTATTTTTTTAATTGAGAATTGTCCTTTTTTGTTGTTGTTGTTGTTATCGTTGATGCTGTTGTTGTGGTGGTTATCTTCGTTGATGTGGTGGATGTTTTTGTTGTTATGGTTGATAGTGTCAAGATTTACAATTCTGATCAGCTTTGATCAATAACTGGTGTCCCATACAAAGAGTGAGGACTGGATCACTGCAACAACTACGTCATCCACATCAAATATAATCGTAACTATTAACAAAATAGTAAATAGTGGTAAAGACTGGGATTCAAAAGGTACACCACTTCAAATCAAAGCTGCTTGTGCTACCGACTCAGCTAGCACACAGGTAAATAAAAGACACACTGGAACAAGTGTGTGTGTGTGTGTGTGTGGGGGGGGGGGGGGGGGGGGATATAGAAAAACGAAGCAAAGTAAGGTATGGCAAGTGTTTAATATCCTCAGAAATAAAGAATTGTCTCACGTGCTTCAAGAGTCTTCCCCCCCAACCCACCCCCCCCACACCCCCCCCTGCCGCAAACACCTCCCCCCTCCTCTTGAAACGTATTTTTGAGAATGATCGATGTCCTCCTTCCTGTTTTCATGTAACTTAATTGCTGCTGTGCCAGTGTTTCATGTGATGAACAAAAACTGGAGACTGCACGTAGGAGGTTTCATTTCATCGTATTTGTAGCGTGTGTGTTTGTGTGTGCACGAGCGCGCACGTGTGTGTGTGTGCGCTTGTGCGTTGTGAGTCTTATCCCTTTTCTTTCTTTTATTTTCTCCTCTCCATTGTAGTGTTGGCTGTTCATGCATTAAAAAAAAAAAATACACATGTTCTCGTGGGGTGTCTGAGTTAAGGCTGTGCTCGCCCTTCTGTTTGTTTACTCACGTTCTCAATATTTTAGATTGCGAATTGGATTAAGCCATAACTTTCGATCCAGGTTTCACTGTTCCATTTTGCACGCGCGCGCGCGTGTGTGTGTGTATGTCTGTGTGTGTGTGCGTGTGTGCACTGTTGTTTTTTTTTTTTTTTAAGCACACACACACACACACACACACACACACACACACACACACACACACACACACACACAGAAATAGAGATTGAATGAAATTAATAAGAAAAGGCGTCTTGCACAGTCTGGGGTTTGATCAAATATCAGCAATTTGCACCACATGGTGAGAAATTTCGTTCATAATTATTGATACATTTCAGAGGCCTTGTCTTTTCTGCTTGTACCAAGACTGGTTAAATGCACATCGGCCTTAGGCCACAATACACAAAAGGGGAATGGAGACCAACAGGAATCGGGAACTCTAAATGGATTTCAGTTTATTATGATGCCCATCTGAGACCAAAACACAGCACACACTTGTGTTGTTCAAAAACACAACAAAAACCATCCTCGTTGACGATATACAGTTCAATTGTCGAATCTGAATCTCACGATATACAGTTCAAGTGTCGAATCTCACGATATACATTTCAAGTGTTGAAGCTCATTGTAGACATCTGCGTTAAAGACCGGAGCACAACACGATAGTATTAGAAACAATGTTACTGTTCAGTTACGAAACTGTACCACCAACAAAATACATGAAAAAATATCACAGTATGATTATGAATGTTGGCCCACTAGGTTAACATTTTCTTTCTCAGAGAGAGAAAGAGAGAGAGAGAGTGTGTGTGGGGCAGGTGGGGGTGGGGGGGCGGGGGGCACAAGAGGGAGGAAGGAACGAAATGGCTTTGAGAGATGAGTTTTGAAAGCTCGGGTTTGCTGCTACCAGTCCCGTTATGAAACATGAATGCCCGGCCAGTGTGATGGGCTATAAAATAAACTTGTCAGCCAGAAACTTTACACCTTTCTTCTCTCTCTGCCTGTGTGTGTGTGTGTGTGTGGAGGGGGGTAGTGGGGGGGGTGGGGGGGAGGGGGAGAACAGTGTGTGTATGTGTGTGCGTCCGTGTCCGTTACTTTAATAGCCAATGGCTGTGGCGTTCATTTCCC
The DNA here is from genome assembly GCF_041734735.1 of Babylonia areolata. Taxonomy (NCBI): domain Eukaryota; kingdom Metazoa; phylum Mollusca; class Gastropoda; order Neogastropoda; family Buccinidae; genus Babylonia; species Babylonia areolata. The sequence goes on from NC_134894.1 coordinate 35,857,343, forward strand.
AGCCCGTGATCGGGAATTAATTTGAAGGGGGGGCAGTGGGAGCGGGCGAGTATATGGTAATCCCTGGGCGTCAAAAACACTATTCAGTTGTCTTTCGTCTTTCTTTCTTTCTTCTTCTTCGCCTTCTTCTTCTTCTTCTTCTTCTTCGCATAGTTCATGTCATCCTTCAGTGACGAAATATTACATTAGCAATTTGGTGACCTAATATCAAAGGTTCACCTCCATCCAGCATAGCCTCTGGAATGTCAAAGTAAGACACCGTCTGATCAGTGAATCGCAACCGATACAAACGTTTTGGTGGAATACACGATGAATGTTTTGTCATAGATATTTAACATTTGTTTTTAATTCGTCTATAGACGGAAGTTGGTGTTTGTCAAGTAACATATGATGAGACTATGGAAACAATACACGTAGGTTTTTTATTTAAAAGGTTTTCGAAAAAAAAGAATATTTAAAAAAATTAATTAGATATAAGCGTCTTATCCGCATTGATGTCCCGACAAAGAACGAGGGCTGAATAATTACAACAGCAGAAGCAACAACAGAAGCAGCAGCAGCAGCAACAAAAATAGCGAAGGAAACACACCACCACCACCACCACCACCACCACGGAAATCACATTTACACCACACCGAGTGCTTATAATTTCAGATAAAAAGAATTGTGTTTCTTGGTTTCTGATGATGTTGTGTTAGTTTTTCCCCTCAAAACGCATTCCTGAGAATGATCGATATCTCCCTTCCCACCCCCCACCCCCTCCGCACGCCCCCTGCCTACCACCCCCTCACTCCCCCACTCCCCACCCCCCTTTATTTTATTTTTGAATAGATATAGGTTTAATCGCTGCTTGGTTGGCGTTTCGTGTTGAGAACAAAATTAGAGATTGCACTTTAAAAGGAAGCTTAAATTAAAAAAAAAAAGTTTTTATTTCATTTCAGTGATTTATTTTATTTCATTTTAATTCTATTTCATTTTTTACTATCTGTTGCCAGCACCTTAGCATTAATTGGAGAGAACAGACAGACAGACAATAGGCAGGCGAATGGGGAATGAACGCGATGGGGGTATTATCTCGTGTCATTGGGGATGCCTAGATTTTAGGCCACTTGTTCTCTTGCACTCTTCCATTCCTCACGTTGTCAACGTTTTTTTTAAAGACTACATTCAGATTAAACCCCAATCTGTAAATCCGTGCCGCGCGCGCGTACATGCGTGCGTGCGTGCGTGCGTGTGTGTGTGTGTGTGTGTGTGTGTGTGTGTGTGAATTTCATAGAATCTCCTCTCTCCATCCCTATACCCCTCCCCCCCAACCCCCCCCCCCCCCCATCGCAACCACCCCATACACACACCCATCCCACTCACAAACACACACACACACACACACACACACACACAGACGGGGGGCGTGGGGAGGGGAGGGGGGACGCGTCATGTACAGAGACTGAAAATCGTTTGTCCTGAAACACTAGAGGAGCTGAGACGTCTGTTGCTGTTGTTGGGACAGCCACAATCGATTGTCTTTAAGCCGAACAGCGAAGAAAGAGTGTGGTGTGGAGTATGTGGCAGTAGCGGCGGGTGGGGGGAGGGAGGGAGGGAGAAAGTATTCTGGGCAGCAGAGGTGGGTGGATGGGGGAGGGAACCTGTGGGAGGTGGGTTGGGAGGGGAGGGGAAGAGAGGGGTGCAGGAAGTTGCTCAGCAACTGTGATCATTCGTATTGCTGAGTTGGGTGGAGATAGATTAGTTGCAATAGATCGAGAGAGGGCGAATAACAGGTGGGGAGAGAGAGAGAGAGAGAGAGAGAGAGAGAGCTACGGTCAGCAACAGAAATAAAAGTGAGGGGAAAAGAACACACAGAGAGTGACACCGACACTGGTTTATTGAATAGGCAACAGCCCCTTTCACTGGGGTTTCACAATCGACAGATACATTAGTAGTTACATTGTGAGGAGAACAAAAAAAGAAAAAAAAAGAAAAACAACATGCATAAATCATGATCAAATTCATGGAAAGAATTGTGTTCCTTGGTACTCTTAGATAAACCGGTTCTCTGAGAGAGAGAGAGAGAGAGAGAGAGAGAGCGCTAGCTGTAGCAGGCAAGATGGGATTGACATTAACACGTCATGTTGTGACATTAAAGTTTCAACATCGGGTTCCGTTTTTCTTGCATTGTGAAGCCAGCTATAACCATGATGATGCAAACACGGTGAATGCTAATCATTCTTCAAAAATTCCCCAGCATGATTTGCTTACAACACGAAGATGAGTTAATTTGAACATAATCAGGTAGACAGTGATGTTCATTTCCCTCACGGGTTATTAATTCAATGTTGTTTTCTCTATTTGTTTTTGTTAGGTTTAAAAAAAAGAAAAAAAAGAAATGGCTCTATTATTCTGAAACTGAAAAAAAATTGCAGCTTGTTTGTGCATGCAGTAAAGATATCTTGTTCTGATTGAACATGTCCTTTGGGAGTATATCCAAATTGATTTTTTTTTTTCGTTGATGATATTCTTATTGCTCTTTGTTGTTGTTCTTCTTGTCCTTGTTGTTTTGTTGTTGTTGTTCTTCTCTTCCTGCAAGCATCAGCTGCAACTTTTTTCCCTCCGGTTTTGTTGTTGTTGTTGTTGTTTTTTAATTTCTCTTTATTTTTGTGCCTTTTCTTTCTTTTTTTTCTTTTTTTTATTTCCCGGTCTTTAATTCATTCATCCTTTCTGTGTCTTTTTTTTTTTTTTTTTTTTATATCTCTCTCTGCTTTCTCTCTGTCCTCCCTCCGCCCCCCTCTCTCTCTCTCATTTGCCTTTCCTTTCTTCCTTCCTTTCTTTTCTCTTCTGTCTTCATTTCCTCGGTGTATACCTTCTTCCAAGCCTGCATGGACAAAATGAACAGTTTCCTGCTTTTGTTGTATTGACCAGTACTATTCAGTTCTTCAGATTTCTTCCTTCCTTTCTTTCTTTCTTTCTTTCCTTCTTCCTCTTTCTTTCTTCCCCTTTTGCAGATGTAGTGGCAGCAAATGTGAATCAGTCCATACGCATCAACGAAACTGCCCCCCACTACCCCCCTCCCCTCCCCCCTTCTCTCTTTCTGTCTCTCTTGTTTGTCACAGAAGTGACTAGATATTTATATCTTGTGTGTGTTGTGTGTGATCTTTATTTAAAAATTTTTTAATTATTTTTTATATTGGATGTGGTGTTTGAGATGCACGTATAACTAGTTGGTGACTGTGAATTTTAGACAGGTGAGAAGAGCGTGCGAATGCGTTTTCAGGTCAGTGTTTGGCCGGGCTGGTGTTTGTGTCAGGATGTTTTCTGGGTATCCTTTCCCCCCTCACCTTGCTGTTTCAGTTTTGTTACTTCGTTTAGTCTGTCGTCTTTCTCTTATCATTATTTTCTCTATAACTATATGTTCTTAGTCTAGGTCAGCTTATTGTCTCGTGTTGTTAACTGTATCGTTGATTTTAGATTGAGATACAGTTTCATTTCTGTCGTTATCTACGCCTCCGTGTGCTTATTTTTAGTGTGAACCCCACGGTTGTGCTTAACCATGGCTCCTTTTTTCTTTCTTTCTTCCTTTCTTTTTCTCTGTGTTCCTTCTGCCTGTTTTCTTTCATTCTTTTACTTTTGTAAATACTTTCATTTGTAGTTAAAAAAAAAATACACACACACACACACATACACACACACACACACACACACACACACACACACACACATATATATATATATATATATATATATATATATATATATATATATATATATACACTATGTCAATATTATCAATGGCTGATTGCCGAGGCTTTGAAATTTCCTTCTTTCTTTTCTTTTTCTATCTTTCTTTCTTTCTTTCTTTTCTTTCTTTCTTTTATAAAACAACACATCGTGAATGGCTCATTACTAAAGATTTTAATTCTCTTTTTTTTCTTCTTTCTTTCTGTTTTTTCTTTCTTTCTTTCTTTCTTTTGCTGTTATAATACACTACAGCACACTATCTGTTATTGATGAATAAACAGCTTTGAACTCTGTACGACCAGTCGCCGAGTCACGTTCCACTCTTATTGCTTCTGTCGTCAGTGGCTTTTGCAGAATTGATTGGAGCACGGAGGGACGTGATACAGTCCTGCCCATTGTATATTTTTGGAAGCACGAGGGCTTTATTATATCTCTGGCCAAGGTACAATGTATTGGAGCACGAGAGCTTTGTTGTATCTCTGGCCATGGTATAACGTATTGGAGCACGAGCTCTTTGTTATATCCCTGACCATGGTATAATGTATTGGAGCATGAGGGCTTTGTTATATCCCTGGCCATGGTACAAGATACTGGAGCACGAGGGCTTTGTTATATCCCTGGCCATGGTACAAGATATTGGAGCACGAGAGCTTTGTTATATCCCTGGCCATGGTACAAGATATTGGAGCACGAGAGCTTTGTTATATCCCTGGCCATGGTACAAGATATTGGAGCACGAGAGCTTTGTTATATCCCTGGCCATGGTATAACGTATTGAAGCACGAGCTCTTTGTTATATCCCTGACCATGGTATAATGTATCGGAGCACGAGAGCTTTGTTATATCCCTGGCCATGGTACAAGATATTGGAGCACGAGAGCTTTGTTATATCCCTGGCCATGGTATAACGTATTGAAGCACGAGGGCTTTGTTATCTCTGGCCATCGTATAATGTATTGGAGTATGAGGGCTTTGTTATATCCCTGGCCATGGTACAAGATATTGGAGCATGAGGGCTTTGGTATATCCCTGACCATGGTATAATGTATTGGAGCACGAGGGCTTTGTTATCTCTGGTCATGGTATAATGTATTGGAGTATGAGGTCTTTGTTATATCTCTAGCCATGGTACAAGATATTGGAGCACGAGGGCTTTGTTATATTCCTTGCCATGGTACAAGATACTGGAGCGCGAGGGCTTTGTTATATTCCTTGCCATGGTACAAGATACTGGAGCGCGAGGGCTTTGTTATATTCCTTGCCATGGTACAAGATACTGGAGCGCGAGGGCTTTGTTATATTCCTTGCCATGGTACAAGATACTGGAGCGCGAGGGCTTTGTTATATTCCTTGCCATGGTATAACGTATTGGAGCACGAGCTCTTTGTTATATCCCTGACCATGGTATAATATATTGGAGCATGAGGGCTTTGTTATATCCCTGGCCATGGTACAAGATATTGGAGCATGAGGGCTTTGTTATATCCCTGGCCATGGTATAACGTATTGGAGCATGAGGGCTTTGTTATCTCTGGCCATGGTATAATGTATTGGAGTATGAGGGCTTTGTTATATCCCTGGCCATGGTACAAGATATTGGAGCATGAGGGCTTTGTTATATCCCTGGCCATGGTATAATGTATTGGAGCACAAGGGCTTTGTTGTATCTCTGGCCATGGTATAACGTATTGGAGCACGAGCTCTTTGTTATATCCCTGACCATGGTATGATGTATTGGAGCATGAAGGCTTTGTTATATCCCTGGCCATGGTACAAGATATTGGAGCACGAGCGCTTTGTTATATCCCTTGCCATGGTATAACGTATTGGAGCACGAGTTCTTTGTTATATCCCTGACCATGGTATAATGGATTGGAGTGTGAGGGCTTTGTTATATCCCTTGCCATGGTACAAGATATTGGAGCGCGAGGGCTTTGTTATATTCCTTGCCATGGTACAAGATATTGGAGCGCTAGGGCTTTGTTATATCCCTGGCCATGGTACAAGATATTGGAGCGCTAGGGTTTTGTTATATCCCTGGCCATGGTACAAGATACTGGAGCACGAGCGCTTTATATATATATATATATATATATATATATATATATATATATATATCCCTGGCCATGGTACAATGTATTGGAGCACGAGGGCTTTGTTATGTCCCTGGCCATGGTATAATGTACTGGAGCACGAGCGCTTTGTTATATCTCTGACCATGGTATTAGGTATTTGAGCACGAGAGCTTTATATATATATATATATATATATATATATATATATATATATATATATATATATATATATATATATATATATATCCATGGCCATGGTACAATGTATTGGAGCACAAGGGCTATGTTATATCCCTGGCCAAGGTAAAATATAATGTATTGGAGCAAAAGAGCTTTGTTATATTCCTGGCCATGGTATAATGTATTGGAGGATGAGGGCTTTGTTATATTCCTGACCTTGGCAGAATTTGTTGGGAGCTTTAGGGCTGTGTTATATTGTAGCACTGGTCATGGTGTAATTTGAAGATTAAATCCGTCACACCACAGCCGCGATGAATAAAAACTCGCATCAACAGAATGACGAAAGCTTTGAACTGAGTGACCGAACACCAGACGATTGAGACACTAACGAGTTAGCCCAGACAGCTGGGTCTCACACTCATACTGTAATTCTGTGGTGGCGCCCTCTCACTGAGTAGAATGGATTGTTTTACATTGAGCAACATAATGATAATGATAGTTTATTTATATTGCGTCTTTCATTAAAATACAGTAATGCCCAAGGCACATTACACGAGTAAAATATAACAAACTTAAAAACTCTACACACAAAATCACATCCACATTTTCTACGTAATTAAAAACCAAGCATCAGAGCATACACAGACGAAATGCACACACACACACACACCCTCCCCCCCCCCCCCCTGCCCCCCCCCACACACACACACACACCCACACCCACACGCACTCACACAGACAGACACACGCGTGCGCGCTCGCACGCACAGACACATATCATTACGATATATGCATGCATGTGTATACACACATGTCCGAATCACACACACACACACACACACACACACACACACACACACACACAGAGAGTTGACAGCAAAACTGTTGAAAGCTTCTGATTCTTGTTAGGGTGGGGGTAAGGGTTTGTGTGTGGGGAGGGGCCGCCGGGCGGGGGGTGAGGGGTGGGGGGTAGAGGGTAGGGGTTGTTGGCGGCTTTCAAAAGCAATAGAGCCCTTGATATCACTTACTGTAATCCCATCACCCCACGGACACAGAAAAATGATGGTTTTTCTTTTTTTTTCTTTTTTTCTGTTCCTTCTTTCTCTTGGGGTCTTTTTTGTTTTTGTTTTTGTTTTTTGTGTTTGGTCATAGCCAGGATTTGCCTCTTCCCTTGTCCATCACCCACTACCACCACCCTCTCTCCCCCCCCCCTTCATCTCCTCTCCCACCTTGCCACCCGTCATCCCCCTTCTCCTTGTAAGCATCCTATTGTTACAGTGTGCAGGGATGGGGGTGGGGTTAGGGGGAGTGGGGGTGGGGGTGGAGTACCGGCATGGGCACCATTGGTAGTGCCATTGGATTAGGGGAGAAATGCTATTGACGCGCTCCAATTAGCTGATTCGGCTGGATGTGGGGATGAGGGGTGGGATGAGATGGAGGAGATAGGGGGTGTGGGGAAGGTTTCAGTTTCAGTAGCTCAAGGAGGCGTCACTACGTTCGGATAAATCTACACTACACCACATCTGCCAAGGAGATGCCTGACCAACAGCGTAACCCAACGCGTTTAGGCCTTGAGAAAGAAAAAAAAAGAAAAAAAATATATATAACTAAATATTAAAAAAAAGAAATAAGTAAATAAATAATAGATAAATACATAGAAAAAAGAACTACTACTACTAATAATAATATTTATAAGGAAAAAGAAGGGGAATGAAGCTGAGTGCTGTGGTGTGGTGTGGTGATGGGTCTGTCTCCCCCTCTCTCTCTCTCTCTCTCTCTCTCCACTATCTGCTGTCTTTGTCATTTACTGCGTTACGTTGTTGCTATTGTTTTGTTTTTTGTTTTGTTCCTCTTGCCCCCTTCTGCTTTTGATCCTCGTATTTCGATCGGGATGTGCTGGCCTGTCGGGCTCACAGTTGGGGGTGGGGTGTGGGGGGGTCAGGGTGTGGAAGCTACTGGTCTGCCAATGGGTTGGGGTAGAAGTGCCATTGTATTGCACCCCAATTAGCTGATTAGGTTGGATGTGGATACAGGATAGGATGGAATAAAGGGATGGGGGTGGGATGGAAGCTGAGGCAGAGACTGTGTGTGTGTGCGTGTGCATGGGGTGGGGGGTTGGGGGGGGGGCGGGGGGGGGGGGTATGTGGGTGTGTGTATGTGGTAGGTCTGGTGGTGTGTTTGTGGGGTGGCGGAGGGTGAGAAATCTTTTTTGTTTTTTGCTTCTTGTTGTCCCTCTTCGTGTTTGTCTTTGTTGCATGTCTGTGCTTGTCTCTGTCTGTCTGTCTGTCTGTCTCTTTCTTTCCCTTATCTGCTGCCTTTATTTATCTTGTACTGGGTTATGTTGTTGTAGTTTTGTTGTTATTGTTTTGACCTTAACCCTTTTTTAAAAAATTAATTTCAATTTTTTTTTTATTGCGGTGTTGGCGTGGTTGAGCCGTGGAGGAGGGGAGGGAGTAAGGGCATGGACACCACTGGTCTGCCATTGGATTTAGGAAGAAGTGCTATTGACGCGCTCCTGTTAGCTGATTAGGCTGGATGTGGGGATGGGATGGGATGAGATGAGATGGGATGGAGGGACAGAGGGTGGGTGGTGGGTCGGTCTGGTGGTGTGTTTGCGGGAGGGGAGAGGGGGGGGGGGGCGTGAGAAGAGTCTTCTTTGTTGTTTTTTTTGGCTCTTGTTGTGTCTGTCTGTGTGTTTGTGTTGCTCTGCGAGTCTGTTTGTCTGTCTTTGTGTTTGTCTCTCTTTTTGTGTGTCTCTTTCTGGCTGCCTGTAGCTCTGTCTGTCTGTTTCCCCCCCCCCCCCCCCACCTTTCCCGCTCCCCCCCACCCCCCTCTTCTTTCTCAGAGCTCCATCTGTCCCAGAGCTCTCTCTCTATGTCTCTCTCCCCATCTGTCTTCCCTTCTCCCTCCACCCCCCCTCTCTCTCTTTCCCTCTATCTTTCCATTGCTCTTCCCTTCTCCCCCACCTTCTCTCTCTCTTTCTCTCCCTCCCCCCTCTCCCTCTCTCTCTCTCGTGGTGTGGGAGGACTGGAGATGCGGCAGTCCAATCTCTTGGAGTTTGATGCCACTTGATTGATTGGAAAGTGATGCTTGGCTGCTGAAGACAATTTTTAAATTCGCATTTTTTGTAGTTGTTGTTGTTGTTGTTGAAATTTGCGAAAAGGATACAAAAATTCATTGCATTTTGATTGCTTTTAATTCCATTCGGTCCGATGATAAAGACCTCAAAATAGGCAATTTTAGATGTGGTTGTTTCTGGATCTGAGAGAAGAAGAAGAAAAAGAAAAAGAAAAGAAAAGAAAAGAAAAAAAAAGCTATCCGTATTGGAAAATCGAATATCCTGTTGCTGATCAATTTGGATCCCTTTTTGTAACGGTGTTTGTCGGTCAACATTCAGATCCAGTGTTTCGACTTCTGCCAACGTGATTGTATTTTGATTTTTCTATATATTCTGCGTTTGTTGTTTGGTTTAATTTTTTTTTTAAACTGGACTTTGTTATTGTTATTATTGGGTTTGTTGTTTTTTGTTTTTTTTAATTTCTTTACCTTCCCCACCTCTCTCTCTCTCTCTGTCTCTTTCTCTCTCTCCCTCTCTTGTCTTCCACAATTGTGAAAAGCAAGGAGAAGCAGAAAGCATGACATTTTCATGGAAAATTACAATTTTTCATTGTCATAATTGCTACCGGTTAGGGCTATGTACAGGCATATCATCATTATTATTATTATTATTATTATTATTATTATTATTATCTTCTTCTTCTTCTTCATCATATTATTATCATTATCATTATTAATATTACTATTATTGTTGTTGTTGTTGTCGTTGCTGTTACCATTATTACTGTTGTCATTATTACCATAATTCGAGAGCTCTTATCACGCGCAGTGAAAATCCAAGATATTTCACTTTTTTTTTTCTTTTTTTTTTTCTTTTTCTTTTTTCTTCATTTTTCTTCTTCTTTTCTTTCTGTTTTCCCGGCCATTGACGCACGCACCATACGTTTTTCGCCACAGCCAGTTGGGTGCCAGAAAAGTGCAGGGACTCCCTGCCATGTAATCTGGATTTGATGGGGTCCTCCGGTCAGCAGAAGCCAGATCGATTCTCTTCCCATCGCCGTTATGACGTGTGCCCAAAGAGGGGATCACCCACTTTGATGTGGAGAAACATGCTGAGAGAGAGAGAGAGAGGGGTCGTGTGTGTGTGGGGGGGACGAGGTGAGAGATTTAGGAGAGCGAGAGAGAGAGAGAGAGAGAGAGAGAGAGAGAGAGAGAGAGAGAGGATCATGATGACAGAGAAACTTATTGTTGTGCTGCAGGAGAAAGAGAGAGAGAGAGAGAGATGACGATAGTGACAATGTTATAATTGTGAAGGCCATCAACCCTTATACACATTTACACAGATATCCACAAGTACCAAACACAGTTCACCAACCAACGAACACACACACACACACACACACACACACACACACGTGTACACACACACAAACACACACACACACACAGACAGAGAGAGAGACAGAGAGGGTAGCAACTTGGTTGGGTGTTTAAAGGCATGTAAGTAATATTGTGTGCTCACATGCATAGCTCTCTCTCTCTGTCTCTCTCTCTCTCTGTGAATGAGTGTTTGTGTGTGTTTGTGTGCTGTGTGTGTGTGCGCGCGCGTACATGAATATATATATATATATATACGTGTTGTATGAAGTCTGAAGTTCCTCACATCATCTTGGCAGTGCAAGAACAGATAGGAAAAAAAAGATTGAAACGAATTTTTATTTCAGAGAGAGAGAGAGAGAGAGAGAGAGAGAGACTTCGTTTCCAAGAAACTTTCACGTCTTTCCTTTTCCATTTGCTTCTGGAGGTATAATATGTATAATCAACGGTTTCAAAAGAGTGCAACGGAAAATGGGCAGTCGCGGGTCTCTCAAAATCATCAGCCGTTTGAATCAGTTTGCCGTGATCAATACTTGCCCGCTGTCTTCTTTGCCAAGTTGCTGGGGGGGGGGGGGGGGGGGGGACCCCCCTCATTAAATGTTTTGACAGAAATTCGTTCCGCTGTGGGGGCCCTATTCGGACTGCTTAATTGCGTGGAATGAGCTAAGTGCATGACGTGGCTCCACTGCAGTTATCAAGGATAATTTGCAAATTGTGAGGTCCCCTTTGAATGGAATGTCAGATTCCTGCAATTGTGGAGTGGTGGTGGTAGTTTTGTTGTAGTTGTTTCCGCCCCCCCCCCCCCCCCCCTATATATATATATATATATATATATATATATATATATATATATATATATATATATATATATAAGGTTTCCACGCAGAAAAAAAAAAAGATGTGAAGGGGTTTGAAAAGAAGTGTTTCCGATTTATTATAGCCTGGGTTGGATTTTTTTGTTTGTTTTTGTTTGCATGCCATGGGGGGGGGGGGGGGGGGGGGGTGAGAGAAATAAGAAAGTTAAGTGTTGTGTGTGGTTTATGAAGAATACTTTGTGATTTTGTATGGGTGAACTTTTCTTAACCCTCCCCCCCCTCCCCTCCCCCTGCGCCTCATCACCCCACCTCCCCCCACCCTTCACCCTTACCCCACCCCCTTCACTCCACTCCAATAGCTGCCCCAACCACTGCCCATTATTGCGGCTGGTTTGTGTGGTGTTGGTCAGTCGGGCTATCATCTCCCTTGAGGACGCAAATCCACATTTTCACAGTTTGTGACTCGACGAAGGAAGCTGGCCTTCGTGCGGAAGATAGAGTGTGATCTGTCCCGATGCTTACTCAGCAACTTCACAGCGTAACAAGAGAATGAGTTGGTATGGACTGTTTGCACCAGCAAGGGGAACACCAGACAACAATTTTGAAGCGATGAATAGTCAACATGTTTGTAGGTTGAGAGAGAGATTCAGATTCAGATTGTTTATTCATCAAGGCCATAGCCTCATATGAACAAGGGCGAGAACATTAAAATGTCACCAAAACTGTAGCTGTCATGATATAATTCTTAAGTGAAGATATTTATATAAATATAACGCCTGAATACGTATAAATCCATCATCCGTAGATGTCATCAGCAAATGAGATGAAATAATAGGGATATGTATATTTCTTTGGGATATTTCTTCTTTAACGATGATCACACAAAACGGGACATTTCAAAACAAAATGAACTTCATCTTCAACAGATTCTTTACATAATGGACATAAGAGGTAAGAACTGTGTACATTTTAAATGGTACCTGTGAGTGTTTATTTCCGATATATCAACTGTATCTCCCGACGAAATGACGCTGAAATGTTTATCCTTATTAAACAAAAGATACCCTTTCACTGAATGAGTAGAGACCGAATCTTTGTACAAACCAAACCTTTCACTAGATTGAATTCGATTTTCTAAGTTCTGCCATCTATAATCGATCGTGCTGTGCCGAAGTTTATAAAAATACATCATCCAAACTTAGATCTTGAAAATCCCAACATACCCAAACCCAAGTAAACTTGTACAGTTTCCTACATTTGTCACCCAGTTTTTTTCCCCATCCTAAGTCATACAGCATTTTCTACGATTTTTATGGCAGTCGATCGGTACTCATTTCTAGCAACATTAATCAGTAGTGAACACAAGTGATTGCAGAGTTCATATGAATCTGTTTCCCAATACATTAGGTCATTTGGACTTTTCATTTCAGTAACCAAAAACATTTTTTTTTTAGTAACCTATACTTTGCTTTACTAGTGAGACCTCTGCAGGCAGCTACAAAACTCAGATTAGTAGAAAATATACCCCATCCCCTCTCTCTCTCCCCCTCTCTCTCACTTTTTCCTCTCACCCCCTCCCACTCTCTCGGCAACCTCAGTCTGCGATAGGCTAATCATCAAGGGGTGGAGGAGGGGAGGGTGGAAAAGCTGAGAGGGAGATGAGGGAAAGGCAAGAAACAAGACACCACACCAACCATCCACATCCACCACCACCACCAATACCACCACACCACCCACCCAAGCCATCACACTTTCATACTGTGTGCGGATTCGTCTTGTGTTTCGTTGGCTGGCTGGCTGGCTGGCTGGCTGAATATACAACAAGAAACCAACGAACGAACGAACGAATGAAAGAATATTGTGTGCGGATTCTTCTTGTATTGCGTTGGCTGGCTGGTTAGCTGGCTAGCTGGCTGTTCAACAACAAGAAAGAAAGAAAAAAAACCACACACCACACACACACACACACACACACACACACAAGCCCACGAAAACCAACGAACGAATGAACGATCTGTTAAACAGATCAACGGCCAGACGTTTGCCCTGGGCGTCATTCTGCTGGAGAAGATCAGCAATCGGTCCAAGCAGCTGGTGAGCGCGTGGCGGACCCCGCTGACGCGGGACGTGCTGAGGGCCACGCTGCTGACGGTGTCCAACCTGCTGGAGGCGGCCACGCACAGCCCGCTGATGAGCGACATTGACGACGTGGACGCCAAGCGCTTCCTGTGGACCCAGCGCTCCGTGGACGTGGTGCACAACATGCTCACTGTGAGTGTTGTTGCTGTTGGTGGTGGTGGTAGTGTAGGGGGTGGTTTTGTGGTGGTGGTGTGGTAGGGGAGTGTGTGTGTGTGTGTGTGTGTGTGTGTGTGTGTGTGTGAGTGTGTGGTGTTGGTGTTGTTGTTGTTGTTGGTGGTGGTGGTGGTGGTGCTGTGGACGCCAAGCTCTTCCTGTGGTGCACAACGTGTTGATTGGTGTTGGTGTTGTTGTTATTGTTGTTGTTGTGTGTGTGGTTGCTGTTGTTGCTGCTGCTGCTGTTGGTGGTGGTGGTGGTGTGTGTGTTGTTGTTGTTGTTGTGTGTGTATGTGTTATTGTGGTTGTTGTTGTTGTGTGTGTGTGTGTGTGTGTGTGTGTGTGTGTGTGGTAGTTGTTCTTGTTGTTTTTCTGTGTGTATATGTTGTTATTGTTGTTGTTGTGTGTGTAGTTGTTGTTGCTGTTGTTGCTGCTTCTGCTGTGTAAGCGGTTTATAATGGACCCAGCACTCTGACAACGCGTGGTCCATAACATGCTGACAGTGAGTAGTGTTGTTGTTGTTGGTGTTGTTGTTGTTGTTGTTTTTATTGTTGTTGTTGTGTGTGTGTGTGTGTGTGTGTGTGTGTTGCGTAGTATATGTGTTTTAACTTATTGAAGTTTGTATTGGTATTTGTTTGGGTTGGGTTACATGTGTGAATGTGTGTTGGGGGTGAGGGGGCGTGAGGGCGGGGGTGATAGGGGTGAGGAGGTCAGGGTTTTTTGGAGAGTATGTGTCTGGGGGATGTGTGGGTGTTTTGTTTTGGAATTGGTTATGCGAATCAGGTTTCTTTTTTTGTTTGTTTGTTTGTTTTTACTAATCCCACACCCACACCCACACACACCCACACCCACACTCACACCCTTCTTCTGTGCGGCCAGCTGGCGCTCCAGGACCACTCACTCGGGGAGCTGCCCCTCCACCACCGCACGCCCTTCTTCACGGTGACGGCCTCCCACTACCCCGCCCACTCCCCCTCCTCCCTCCGCATCAGCCACACCACCTTCCACCTCCCCCACGACATGACCACCATCCTCAGGGAGCAGTCGTCGTCGTCGTCGTCGTCGTGGGGGGCAGGTGCGGGAGCTGGGGTTGCTGGGGCAGTGGCGGAAGTGGAGGAGGAGGAGGAGGTCCAACTGCACCGCGCGCCCCTCAAAGAGGAAGGGAGCATGGTGGGGGCACGGGGGAGCGGAGCAGTTGTCCTCCCTGCTGACCGGGGTGTTCAGTGCTTCCAAGCTCTGGCCTTTTCCTTCCGGCAAAACCCCTTCGTCTACAAGGAGGAGGTCCCTTCGCACAACGTCGAGGTGAGGTGTTTTGTTTTTGTTTGTTTGTTTGTTTGTTTTGTTTTGTTTTTTCTCTCCCAATAATTGTTATTAGGATGAAAAGGAGGTGTGTGTTGTTATTGAGAATAGAATATGTCTTTATTACTGAGTGTACCTGGGTCATAAGGAATATTGGGGATTGGGAGAGGGGGGGATGGGGGGGGGGGGGGGGGGTCAGTATATAAAAAGGTACAAACATACATCGAAAATCAACACAGATACAGTAGAATTTAGGTTAGGCTTATCAATACAAGAACTAACACACACACGCACACGTTTGAACAGAAGCCTCATACTACATGTGGAATTGTGTTTGGTTATGTATTGGTGTTTGAATTGTATTGGTTGGTTTGTCTGCTATATTGTAATTTGCATTGAAATTGTGTTTGGTTCGTATTTGTTCGAAATGTGTTGGTTTTTTATTGTATTGCATTATTTTTTTGTGGTAACAAATTTCTTGTAGTGGAATTTGGTCTGCTCTCTCCCCAGGAAAAGCGAATCACTAAGTGCTTTGCCAGCCTTGTTGAAAAAAAAAAAAACGTTTTTTTTTCTCTGTGTGTATTTGTTTTGGATATCTCTCTCTCTCTCTCTCTCTCTCTCTCTCTCTATATATATATATATATATATATATCTGTCTTGTCTGTTCCATCCTATCAATGTGGGTTGCTAAAGATCTGTAAGGGTGGATTGCATTCATGTGTGATCTTTCAGGGCTAAGTTTGCTCAGCTTTAAGAAATATCCCTCCGTCTATATATATAATGGGTTTAGCGTAGACTTTTGGAAAATCCATGACGCTAAGCAAAAGCATATGTAGCGCCGATAAAGCGGCCTGGATGAAATGCAAACAGATGTTATGTGTAAATGCATGACATTTTGATGATGGTTGCTCCGTTAACTACCGTGTCACGCAGATCCAGTCAGAGGTTGTCTCTCTTGACATGTTCTCCTGCAATGGAGAACGGCACCTCGCCGTGGAGAAACTGGAAAAAGACAACAACGTGGAGTTCATCATCCCTCTTACTTCATCGGTATGTGTGTGTGTGTGTGTGTGTGTGTTTGTGTGTGTGTGTGTGTGTGTGTGTGTGTGTGTGTGTGTAAAGAGGGAGGTGTGTGTGTATGTGTACGTGTGTGTAAAGAAGGAGCAATGTGTGTTACTATGAGTGTGTTTTATGAGTGTGTGTGTGTGTGTGTGCGTGTTAGAGAGAGAGAGAGAGAGAGAGAGAGAGTTGGTGTGTGTAGCTTATGTGTGGGGAGGAGGAAGTGAGGTGGCGAGTGTGGATGGGTGTGTATTAATTTATGGTACACGACTTTTTTTTGTAAGAATGTTGTCTTTTATAATTTTCTTTAGCAAGTTAGTATCTTTGACGTTATATTTCCTACTCCTGTACTTATTCATTTCATGCCTCGTGGATTATTAATTAAATAAAGAGCCGCAGAGTAACCGATATATATATATATATATATATATATATATATTTGCACATTATCATTGTTAATGAAAACATGCTGTGCCATTCGGCTAAACTTGCCTAAGCTTCAGTAACTGAAATGATCTTCCTTTTTCCACTCAAACTTCCTCATTCAGCAAATCTCCGATTTAAATAAAAATAAATTCTTTTTTTTTCTTTTTAAGATTTTAAAGATATTGATTCATAAATTGATTGATTACTTACTTTCTTGGCCACCGCGCGGGCGCGCGCGCACACACACACACACACACACACACACACACACACACACACACACACACACACACACACACACCTCCCCCTCTCTCCTTTTTTTTTTTCCCGTGTTCCTCTCACTCGATCGCTCAGTCAACACCACATGTGTATTATTAATCCGTGGACAATGTCTCGAACTTTCCAAACTCCATTAACTTGTCAGTGCGGATTTCTAACAGTGCAAACACTACACACCCCAACAGACATGCGTCCCGTGCAAAATGCTATCAGTCTTCCATTCCTCGACAGTCTCGTGTAAAAGCGATCACTTCCCCCCACCCCCTTACTTCCGCTTTCGGTCCAGGCGTGCGATGGGGCTTCGACTGTTGAGTGGTCAGAGAGATATGGACATCTTCCATCCAGACAGTCTGCGTTTTGAATCAGCACTGCCGTATGGGTTAAACATGGACTACCCAGTCCATGTTTGCGCTTTGAATCAGCACTGCCGTATGGGTTAAATATGAATTGGATTTTTTTTTTTAAACCACGTCAGCAGATATACAGACTTACTATTTGTGCTTTGAAAGAGTAGGGTTGGATTGATTTAATGTCGTTTTCTCTGAGTGCCTTTTTTTCTTTGTTCCTTTCCCTTATTTCAGTGTTATACAAATTAATGTGCAGGTGAAAATACAAACAAGTAAGGAGAAGATTCTGTAAATCCTGTCAGCAATCAGGGTGTTAGATAGAGCTTGAAAATTTATACCACCATGGAAAATGGGGTGTGGATTTGTTAGCCATCATGAATAAAAAAAAAAGGAAAAAAAAAGAAAAAAAAGAAGAAAACACATGAAAGGCGCTTGCATGAATCCGAAAGTGATTCACAGTTCTTCGATGCTGAGAATTAAGCTGTGGTGCTGCTAACTGTGGTGTTCGACCCCCATGGCCCAGTTTCTTATTCTGTCCATTTTTGTTGGGTCTTATATATTCCTCTCTCTCTCTCCTTTTTTGACTCACTTGTGTAAACAAAGTGAGTCTATGTTTTAACCCAGTGTTCGGTTGTATGTGTGTGTGTGTGTCCGTGGTAAACTTTAACATTGACATTTTCTCTGCAAATACTTTGTGAGTTGACACCAAATTAGGCATAAAAATAGGAAAAATTCAGTTCTTTCCAGTCATCTTGTTTAAAACAATATTGCACCTCTGGGATGGGCACAAAAAAAATGAAGCCTAATTATATGCAAACTGCATTTACTGTTATATTTATATTTTTTGTATTGTCTAAACTTGGTACTTTGATCTGATATTCGACCCAACAACAAGAGCAGTCATTATTATCATTTTTTGTTCAAACAGGAACTTCTTTTGCTAAGCATGGAAGTTTTATTTATTTGCAAACGTTTTGGTGCATATAGTAAAAAAGGGAAATTACTCTGTAATTAATGCTAGGGGACTTAATTTGCTTTAAACTGCTCTTTCTCATCTTAAACATTACATTTTGAAATTATACTCAATACCTAAAAAGCTTTTTCTTTTTTTTTTCTTTTTTTTTAGTGTATCACAAGTGAGTCTTGAAGGCCTTGCCTCTCTTGTTTTTTGTTTTTGTTTTTTGTTTGTTTGTTCTTTATTCTTATTCATACCTGTATGAACTGTTGTGTCCTTTATTCTTCATGTATGTTTGGCCCTTTATCCACGTTCTGCACCAAAGATCCCATGTCCAGTATCCCTTATCCTGTTCCGTGTTCCATATTGATTGAAGGTATAATGCTTCCCCACCTCACCCACCACCAAACCCAACAAACAATATTGATTCTTTGAGAAGCGTTTCACCCTTTGCGTTTCATGCACCATCAGTAGGACTTCCACACAGTATCTCTCTCGTTTCCTAAGGCCATCAGGACATAATTCCACAGGTCGCTCGGCTCGGAACTCATCTCTATTCACTGGGATGTTTGCTCATCGTCTAGCTCGGCTGAGCGGGAGGGGGTGGGGGGGTGGGGGGAGAGGAGGGGAGGACATTGACGAACTTGAGAAGTGGACAGAGCGAAGCGTGAGCGCGCAGCTTTTTTGTCCCGGGGTTTCTTTTAGAGCATTGGGCGAGGAGATTGGCGAACTGATCAGTTGTCGGTTTAAGCTTGATTGAAATCTGAATCGCTCAGTACCTCCGGGAGTCGTGTTCTTATCGGTCGACTGTGCTGTGAGCGCTCCTTTCTCTCTCACTCTCATTCTCTTCTCCATCGGAGAGAGTTTGTGTGAACTGGAAGGAAATTTGGATCCCGTGTTGATTCGATTCTCTTTTCTTTCTGCCCCCCCCCCCTCCCCATATATATATATCTATTTCCCCATTTCTGTTTCTCTCAAGATATATATATTAGATATAGATATAGGGTAATGTCCCACTTTAGCATCCCACTGACTGATTTATCGTGTATGAATATTAGCGAATATGTTAATATTTGAAATACATCAAGGTCCTGCTATGATATCTTTGTTCTCCAAGAGAAAGTGGAGCAAGTGCCAAAAGGCATCATTTCTACTGCTGCGAGTATACAGTATTTCTGTTTCTGCTTATGCTGTCATAAGTACTACTACTTCTACTACTACTACTACTATACTGCTGCTGTTGCTGATGCTGTGCTACTGTAACTGTTACGAGTATCAGACTTAGTTGTTGTTGTATGTATGTATGTATGTAAGCTAAAGTCATTACCACTGAACATATAATACCTGCTTTCTAATGTTAGTAAGAAGAAACTCTCATATCAATCACGTAAATGTTTGGCGAGTCTTCTTTCACTCCCACTCGCACGCACTTCAAACACGGGTCGAACCTATACATGCCCGCCGCTGACAGCAGAGCAGGGAACGGGGAGAAGGGTATGGCGATGGCGAAGGGAGGGGGGGGCGGGAGGGGAGGGGGGGGGGTGATGCGGAGGGGGAGGGATGGATCGAGGAGAGGGAGTGTGATTAGGGTGAGGTAGAGGGTGAGTGTGTGTGTGGGAGGGGGGGGGGGCGGGGGGGGGGGGAGGATGAAGCTGAACGTTTAAGGCTGTACTTGTAGGATGAGAAAGAAAGCAGAATGGGGAAAGTTAAGAAGAAAATAAAAAGTAGAGAGAGAGATGGGGATAAGGGTGGGTGGGGGAGGAAAGGATGTAAGAAAAAGCTGATAGACAGGTCTCGACAACAGACAGAGAGACAGACTGACGGACGGACAGACAGGAGGGGAGGCGGGGGTGGGGTGGGGGGGGGGGGGGGGGGGGGGGGCAGATGGCAAGGACAAGCGCGGCGCGGCGGCAAGGACATGGGAGCAGGAATTGATTGGCTCATGGAACAGGCTGAAGGTGACTTTGGAAGGCTGGCCTGATCTATGGGCTGTTGGGGGTGGGGGGGGGGGGGGGTTAGTGGTGGTGAGAAAGAGGGAGAGTGGGGAGGAATGGGGTGGATGGAGTGGGGAGGGACTGTCGGAGGAATGAAAGTATGGGAGGGGGGGGGGGGTGTAAGTGTGTGTGGTTTGGGGGGAGGGTGTGCACGAGTGCATGTGTATTGCCTCGTGCATGCACCCACACTAGTATGTATATGCACCCCCTACACACACAAACACATTCTCTCGCTCCCCCGCCCCCCCAGTTCTCTCTCTCTCTCTCTGGCTCTTTCACTCTCCCTCTTTCTCTCTCTTTGTCTGTCTTTTTGTCTGTCTGTCTCTACCTCTTTGTCTCAAATGCATGTCTTTCATACACTCGGCACATGCAGATGCATAACTTAATCCTTCCTCTCTCTTTTTCTCGTGCCTCCTTCTCCCCCCACCTCTCTCTCTCAATCTGTCTCTGCCGCTCTCTTTTTGCATGAACACATGCACACACACATGCATTCACACACTCACACTCACACACACACACACACACAACACATGCACACACACATGCATTCACACACTCACACACACACACACACACACACACACGCACACATGCACTCACACTCATGTATTTTCCTTAACCACCCTTCCCGTCTTGCTTCACCTCTTGTCCCAGTTCCATCGCTTCCCATCCCTCCTGCAACCACAAAACCCCTTGCCTTTGGGGTTTTTTTTTGTTTTTTTTTTTTTAATTCATTTTTATCTGTCTGATATCACTTAAGATTTGAAAGATGTGAAATTGAAGACTATGCAGACAGTTAAGGCAAAACTTCAAGAGAATGCAACACATGGTTCCATGTGTGTGTGTTAGTTTGTTGATTTTGACCTATTATTGGGTTTGGTCTAGCTCTCCATCTGTTTGTCACTGAGCTTGAACTGTCTTTGAGTGAAGTCCTCATAAAATCAGGGGTTGTCCCATGATTTATAATCAAGGAAACAGGGTGTGTTTCTTGTCTTGTAGCCTTTAACTCTTTATTGGCGAATACTAGTCATGATAATGGCAATAACCATGATAATGATAAATGTATTCAGGTAATGATAGTAATGATAATTGTAATTATAGTGTCGGGCGCAATAGCCGAGCGTTTAAAGCGTTGGACTTTCAGTCTGAGGGTCCTGGGTTCAAATTTCGGTAACTGCGCCTGGTGGGTAAAGGGCGGAGATTTTTTTCTGATCTCCAACATCAACATAATTTATGTGCAGACCTGCTTGTGCCTGAACCCCCTTCATGTGTATATGCAAGCAGAAGCTCAAATATGCACATTAAAGATCCTGTAATCCATGTCAGCGTTCAGTGAGTTATGGCAACAAGAACATGTACCCAGCATGCACACCTCCGAAAACAGAGTATGGCTCCCTACATGGCGGGGTCTAAATGGTCATACATGTAAAAGCCCACTCGTTACATACGAATGAAAGTGGGAGTTGTAACCCCCGAACAAAGCAGAAGAAGAATTAATTATACTTTTATACTAAATTTTATATCGTGCTTTAACACAACTTGAAACAAGCTCTAAGCACTTTACAAATCTAATACTTTAAAATAATGGAATAAACACAAACAGTAAAATAAGACTTTTTTTTAAATCATAAAAGCCAAACAAAAAACATCCCAAATAAATACAACTTGCAAGATTCCATGTACTTCAAGGCCAGGTGATTTCCTCTATACTTTTTTTTCTTTCTTTCTTTTTGTCTGCCTTTCTTTCTGTCTGTCTGTCTTTCTTTCTTCCTTTGTTTCTTTCTTTCTTTGATTCTTTCTTTCTTTTTTTTTTTCCTTTTTTAAAAAATTTTTTAATCATCAAAGAAAAATACACCACAGCATGTCCCCTCCCCCAAACCCCCCCTTGTGGTGGTGGTGGTGGCGGTGCCACACAACAGGTGGAGTCTGACTGGGAGTGCGAGCTGTCCAAGACGTTCATGAACATCCACCGGTTCAACATCTCCGAGGCCCAGGAGGATCAGTACCTGACGCTTCTGGTCAGTCTGGCACCCATACCTGCCGGCAGCCAGTCCTTCCCTGTCACAGCCGTCATCAGGTGAGGGGGCACAGTGCAGTTGGTGGCCTGGTGGTTACACATTTTGTATTTTTGTTGTTGTTTTTTCTCTTTATTTTTCCCACATATTGAATTGATGATTGTTTATTTGTGTGTGTGTGTGCATGATGTGTTCTGCAGGGTTTTATTTCCTTGGTTCCATGATGTTTTTTTGTATTTTGGGTTTTGTTTTTTTTTTCATATGGTGGAATTCTTGATGTTGTCATGATCGTGCAGTGGTGTGCACTCGATTGTGCATTTCGTGTGACGTTTTTACCTTCTCGTTTTTCACTCTTTTTTTTTTCTTTTACTTTTCTTCTTCGTTTTTCCCTTTTTTTTTCTCCTCTTCTTCATTGTGCGATTGCACGTCTGGAGGATGTGGGCCTGTTTTTTCCTTGTGTTTCCATATACCCCAGTTCGGATTTCTCGGATGAAATGATTTTGAACTTTGAACAATGAACCTAGGAAGGGGGAGAATCTGAGTTCATGGGATCAATCGAATCCCATACCAGATGTGTGATGGCTTACTGGTTAACACGTTGTTGGTTTTGGATGTGAGAGAATCTGAGCGCATGGGATCGAATCCTATGATGCACCAGTGTTTTATTCTCTCCCCTGCGTTAGACCTCGAGTGGTGGTCTGGACGCGAGTCATTTCATTGAGATGGTAAACAGGGGTATTGTGTGAAGCTTGCACTTGGCCAACATGAAAGGGAAACCAAGGTGACACAGACTTTGTCCCTGGTAAAGTTCTGTAGAAAAAAAAAAATCCTTTTTGATAGGAAAACAAATACAATTGAAGGCAGGAAATAGGAGAGAGAGAGAGAGGGAGAGGGAGAGAGAGAAATAGAGAGAGATATAGAGAAGGGTGGTGCTGCACTGCAGCTATGCACTCTACCTGGAGAGAGCAGCCAGATTTTCACATTGAGAAATCAGTCATGACAAAGAGTTTTTCAATACAATACAATACAACACAGTACAATACAATGCAATACAATGCAGTACAGCACAATGCAATACAATACAATACAGCACAATGCAATACAATACAATACAATACAATACAAAAGTAACCATACAATAAAGGAGCAAGTGTCCAAAGGGAGAGGGGAGGCGGGAGGGAGAGAGAGAGTCAGGAAGACGAGGGGAGGAGGAGGGGCTGAGGGGGTTTCAAGGGTGGGGTGGGGGGTGGGGTGGGGGACAAAAATTGAACAAGGACTGAGATAGGGGGACATGAATAACTGTGGGAAAGAGAGATGGGGGGAGGGAAGAAGTGAGGAGAAGAATAGGACAGGAAATGGATGAAGGACTGGTTTGTTCCTTGTAATGAGCCCTTCAGATGCTGGATGGAGCTGTTGGAACGAACACGCGTCCCCTTGTGACGAAGGATCTTTCCATTGCTTGTTAAACAACAAGATGGACAAAAGAATCATTTTGTAAATCTCTCCCCTCCTCCCTCCCTGCACCTTTCTCCACCATCCCCCCCCCCACCACCCACCCCAACCCTTCCCACCTCTCACCGACATCCACCCTGTCTTTAAGAAAAAAACAACAACAAAAAAACAAAAAAACCCAAGAAGAAGAAGAAAGAACAGCATTCAGATTGAATGTAACGAGGGTTGGGGAGAGAGAGGGGGGTGGGGTGGGGGGTATCTGCTGGAGGAGAGGGAGGGTGGAGGTGGGTATAGGGAAAATAGAGAGAAGGGAGGGAAAGAGAAAGAGATGGGAGATTAATGTGTTTTATTGTAGATGTTTTTTCCTTTTAGAAATGTAGTATTTATTTTGTGTGGGGGTGAGGGTGTGGTGGGAGGGGGAGTTGCTTCTACTGAGAGGTTACCATTGTATAGACAGAATATCCATATTGTCATAGTTCATCTAGATACATTGTAACATGAGTCAATACAAACACACACACACACGCACGCATGCACACACTCCTTTCTCTCTCTCACCTCCACCCCCTACAAAACCCCCACAAAACACACAAAATAAGAAACAAGGCTGTGGAGGATGGCACAGAGAGACAGAAGACAGTCCAGATACAAGGTTTAATTTAAAAAAAAAAAAAAAAAAAAAAAGTGAGACAGTCAGACAGTAGAACATTGATGACAGTCAGACAGTAGCACATTGATGACACTTGCGTGTACCAGCACACACACACACACACACACACACACACACACACATTGCAGAGGAACCTGAAGCGTGTGCTTCAAGCCTGTTGGTTAATACAAGTTGAGCAGTTTCAGGCGCATGTGTGTGTGTGTGTGTGCATGGGGAATGCGATAGGAGTCGGTCGGTAGTCCCTTGAGAGGGTTGAGGAGAATGGGAAGGGGATGGGTTAAAGACAGGCAATCAGATAGAGAGAGAGAGAGACAGAGAAAGTTTCGGTCAGACATCTGATGCTTCATCATCACTTGTGTGTTGACAGGTGAGCACGAAGAGAGAGAGAGAGAGGGGGGGAACCGGGAGAGAGAGAACGAACGAAAATGTTTTAATGAACTTTGGCCATGGACCACAATTCAAAACCAGGGGACTGGGGGTGTGCATGAGAGGGAGAGAGAGAAAAAGAGAAATATTGTGTATATGGTGGAGACAAGAGTGTGTTTTACGAACATTTATGTGGTGGAGACAAGAGTGTGTTTTACGAACATTTTAAAAGGAGAGAGAAGTATATATTATAGTTGGCATAAACTGCCTGTGAAAGGGAAAGTAGATACTACACTAAAGGCGAGAAAAAAAATTAAGAAAGAAAAAAAAAAAGAAAAAAAAGAAAGAGAGAGAGAGAGAGAGAGAGAGAGAATCCCTTGCAGCATCTGTTTAAGCATTTATCACCAGGTTCAATTACTGGAACAGACTTTGGGAGATTTTCCCATTAATTCTTTTTGTGTTTGGCAAGAGCCCTGAAAAAGAATCCTTTCTTCTTTTTTTTCATATTCTTTCATTAAATTTATTTTTCAATCTCTTTTTTTTTTATATATATATAAAAAGAAACATCAGCAAAGGAAGCCATGTTGATGTGTGTGTGAGGGGGAGAAGGATATGGATGAGGTGATGAAGGAGGTGGAACTGGCAGTTGAGAGACAGGCAAAAAACCAGAAGCTTAAAAAAAAAAGATTTTTTTTTTTTAATTAAAAAAAAAGAAAAAGAAAAAAAGAATAGAAAAGGAAACTTGTTTAGGGAATAAAAATCCCCAGAAAACTGCACTGAGTGCATTATATATTTTGTAATGCACAGAATATTCTACAACAGATATTACATCAGTATTTCACATAGACACACTGGAATGTTTAACTATATATCTACACATGTACAGATACACATACATACATATACCCATGCATATGTACATACATGCATGCATACATGCATTTTCAGGTAGTATGATGTTTCTGAGGCCAGATTCAAAAGAGGTGAAGAAGTCCGATTCTCAAAGGTTGTCAAGGAGTATGTGAGGCCACATTCCAAAGAGGTGAAACTGAAGGGAGTCTGAGTGTCAGCGGTTGTCAGGGAGTCTGTTTCTGAGGCCAGATTCCAAAGAGGAGAGGCTGAGGGAGTCTGAGTGTCAGCGGTTGTCAGGGAGTATGTTTCTGAGGCCAGATTCCAAAGAGGAGAGGCTGAGGGAGTCTGAGTGTCAGAGGTTGTCAGGGAGTATGTTTCTGAGGCCAGATTCCAAAGAGGAGAGGCTGAGGGAATCATGAGTGTCAGCGGTTGTCAGGGAGTCTGTTTCTGAGGCCAGATTCCAAAGAGGAGAGGCTGAGGGAGTCTGAGTGTCAGCGGTTGTCAGGGAGTCTGTTTCTGAGGCCAGATTCCAAAGAGGAGAGGCTGAGGGAGTCTGAGTGTCAGCGGTTGTCAGGGAGTCTGTTTCTGAGGCCAGATTCCAAAGAGGAGAGACTGAGGGAATCTGAGTGTCAGAGGTTGTCAGGGAGTAAGTTTCTGAGGCCAGATTCCAAAGAGGAGAGGCTGAGGGAATCTGAGTGTCAGCGGTTGTCAGGGAGTCTGTTTCTGAGGCCAGATTCCAAAGAGGAGAGGCTGAGGGAATCTGAGTGTCAGCGGTTGTCAGGGAGTCTGTTTCTGAGGCCAGATTCCAAAGAGGAGAGGCTGAGGGAATCTGAGTGTCAGCGGTTGTCAGGGAGTCTGTTTCTGAGGCCAGATTCCAAAGAGGCCAAGCCAAGGGAGTCTGAGTGTGGGAAGTTGTCAGGGAGTATGTTTCTGAGGCCAGATTCCAAAGAGGCGAGAAGGTCTGATTTCCAGAGATTGTCACAGAGTTTCTGTTTCTGTGGCCAGATTCAAAAGAGGTGAGGCTGAGGGAGTCTGAGTGTCAAAGATCAGGCCAGGGAGTCTGTTTCTGAGGCGAGGGGGTCAGAGTGTCAGAGGTTGTCAGGGAGTCTGTTTCTGAGGCCATATCAAAAGAGGGGAGGGAGTCTGATTCTCAGAGGTCGTCAGGGAGTATGTTTCTGAGGCCAGATTCAAAAGAAGTGAGAGAGTTGGAGTGTCAGAGGTTGTTAGGGAGTGTGCATGTTTTTAACCCTTTCACCGCCAGTCAATTTAGAGTGCAAAATTCCCTTGTGCTATAAACACAGAGAATATGGTGTCTAAGTATAGCATGATCTGGTCACCCTTCAGTGACAGGGGTCCTCTACCTAGCTGCTGCATAAATGCGAGTTTGGCAGTGAAAGGGTTAACAACGTGAGGGAAGGAGGGAGGGGTCAGTAAGATCAGCAGTGACACATCATCATCATCATCATCATCATCGCAGCAGTGTGTGATTCGGCGAGAGGCGGATGTGCCTGAAACTTGTGCTCAAACCTGTGAGAAAGCAAGGTGAGCAAAGTTTCAGGTGTGTCGGCTTCCTGCCTGCCTCTTCAGCCTTCAGAGGGATGGATGGATGGATGGACAATGATTGGTGATGATCTGTTCATGGTCTTGCAGGTTTGGTGTGTGTGTGTGTGTGGTTCTTATGGGTAATATTTCTTGATGCTGTTTGTGGTGTGTGTGTGTGCATTTGTGTGTGTGTGTGTGTGTGTGTGTGTGTGTGTGTGTGTGTGTGTGTGTGTGCATTTGTGTGTGTGTGTGTGTGTGTGTGTGTGTGTTTGTGCATTTGTGTGTGTGTGTGTGTGGTACATATACCTTTTAATATTGTCCTCATGTTTTGTGTCTGCGTCTTTCTTTCTTTCCTGCTTTCCTTCCTTTTTTTTTGTTTCTGTTTATCTCCTTTGAGTTGAAATTCCTTTATTCGTTATTTCTTTTAATCTTCTTTTCCCTTGTTTATTCATTCATGCATCCATTCCTTCATAGATTTTTTTTTCTTGGAGTCTTTCTTCTTTTTGATTTTTTCTTCTTTTTTTTTTTTTCCTCTTCAAGATCCTTATATATAAAAAACAACAACCTATAACCTAAAACTGACACAGAACTCTGTAGTTGTACTTACTTCCACTTCACTGCCTTGTGATGGTGACCCCTGCCTGTCGAATTACCAGCAGTCAGCATTTTTGACTCACTTGTGTAAACAAAGTGAGTCTATGTTTTAACCCGGTGTTCGTTTGTCTGTGTGTGTGTGTCCGTGGTAAACTTTAACATTGACATTTTCTCTGCAAATACTTTTGTCAGTTGACACCAAATTAGGCATAAAAATAGGAATAATTCAGTTCTTTCCAGTCATCTTGTTTAAAACAATATTGCACCTCTGGGATGGGCACAAAAAAAAAAAAAAAAAAAAAAAATGAAGCCTAATTATATGCAAACTGCATTTACTGTTATATTTATATTTTTTGTATTGTCTAAACTTGGCACTTTGATCTGATATTCTGACCCAACAACAAGAGCAGTCATTATTATCATTTTTTGTTCAAACAGGAACTTCTTTTGCTAAGCATGGAAGTTTTTTTTTTTTTTTTTTGCAAACGTTTTGGTGCAGATAGTTAAAAAGAGAAATTACTCTGTAATTAATGCTAGGGGACTTAATTCGCTTTAAACTGATCTTTCTCATCTTAAACATTACATTTTGAAATTATACACAATACATAAAAAGCTTGGATTTTTTAAAATTTTTTTTTTTTTTAAGTGTATCACAAGTGAGTCTTGAAGGCCTTGCCTCTCTTGTTTCTTTGTGTCTTCCTCCTCCTTTTTTAAATTTTTTTTTATTAATTTTGTTTGTTTATTTTTCTTTTATTCTTCAAACTTCTTTCATGAAAACCCCTCCCCCGTTGATATGGACCTCTTGAAGTTGTACATCCCTTTTCACTGTATTGTGGTGGTTACACCCGTGCTTGTCGAATTACTTGCAGTCAGCACTGGCCCCCTCACCCTCTGGACAACCTGTACCGGCAAGACTTCGCCCGAGACGAGAACCAGCTCCGTATCTTTCTCTCCCCTAACAAGACGAAAGAACTGCTGCGTGGTGAGTGGGGGATATTGATTCTGTAGCCGTAGAAACCTTGAGGGTCAGGATGGCAGGGGCGTAAGGGGGAATTGGGGGGGGGGGGGGGGGGGGGAGTTTGCCTTTCACGCTGAAGTTGCATAGATTTAATCTCGCAGCTAGCTCCCCCCCCCCCCTTCCCTTCTGCATCCATCCCAGTCGCTTTTTCAGTCTTCTCTCTTCTTCTCTTAGAATAAGATGAAAGAATGTGTGAATGGTGAGTTGAGATACCCGGGACGTGGTATAGAAATGTGGAGTTTGCCTTTCATGCAGAAGTTGCTGTAGATTTGATGTTGGAAGAAGCCCCCCCTTTTTTTTTCTTCTTTTTTTTCTGCTTTTTTCTTTTCCTCTGGCCCTTTTCTACTCCAAGGGTGCACTTGAAATGGGAGGGAACGTGATGTGATTTAGCTTCTTGGAATAATGAAGGTATATCTTCCCCCCCCCCCCCCCCCCATCCCCCTCCGCAGCATACACCCCCCAACCCCAAGAAAAAGATAATAAAATAAAACAACCACCAAACCACCCCCCAAAAATCTTGAATAATGTTATTTCTTGTAGAACCTTTTTTTTTTTTTTTCCCTTTTTTTAATTGACATATTGTGTTTTCATATTTCAGATGTCCTTGTTACTGTTTTCTTTCTGTACCTACTGTGATTTGTGAGTTTTCTTAATTATTTTGTTCCTGCACTGTTGAGCATTTGAGCATTTCCAGCAGTACACATTTTGCTGATTTAACACTGCCTTCTGTGTGCTGGTTTTTGTGTTAGTACTAGTATGAAATTTGGAGTGAATCAAGGAAGATCACAGATCCAGAATGATTTTAAGTAAGTTATCTCAGAACATCAGTTCTTAGTTTACAGTCGGCATTCATGTTTTGACCTGTAACAGATAATTAAATTCAGTTGTAACTAACAGTTACATTTTCATATATGTAAAATGAGCGTGATCGCCGACATGAGCAATACCTTTCACATGAGCATGAGCACTCACATGACCTCTCACAAAAACATTACCTTTCACTTGATTCATGCGTGATCTTTCACACGAGAATGACCTCTCACATAACCTCTCACATAAAAGTCTGACCTTTCACATGATTCATGTGTGACCTTTCACATGAGCATGACCTCTCACATGACCTCTCACATCAGCGTGACCTTTCGCATGATTCATGCGTTACCTTTCACAAGAGTGTGACCTCTCACATGACCTCTCACATCAGTGTGACTTTTCACATGATTCGTGCATGCCCTTTCACCTGAACATGACCTCTCACATAAGCGTGACCTTTCACATGATTCATGCGCATGATGTTTTATATGAGCGTGACCTCTCACATGAACTTCACGTAAGCTTCACGTAAGCATGACCTTTGACATCTATTATTCATTCGTGAGCTTTCACATGAGCTTGACCTCTCACAGGACGACTCAACATGACCTCTCACATAAGCTTTACCTCTCACACGATTCATGCGTGACCTTTAACATGATTCATGCATGACCTTTCACATGATTCATGACCTCTCACCCAGGAGCCGGGACGTACTACCTTGGTCTGGTGGAGACCTCTCTAAACTCTGGCCGCCGCCGGCTAACGGAGGTGGCCACGAGGAACTACACGCTCAGCGCCTGGTTCGGTTCCTGCCTGTTCTGGGACGCCACCAAGGCCTTGTGGAGCGAGCGAGGCTGCCAGGTCACGCCTCAGACCACCACCACCACCGCTTACTGCAGGTCAGTCAGTCAGTCAGTCAGGGGGGTGTGTTTGGTCTTTGGTGTGTGTTGTGCGTGTAGGTGGGAGTGTGGGTGTGTGTGGTTCTTTTGTGTGTGTGTGTGTGTGTGTGTGTGTGTGTGTTTGTGTGTGTGAGTGTGAGTATGTTTGTGTGTGTATGTGTGTGTGTGTGTGTGTGTGTGTTTGTGTGTGTTTGTGTGTGTAAGTGTGTGTGTGTGTTAGAGAGAGAGAGAGAGAGAGAGGGAGAGAGTATGTATAAGCATACTTGCACAATTAAAGTCTGAAACTGGCCTTGCCTCAATCTTTTTTTGATATATATTTTGTTTTTATATTCTATTTATAGAATAGGGTTATAGGAAACGTCCCTTTTTATATTTTAGTGCTTGATGTACTTGTTTTTTCTTTTTCTTTTTTATTATGGGATGTGGGGGTGGGATGGGGGTATATATTTTTTTTTGTTTTCATTCATGCATTTAATGCATTCCTTTCTCCTAGCTATGTGTTGAAATGTGTTGCTATGTGTCGAAATGTTTAGTAGTGAAATTTTGTTGGAGAACATGCTATCAGATATCTCTGCATTGTACAAAACAACAACAACAGTATCAGTATGAGTAGCTCAAGGAGGCATCACTGCATTCGGTCAAATCCATATATGCTACACCACTTCTGCCAAGCAGATGCCTGGCCAGCAGCGTAACCCAACGCGCTTAGTCAAGCCTTGGGAGAAAAAATAAAATAAAATAAAATAAAATGAAATAAATACAATAAAAAATAACAAAAATAAAATAAAATTAAAAATAAAATAAAATAATAATAAATAAATAAATAAGTAACAACAAAACAAAAACAAAAAAAGAGAAAAAAAGTGAAAAAAGTGAGAGCATTGCTTCAGTAATGATGAAGGTGCAAGCTGAAAGATGCTAGCTTGTTTGTTCAGCTTGGACTGGAACAGAAGTTTGAAGGGCTCGGCTGGCACTTGCGGAAAACTTTTGGTTTCAGAACAGCTGGCTTGGCACCACAGGGGTTTTAAGTCAGACATTTTCTTTTCCACAGGTGTGACCATCTGACGACGTTTGGGAGTCACTTTGAACTGGTCCCTAACGACCTGAGCTTCACAGATATTGAGAACTTCTTTGGGTAAGTCCTGGCTTTTGGTGGGATGGACGGCAGGGGTTTGGGGGGAGTTTCTGTTGGAAGGTAGGAAGTTTAAACATTTTTTTAATGAAGGGGAAGGGATGAGAGGTGGAGGGGGTGTAGAGATAGGGGGTGGGGTGGGGGTGGGGGGGCAGGAGTGAGGAGTTGAGGGGAGAGGGGGGATAGGAGGATGGGTATGGACAAAGAATGCATGGAAAGGGTGTGGGAGTAGAATATAGGGGTTGTTATTAGTTAAGGACAGTAGCCTGTCAGTGACATAACATGCAGGTATGGGAGTAGACAGTGTGTGTCAATAGCTAGAGTGCCTGTTAGTGGAGCCACAAAGTATGTTATGGTCAGCGACTCGGGTAGTGCAATGTTAATTTCCACCACTGTCATGTTGTTTGATACACCCTCTCTCTCACACATACATACACACACTTCCTGTCACAGCCAGCCACCCACAAATGCTATCATGAAATATTTCAGCACACACAGACACAGACACACACAGACAGACACATACAAACACACACACACACACACACACACACTCACACACAAACGCACACACACACACACACACACACACACACACACACACACTGCATGCATGCATGCACACTGTGTATTCAGTATTTCGGTTTGAGGCATTTGTGTGAGGGATTCATTGTACATGAAACTCTGAAAAGAAGGTTTCAAGCTAAAATATTGGGCTTTTTTCTTCACCTGCTTTCAACACAACTGCATATAATGCTAGTTTTGTCTCACTCTCTAAATTTTCACATATATGACTGCATTTCCTTACACTGAGCAACACTTCCTTGTACTGAGACTGAGAGGGAAGGTTCATACATTTTCTGAATCAGTGTTATTAACCTTGACATGCCAACGGTGCTGTGTCAAGTTAATGTCTACATAGAACAGTTCATAGTTTGGCATACAACAGTTCATAGTTTGGCATACAGGTTTTATTTCGAACAAAAGACAGTTCTTATTCCTCTTGTTCTGCTTTACAGCATAAAGGTTTTATCATGAACACAAAACATACAATTCATATTCCTCTTCTTCTGTATGATTGTTCAATGTTCCCTTCCCTTCTTACTCAGACTTCACGAGAACCCATCAGTGGTGATTCTGGTGAGCATGGTGATGGTGATCTATGTCATACTGCTGGTCATCGCCTGTCGGGCAGACTCCCACGACCGCCGTAAGGGCGGCCTGGTGTGCTTGAGTGACAACAACATCACCGACTCCCAGATCTACGAAGTCGTCCTGGATACAGGGCTTCGGCAGAGTGCACCCAACACTGCCAAGGTAGGCTGGATGATGTTTTAGAGTGCAGTTTTATCTTTCATCCATCTGATTCAGAGTTATGCTTTCATGTGAATATCTGTTGGTTTGTCTCTGCACAAGATTCAGCGCCGAATAATTACATTCATAATTTTTTTTTTATATTGTTATTACTGTTTCAATATTATTTTTGATAATGTTTTTTTTTTTCTCTTTGTTTTTTATGTAAAATGTTATATTGATTATAAATCCATCAGGGTGGCAGAAACTTTTTAAAAAATTCTTGTTTTTTTCTCTCCTTTCCCAGATCAGTATCATTCTGCATGGCGAGTTGGGAATGTCGGAAACTCGTGAGCTCATCAGTGAAGATGACCATCCCATGTTTGATCGGAGCTCTCGTGACCGATTTCTTCTCACGTGAGTTTTTTTTAATATAGATTTCTATGATATATTTTCTTCTTCTTCTTCTAATTATCATTATTGTGATCATATTCAGTACTGATGTATGTGTTATCTTTTGGAACAAGGACCAGATGTTTCATGTCTGTCACAATGTTTGAGAAATCACATGACCAACCCAACTGTTGATTATGTGATGTCTTCTGCAGTTGCATGAACTGCAGCTAACACCATGGTCAGGAGTGAGAAACTGAAGTCAGCCTGTTGGTCAGGAGGGGCTATTGGGACCTAGTTGTTCATGTGGAAGGCTGTCTGATCATTTCTTCCACATACAAGGCATGTAATGCAGCTGTTCATGTTCTGATCACACTGTTCAGGCCACTGTTCAGGCCACTAAATGTCAGTTTATGTTATTTTCTTTTCTTTTTGTTGCCGGTTCATGTTCTTTTTCTTTTTTGCTGCCCCATTATCTGAATCATTTCAATGGCATTACTCATGCTGCTCATTCTGATTACCCCATAAAACAACTGCACCCTGGTTCATCCGTCCCAGTCCCAGTTCCAGTCCGCAGTCCACAGGGAACTATCAGTGTATAGGTCGTCAGGAGTCCACATATTGGAGGAGACCCTGTACTGCTTCTGAATCATTTTGATGGTGTTCAGTGGTGCCTGGTAAGTGCTCTGTCAGTTATAAGTTGGTCCAGAGCAATGGGGCCTATTCAGCACATTTCCATGGGTGTTGACATCAACTTGGTGGCCTGTATCCTGACAAACTCTGCAAACTGGACACTGAGCTGAACTCTTTCTGGGCGTGCAAACAAGCAGCAGCTGCAACAGACTTCCTGGGCTTTTCAGCAGGGCTTGGGAGTACAAGTCCATGAAGTGAAATGCATTTTTCTTCAGTACATACTTGACTGGGATGAAACATGACAAGCACAAAATCAAGTTATTTTATGAATTCAGTAATTCATTTCTATGCTTTTAATGATGTACTTTATGTCAAAATTTCATGTGCATGTGGATGCACTCATCACTGAAGCAGGTTCATTGTGGCAGGAACAGTGACACCGTGCACTTTTTCACATGTAATCAACCAGCAATGAAATTTGAACTCGTTTGACCTGTTGGCATTCAACTTGAAGGTTGCAGCACAACTTTGCTGTTCCACTGAAGGCCAAAATAAATCAGCTGTTTCATCATTGCTGCTTCTGCCTCAGTGATGTCTGCTTTAAGTGAAACAGTTTGCAACAGTGCTTACTTGAACTACTTACCTTGAATTTAAACACTAAATTGTAGGTTTTGCAGTTTGGTTTCTGTGTTTTGCTGACTGGTTATGACTATCTCTGCTTGCAAAGGCATATAGAGTCAGCAGTTGGCACTGTTATTGAAACTTTTTGTTCACATGTGGTGACCTCTGATCAGTTTATAACCTAACACCAGTTTATCCCATTTTATTCTTCATTGGTACTGTGTGTTTTTTAGTTCATGCTATGCTGTGAACCAGAGAATTATGGCTTGTTGTTTCGTTGTTTAAAAATATATATATATTCACCGAGCTTGCACTCACGTTTAAGGCACAGGGGTCTAGGTTGAAGAAAAAAATGTCTCCTTGTTATCCAAAACTCGTGGTATCTAATGTTTTTTTGTTGTTTTTTTTAGGTGGTGATGATTTAACTTTGGAATCAAAACGCCACAATGTCTGAAAAAGCTTTCCACTTTCAGGAACGGGTCAGGGGTCACTGGGTCAGGGGTCACTGTGCCATGAACTCAATCGTGAACTTTCAGAGGCCACGCCTTCACTGTGAGAGCACACATACAATTTAAAGAAAGACTTGTGCTTCTTACCTGTGTGTATATTTGACATTCTGTGAAAAAAAAAAAAAAAAAAAATCTGATACCTTTGGCACCGGTGATGAACATATAATGGCTTTGGTTGTTGTCTTGCCAATGTCAGTTACACAGTATATTAACATTGTGGTTCATTATGGCTAAATGTGATTCATATAAAGATTCATGGGTTTGTTACGATTACCTTCAACGTCCGTGATAGAATGAAGGGACGTGGTGCAGTTCGTAAATACTGCCAGTGCAAAAAGTACTTCTGACAATACTGAATCATCTCCATTGTGGTTCAAGTTCTGATGCCTTATACTGCTTGGCACCTGTACTTTGAATTGTTGTGCCAGTCCAACGTCTTCTTGAACTCTGCAGTCACTGGTGTTTTGACCCCAGTAAACAAGTAACCTGAGACTGCTTTTGTGATCAAAGGCCTGTCAATTGTGGAATGTGTAAAGGAGTAAGAAAAACCATTCAGGAAAAAGAAAACTAAAAACATTCTTCAAAAAAGATCAAATTGCCACCATGCACCATCCCCACCATTTTAATCCTGCCCCAGCAGTATTGAATGTATCCAGGTGACCACCCGTTTAAACCACCTTGGCATTCCAACACACTGGCCTGACATTAAAAGAAAAGGAAAAAAAAAGGCGCTTTCTGTTCTGTATCATTTTGTTGTTGTCATGTTGAAAAATTCAATATTTTAGATATAATGCTATACAGACATAGAAAGTGAATAAAGGTCATAATATTTTTTTTTTTTTTAAAGAAAAAAAAAGAAGAAGAAAATCTGAAGTGCCTGTAATAGTTTTGTAATTATAGAGCTTTAAATTTTTTTGTTTGTCAGCCATTTTGAGTTGTTTCCATGGCAACCTGTGCAGGAAGAGTATTTTTATTACATTTTTGTGAATCCTGGGTGATACATAACAATATCCACCTATAATAGTTAATCACAGTTTAGAATTAAATTGTTTAAAAAAAATAGCTGCCATGTCTGGCATTAACTCTCCACCCTGCCAGTTTTCTCCCCTGCTTTTGGCCACAGTTTTCTCCCTTGCTTTTGATCACAGACTGCCCACTCTGTTGAAATAATAGCTTTTGACCAGTTTTCGTCCTTGCCTTTGACCACAGTTTTTGCCTTGCTTTTGATCACAGACTGTCCATTTGCTTTCAGCAAAGAAATGATAGCTTTCAACCAGTATTTCCCCCTGCTTTTGACCAGTTTTCTCCCCTGTTTTTGACCACAGTTTTCTCCCTTGCTTTTGATCACAGACTACCCATTTGCTTTCAACAAAGAAATTGGTCCAAAGTGCTATTACTTGCCTATGACGACATTATGGGACAGTTTCATAGATTCAGAAATGTAAATGTCTGATTCCTGATTGGGAGTGCTAGTATAAAAGCATTGGGTGATGTGATGAGGGAGATGTACAAGACTCTTACTGGCCCAGAAATCTGGTATCCCAGCTGCAGTGATCCAAAGCAGTGAGAGAGAGTGGATCACCAATGCAGATCTGAAATATCCGTACCAACTTCCACACCAGTACCATCTGGCTGTAAAGTGTTTGCTGACAACAGCTTACCTTCCCCTCTCCCTCCCCGCACAACCACTCCATCCCTTCCTGAGTTAGTTTGGGAGAAAGAACTGGGGTTAACATCTCTTCTGTGTGTTGGAATTCATCTTGAGTAGTCAGTTTGTGTGTTTCAGTTTGATGACTTTCTGGTAGTCAGTTTGTGTGTTTCAGTTTGATGACTTTCTGTGTCAAGAAGACTAGCATGCCACTGGCCCAGATTCATTCACCCAAATGTAGCTCATGGAATTGAGGCTGTATGTACATATGTGTATATCTGCCAGGAGCTAGCCTGCCATCTGTACATTTAAAAACAACCTGGCACTGCATGTTTTTGATTGAAACTTAAAAAAAAAAAAAAATGTTTACACAATGTATTAATGTGATTTGGAAATGTATGCCAGCTGTTGTGTCTTCTGAAAAAGAAGAAGATAAAATAGTAAAAAGGCTACCATGGTAGGAGGGAAATGATGTTGCCTACTGTAGTATTGTGAGTGATTGTCTGCGTTGTGTTTCCCAGCATTAGTCTGGAATAGGATTGTGTGAAGCTGTGTTGGGCAATGAGAGAAGAAGATGATGAAAAATAGCAATAGGGAGATGAATGATAACATTAATAATGGTATTTATATAGCGCTGAATCTTGTGCAGAGACAAATTAAAGCGCTTTTGCACCAGTCATTCATATGCATGCATAACTCTAAAACTGTAGAAACTAAAGACAAGGAAGAGGCAGGCAAGGGAGGCTATTTTGGGAAGAGGTGGGTTTTAAGGCCAGACTTGAAAGAGCTGAGTGTGGAGACTTGACGAAACGAAAGAGGAAGTTCATTCCAATCACAAGGTCCAGAGACAGAGAAAGAATGGCAGCCAACAGTCGAGTGTGTGAATCTGGGTATGTGTAAACAGAGTGGATCCGAAGCCGATCGTAGTGAGCGAGATGGAGTATAGAGGTGAAGGCAGCCACAGAGATAGGAAGGGGCAGTTTTGTGAATGCATCTATAACATAGAGTGCTGATCTTGTACTTTATTCGGTGTGAGACAGGGAGCCAGTGGAGATGTTGCAAAAGAGGAGTGATGTGCTCAGATCTTTTCTTTCTGAGGACGAGTCGGGCAGCAGAGTTTCGTATGCGCTGAAGGGACTGAATGGATGAAGCAGGCAAACCAGACAATAGAGAGTTAAGTAGTCAAGGCGAGAGAGAATGAGAGAAACGACAAGTCTAGATGTTGCGTCAGTGGACAGATATTTCTGGATGGCACTGATGCGCCGCAGTTGACAGTAGCAGGACTGACATGTCTGACTGATAAATTTTTGCATGGACAGTGTATTGTCAAGGACAACACCAATGGTGTAGTTACAGATCTTTGTATGATAAAGAGGGTAGAACTGAAGATGGTGTTCCCTGTGTGATAAGAGGGTGGATCTGAAGATGAAAGAGTTCTGTATGTGCTAAGATGGTAGATCTGAAAATTAAAGAGTTCAGTCTGTTATTAAGGGGCAGGTCTGAAGATGAAAGAATTGTCTTTTATTAGATAGTAGGTCTGAAGATGGAAGAGTTCAGTCTGTTATTAGAGGGTAGGTCTAAAGATGGAAGAGTTCAGTCTGTTATTAGAGGGTAGGTCTGATGATGGAAGAATTCTGTTATTAGAGGGTAGGTCTGAAGATGGAAGAGTTCAGTCTGTTATTAGAGGGTAGGTCTGACGATGGAAGAGTTCAGTTTGTTATTAGAAGGTAGATCTGAAGGTGTTCTGTGTGTGATAAGAGGGCAGATCTGAAGATGAAGGATCTGAATGTTTCAGCTGGATTGTGTTCAGTGTGAATCTTTTGTGAAGAATGGAGACCCATGAAAACAGTGTTGACTGTGTTCATTGAACATCTTGGAGATTTGTGAATATCCGGTGATCTTGGAAACAACTTGTGGTCAAGAAGAGTGCTGCAGAGTGGACAGTGGTCTGGTGATGACCAGGATGGAATGGAAAGAGAAAGAGAATTTTTCTTGATTGTTAGGAACTTGGGGAAAGTGGTGCTTTTTCTTTTTCTTTTCCCTTTTTTCTGGTTTTTTTTTTTTTTTTCATTGTTTTATCGCATTACAAGAAGGGGAGCCCTTATGGTGAGTGTTCTGTTGTGATTGTTGTTGTATGGATGAGACACAGGGGAGGTGGGTGAAATAGGTATGTATGTATGTGAGAATGTTTGGGGGTGTGGGAGGTGTGCATGTGTGTGTGTGTGCGTGCACGCTCATGTGTGTACGCTCGTGTGTGTGCGTGTTACTATGCATGTAAGTATGAATGTATGCTTGCATGTATGTATGTATGATTGTGTGTATGTATGAATGTATGTAGGTACGAGGGTCATTCAATAAATAAGGTGAATTTTTCGGTACAAGGACTTCTAATACAGATAGAAGCTTACTTTAAAAAAAAATTTTTTTTTGTTTTACTTCTTTTTCACATGGATTTAATTTGTTTAGCAGATTAAAAAAAACTTTGAGAGTTTTGGCGATTAACAAAGATGGCCGACCAAGAAGCATGCTCCAGGATTGAACAGCAGTCAGTTATCAAGTTTTTGGTTGCTGAAGGGTGCAAACCAGTTGAAATTCATAGGAGAATGTCAACTGTGTATGGTGCCACATGTTTCAGCCGAAAAAATGTCTACAAGTGGGCTAAATTGTTTAAAGAAGGACGGAGCAGTGTTGAGGATGAAGACAGGCCTGGAAGTGTTGTGAGCAACTGGCTGAGACATCAGTCCAAAGATTTTTACGCTGAGGGAATACGGAAGCTTGTGCACAGATGGGAAAAGTGTGTGACAGTGCTGGGAGACTACGCTGAAAAAAAAAGAAAAAAAGTAAGCTTCTATCTGTATTAGAAGTCCTTATACCGAAAAATTCACCTTATGACCCTCGTATGTATGTATGTAAGTTTGTATGTATGATTGTACGTGTTTATGTATCTGTGTGTGTGAGTTTGTGTGCATGCGTGTTTGTGTGTGGTATGTGTGAAAGTGCATGTGTGTGTCTATGTGTGTGTGGTGTGTGCATGTTTGTTCATGAAAATATTTATGCATGCCTGTGTGTGTGTGTGTGTGTGTGCGTGTGCGTGTGTGTGTGCATGCTCTCTGTCTCTCTTTCTGTCTGTCTCTCTATCTCTGAGACGAATTTACACAATGAATGAATTAGTATAACTATAAACATGATGAGTACGAACATGCTATGTATTTTTCATCCAGTTATCAGCTACTCACGTACAGTACACCTTTTTTTTTTTTCTTTTTTTTTGTGTGTGTTTGTGTGTGAAGAGCGATCGAATTGCCCCTTTGTATCCCCCACCCCTTTGTGTATGGGTATTTTATTTCTGATTGTTTTCAGAAGCTGAAATACAAACACACACACACACACACCTACCCCACCCCCACCCCAAACCCCCAAAAAACACACACACTGAAACTGGTTCATGGTATGCCACACCCCCTTCATTCTCTCTTTCTCATACAAAACAAAATGACAACACCACACACACACACACACACACACACACACACTTCTACAAGTGTTGCATTTACAAAGTAATTCAGGCACACAATTATGTATATTTTTCTCTGATTTCAGTTTTATAAACATCCCCCCCCCCCCCCCCCCCCGCGCTCTCTCTTTCTCTCTCTCTCTCTCTCTCTCACACAAAACAACAACAACAAACCAATACACACTTGGAAACGAATACAAAGAAAGCTCTTGGTGAGCGACACACGCAGTCATCAACAATGAGCCAGCCAGCAAGCCACGCCCCCTCGCGCAGTGTTGGTCACACAGTACACACGTGACTCTCTCTCACTCTCACACACTGATCAGTGACTGACAAAGCTACTTACCACAGCTAACACATTCAAAACAGACACAATGCAGTCATATTCATTGTTACAACAAACAGAAAGCAAATAATAAACTGACAAACCTCGTAAACACCCACCTGCATCTTGAATCAGCTGATCTTGCCTGTCTTCAGTTTCGTCAAGCAACTCCACATCCCATCCCCCTCCATGTCAGAATCTTTGTCTTCGGCATCAACTTCACGTAGTGCTATCTCATTCAGTCCACAATCTTCATCTCTACTGTTTGCATCGCGAAAGATTTCTTTCAGTATTAGTGCAAGTGTTGGGCTTTGTTTGCGTTCAGCCATGGCTTTGCATACTCAACTTGAGCTTCGTACAAACTTGCAAAACTTCCGCCATAAATATGACAATCCGATGAATAATTTTAGCTTATGGAACTCAGGAGATAAAGAGCTCTCAGGGGAGCTAATTTAATGGTTAGCAGACTGCATTTTCTGTAATGTGGGACTCGAAACATGGAACGTTGTAACATGACGTACAGCGCACGTCAATACAGCATTGGTGAGCGACATTTCATGACGTACGCCGTATGTCAACAGCGCAGTCAAGAGGTTAATCATATGCCTCCTACATATAATTTCATGACGTACGCCGTATGTCAACAGCGCAGTCAAGAGGTTAATCATATGCCTCCTACATATCCTTCCCTTCTTTGTATTCTAATGTATGTACTTATTTGTTTAATTTTGCCTTGTTTGTTTTTGTTTTTTGTTTGTCTTATTATTTTATTTCATTTTTATTTTGATGTCTCACACAAACCTGGGGTAGGCTCTCAAAAAGTGATCATGTTTTGTCTTATTATTTTATTTCATTTTTATGTTGATGTCTCACACAAACCAAGCGTAGGCTCTCAAAACGTGATCAGCATGGTGGGTTTATCTGAAGGTCATGTATCTTCTGCCTTTTTAGATGATTATTATTTATATATTTATTTTTTTAGTGTTACAAGAGATGTAGTGTAGCATATATTTATCACTCCACACACTCTGACACCTTCTTGAAACTGCAACTGAAACAATGTTGCATATCAGTAGTCCTGTCTTACACTCTTTCAACCAGCAGAATATTGCATATCAGTAGTC
This sequence comes from Babylonia areolata, assembly GCF_041734735.1. Lineage (NCBI taxonomy): Eukaryota > Metazoa > Mollusca > Gastropoda > Neogastropoda > Buccinidae > Babylonia > Babylonia areolata. The sequence continues at coordinate 35,898,643 of NC_134894.1, forward strand.
CTGTCTTACACTCTTTCAACTGGCAGAATGTTGCATATCTGTAGTCCTGTCTTACACTTCCAACCAGCAGAATGTTGCATATCTGTAGTCCTGTCTTACACTCTTTCAACTGGCAGAATGTTGCATATCTGTAGTCCTGTCTTACACTTCCAACTGGCAGAATGTTGCATATCTGTAGTCCTGTCTTACACTTCCAACCGGCAGAATGTTGCATATCTGTAGTCCTGTCTTACACTCTTTCAACTGGCAGAATGTTGCATATCTGTAGTCCTGTCTTACACTTCCAACTGGCAGAATGATGCATATCTGTAGTTCTGTCTTACACTTCCAACTGGCAGAATGTTTCATATCTGTAGTTCTGTCTTACACTCTTTCAACTGGCAGAATGATGCATATCTGTAGTCCTGTCTTACACTTCCAACTGGCAGAATGTTGCATATCTGTAGTCCTGTCTTACACTTCCAACCAGCAGAATGTTGCATATCTGTAGTCCTGTCTTACACTTCCAACCAGCAGAATGTTGCATATCTGTAGTCCTGTCTTACACTCTTTCAACTGGCAGAATGTTGCATATCAGTAATCCTGTCTTACACTTCCAACTGGCAGAATGTTGCATATCTGTAGTCCTGTCTTACACTTCCAACCAGCAGAATGTTGCATATCTGTAGTCCTGTCTTGCACTTCCAACTGGCAGAATGTTGCATATCTGTAGTCCTGTCTTACACTTCCAACCAGCAGAATGTTGCATATCTGTAGTCCTGTCTTACACTTCCAACCAGCAGAATGTTGCATATCTGTAGTCCTGTCTTACACTTCCAACTGGCAGAATGATGCATATCTGTAGTCCTGTCTTACACTTCCAACTGGCAGAATGTTTCATATCTGTAGTTCTGTCTTACACTCTTTCAACTGGCAGAATGTTGCATATCTGTAGTCCTGTCTTACACTTCCAACTGGCAGAATGTTGCATATCTGTAGTTCTGTCTTACACTCTTTCAACTGGCAGAATGTTGCATATCTGTAGTCCTGTCTTACACTTCCAACTGGCAGAATGTTGCATATCTGTAGTCCTGTCTTACACTTCCAACTGGCAGAATGTTGCATATCTGTAGTCCTGTCTTACACTTCCAACTGGCAGAATGTTGCATATCTGTAGTCCTGTCTTACACTCTTTCAACTGGCAGAATGTTGCATATCTGTAGTCCTGTCTTACACTCTTTCAACTGGCAGAATGTTGCATATCTGTAGTTCTGTCTTACACTTCCAACTGGCAGAATGTTGCATATCTGTAGTCCTGTCTTGCACTTCCACCTGGCAGAATGTTGCATATATGTAGTCCTGTCTTGCACTTCCAACTGGCAGAATGTTGCATATCTGTAGTCCTGTCTTACACTTCCAACCGGCAGAATGTTTCATATCTGTAGTCCTGTCTTACACTCTTTCAACTGGCAGAATGTTGCATATCTGTAGTCCTGTCTTGCACTTCCAACTGGCAGAATGTTGTATATCTGTAGTCCTGTCTTACACTTCCAACTGGCAGAATGTTGCATATCTGTAGTCCTGTCTTACACTTCCAACTGGTAGAATGTTGCATATCTGTAGTCCTGTCTTACACTTCCAACTGGCAGAATGTTGCATATCTGTAGTCCTGTCTTACACTTCCAACTGGCAGAATGTTGCATATCTGTAGTCCTGTCTTGCACTTCCAACTGGCAGAATGTTGCATATCTGTAGTCCTGTCTTACACTTCCAAGTGGCAGAATGTTGCATATCTGTAGTCCTGTCTTACACTTCCAACTGGCAGAATGTTGCATATCTGTAGTCCTGTCTTGCACTTCCAACTGGCAGAATGTTGCATATCTGTAGTCCTGTCTTGCACTTCCAACTGGCAGAATGTTGCATATCTGTAGTCCTGTCTTACACTTCCAACTGGCAGAATGTTGCATATCTGTAGTCCTGTCTTGCACTTCCAACTGGCAGAATGTTGCATATCTGTAGTCCTGTCTTGCACTCTTTCAACTGGCAGAATGTTGCATATCTGTAGTCCTGTCTTGCACTTCCAACTGCCAGAATGGTTAAGATGCTTATCTGCCAGTATATTGTCCGTGAGGGTGTGGATTTGAATTCCGGTCTCGCCCTTTCTCCCAAGTTTGACTGGAAAATCAAACTGAGCATCTAGTCATTCAGATGGGACGATAAACAGAGGTCCCATGTGCACAGAAAAAGAACCCATGGCAACGTAAGTGTTGTCCTCCAGCAAAATTCTGAAGAAGAAACCCACCTCAGATAGAAATACAAATATGTATATGCATGCACTCAAGGACGTACCAAGCACATTGGGTTACGCTGCTGGTCAGGCATCTGCAAAGCAGATGTGGTGTAGTGTATATGAGTTTGTGAGAAAACAGTGATGCCTCCGTGAGAAAGGGACTAATCTTTCAGTCTCGCTTCTTCTGCCGTCCTGTCTTACACGCTGTCAATGTGTCATGGTGTTCAGATCCCCTGACAGTCTGGGGCGTATCGTCAAGGTACAGCTGTGGCACAACAACGCCGGAGCCTCCCCTCGCTGGTTCCTCACTCAGGTCCTGGTCCGGGATCTGAACACAGGTCTGTGGCATGTGTGGGACACTCGGTTGTAGCGTTGTTGGGTGGGTCAGCTGTGTGTGTGTGTGTGGGTGGGGGAGTCCAGGGAGTGTGGAGGAGGTATGGGAGGGGGGAAGCTGGGTTGGGGGTGGGATGGGTGGCGATGTATATGTATGTGTTCATGAGCTTGTCTGTTAGGGGGTTAGAGGGCATGGGAGGGAGTTTGTGCATGCTTGTGACTATGAGCACGAGTTGCTTCCACCTTCCTTGCATGGGGATGACTGAATTCTGCACAGAAACATGGTTCTCATAATAAATGTTATCCTCACTTTATCAGGTTAAACAAAATCAAAGTCAGACAGCACTTACGAGCTTGTCCTAATTTATAATTATCCACTTTACTGTTTCAAACAGGTTTGAAATGCTGAATAGTCAGGATGGTGGGCATAGAAAGAGTAGTGCTGAATATGGCATGGGCATAAAGCCATTGAATCAACTATACTTATTGTCTGAGCACTTAATGATATTGTCTTTATTTATGATTGTCCACTCGACTTACAATCATAGCACTTATGAGCTTGTCTTAATTTACAATTGTCCACTTATCTGGCACTTTTTTTTTGTTTTTGTTTTCAAAAATCTACTGTGAGGGCAGCAGATGAAGAAGATGGTTGTGGGTTGCAGGCAAGGTGCAATTCTTCCTGTGTGAGAAATGGTTTGCCGTGGACGAAGGAGATGGGCAGGTGGAGCGTGAGCTGGTCGCACTGGACAACAAAGTCAGCTTCATGCAGGTGGGTGGTCATTGTTGCCATGTTTAATATAACAAGAGTCCTCATCAGTCATTCACATGAGATGATAAATGGTGGTCCTGTGTGTAGCATGCACTTAACGCATGTAAAAGAACCCTTGGCAGTAAGGGAGTTGTCCCTAGCAAAATTCTGTAGAAAAGGCCACTTTTGCAGGAAAACAAATACAGTTGCAGGAAAATGATATGTGTGCATGTGTCAAGACAAGTTTCCTGATTTCTGCAGATATGTGTGCATGTGTCAAGACAAGAGTTTCTATGTTTCTGCAGATGTGTGTGCATGTGTCAAGACAAGAGTTTCTATGTTTCTGCAGATGTGTGTGCATGTGTCAAGACAAGAGTTTCTATGTTTCTGCAGATGTGTGTGCATGTGTCAAGACATGAATTTCTATGTTTATGCAGATGTGTGTGCATGTGTCAAGATAAGAGTTTCTGGATTTCTGCAGATGTGTGTGCATGTGTCAAGACACAAATTTCTGTATTTCTGCAGATGTGTGTGCATGTGTCAAGACATGAATTTCTATATTTCTGCAGATATTTCTGATCAAGTGGCGGCAGTACATGGCTGACTTCCATGCGTGGGGCTCGGTCCTCACACGACCAGCTCACTCCCACTTCACCCGCGCTCAGCGGCTGACGTGTCTTCTGTCGCTGCTGCTGTCGTACATGGCCCTCAACGCTGTGTGGTATAAAAGACAGCCTGAGCAGGTGAGACATTGTGCTGATTTTTTTTTCTTTCTTTTTTTAATATTATTTTTCTTCTTTTTTTGTATAATTTTCTCTTTTTTTATTTTTTTATTTAAAAACTTTTTTTTACTTTGTAAATGTTTACTGTACTGAGTCTGTTTAGCATTGTCACTGTGCATGTTTTACTATTGTCATTGTCATTTATGAGCATAGGACAGGTCTTTGATGACTCAATCATAATAACAAGTCTTAACTCACTCGGGACAGAAAGTTTTCTCCCTTGCTTTTCCCTACAGATGGCCCATTTGTTAGGGTTAGAAAAAAAAAATCACAAAAAAATACAAAACATAAGGTAAATGAAAGAAACACGCTGTACTTGACCCACTGACCCATATCCTCTGGTCGTGTGTTCACCCATCTCCCTCCCTCTTCACTGCCCTCCGAATATGAGTCACTGTCAGTACCTTCTTGCAGGTAGCTTTCTTCACAGCAGATTTATTCGTTCATCATCCTCGTTGATTTTGGAACCTTCAGTTTGAAGCATTTCAGTCATTTCAGCAGCTGTAAAAGCCACTGTCAGTGATTTGTTTTGCTCCAAAAATTTCCGTTTGTATCGCCTGCGATGCCATTTTCGATATGTATGCAGATTAGCTGGTCATGTGGGGTGCTGAAGTCAGTTGGTTGCTGGCGAGTGTGTTGTTGCAGAATCTCACAATGAAACTTTCCATTTGATGCTTGACACGTTTGCAATGCACAGTGTAGCTGCAGCTGTTACGCTACCTCATGAGGAAGACATGGACAATTTTTTTTATTGTGGAAACCGCTAAAGCATTCCATTGTCCGGAACCGCGCCTTACGTCAGGAACGCTATAGCATTCCATCGTCCGGAGTTAGTTAGTTAAATGATGATTATAATAAGGATGATTATAATGATAGAAATAAGGAGGAGGAGGAGGATAATGATATAAAGCTGATAAACAAACAGATAAATGGTTGAATGAATGAGTGAGTGGATGGATAGATAGATATCACAATGAGAAAACCAATCTACCTTTGTCAGTTTTAAGACAGATGTTTAAAATAGGCCATGCTCCAGATCTTGAATTATTTCATGACTTTCTGCACCAAAGTTGTTATCAACTGTAGCAGACAGCAGAAGCTTTGCCCCATGGACTGTCTTTAAGACACCAGATGCAATGTTTAAAATACTCAGACTTTAGTTAACTGTACAGCAGAATGGTATGAGAATACTGTATTTTGTGCATTTTGAATTTTCTTTGGGAGGGGGGGTTGCAGGTAGAGGCATGTCCTTTCCCCTTCCTACTTCCTCAACTCAAGGGGTTTTTTTTTGTTTTTTTTTTGTTTTTTTTCCTGATGTGGTGTCATAAGCCTTGAACTGCTGGTAACTGTTTTTCTCCACAAAAAGTGTAAGGACTGTTTAAATTGGGCAGTCACTCGATCAGTGATTTAATAAACTAATCACTTTAAATGGAGAAAGGTTATAAAAAAACAACAACTGTGGTTTGTAAAATAAGACTGACTTTTGATAAAAGGTGTCCTTTTAATGTTTCAGACCATAAGTCTGTTCTGAAAACTCACTAAAAGTGAGTCTTCTTTTACAGCCCAGAGTTTTTATAAACTTTCTCCATTTGGTGTTTTTAGACTTGGCAGTCATTCATTTTATAATACTTTAATGTCTGAAGCTCACAGTATACAGAAATAATCACTTTAATGTCTGAAACTCATAGTATACAGAAATTTGCCTACAGGTCTGTCACAGGAATCCATACTGTTTTTTTTTTGTTTTTTTTTAATTTTATTATTATTATTATTATTACTATTACTATTATTATTATTACTACTACCTTTTTTTTACATTATAATTATTATTTATTTATTTATTTGTGTAAGCTTATCTATTATTTATTCACCTTTTTTTTTTTTCCTCAAGGCCTGACTAAGCGCGTTGGGTTACGCTGCTGGTCAGGCATCTGCTTGGCAGATGTGGTGTAGCGTATATGGATTTGTCCGAACGCAGTGACGCCTCCTTGAGCTACTGAAACTGAAACTGAAACTGTTGTTGTGCTCAGCGCCGCGGGGAATTTGGTCTGCTGGACGTCTCTTGGAGGAGCCTGGCAGTCGGTGCCATCTGCTGCGCAGTTGTCTTCCCCTTACACCTCTTCTTGGCCTTCTTGTTCCGGCGCAGCAGGGTGCGTTGGGTTGTGGTTCTTTGTTGGGTGGTTTTGGCTCTTTGTTTATTTTGTATGTGATTTGGTTTTTTGACACTTTTTTTTTTTTTTTTGCTAATTTTTATTTGAGTTTAGCATATTTTATTATTTGTTTGATTTTTTTTTTTGTTTTTTTTTTTTACACTGGTTTACTGATTTTTATTGAAATTTTGCTTTTGTAATTTTTTTTTTTTTTTTTTGGGGGGGGGGTGGGGGGGGGGGGGACTGCTGTCAACAGTCTTTTGACCTGACTGTAAACCAAGTCATTACAAGATTGATTCTGACATTATTATTTTTTAATTTTTTTAAATTTATTTTAGGAAAGTTATGATTATTTTGTTCACTGCTAAGTAATGCCAAAATGATCATTTTTATCACACACTCTGAAAACTAGTGTGATATTAGGAAAGTTATGATTTGTTCACTGTTAAGTAATGCCAGAATAATATTTTTTATCACACACTCTGAAAGCAAGTAGGGGTATCATAAGCAGAAATACCGTCTGTTCATCCTGAAAAAAATCTTGATAGAAAAAAGGGAAACAGACTTACAGCAGTTACTACCATCAGTTCTGGACATAAAAATATGTTCTGGTTTGATAGTTGGCAGGTCTGTATTTTTTTTTTAAAGCAATATCCCAGAAACAAACAAAACAAACAAACAAACAAAAAAAAAAAGAAAAAGAAAAAAAGAACAGTAATTTTGTGTGTATATGTCTTTATGTTACTTTCCATTCTTCTCTCACTGCCTGTGACACTCTGTTCTGTGTCTCTTATTTTCACATAGCTTTGCTGACTTTCTGCTTTCACTCGTTCACTCAGGGTTGTTTTTTCCCCCCCTCTTGTTAGGTTTGCCACTCCAGCTGCAACCACAAGTTAGAAACCACCAACCGGGCCTCCCCTTCTGCCACTGCCACCACCACCACCAACACCACCACCACCATGGCCACCACAACCGTCCCTGCAGCCACACAACACAGCACGGTCACACCCACCAACACCACCACAGCCACCAATGCCAACGCCAGCTCCATGGATCATTACGGGGAGACCGCCACGGACACAGTGACATCGACGCAGACGTTGACGACGTACTCCCTGCTGGACCAGTCCATCCTGAACTGGCAGTCGATCCAGGACTGGGCTCAGCGGCAGTGGGTGAAGCGACAGCAGTCCTCTCGGTCGCTGGACGTCAGCGTCAAGAACAACGCCACCCAACCCTCCTCCCAGCCCTGCCCAACCCAGCCTGTGCAGCACACGCTACTCGCAGGTGATGATGTCTTCTACTTTTGTCCTGTACCGCTGCCCGAGTGGCTGTGGATGTCTCTCACTTTTTGTTGAAGTTGACACTGCTTGCTGCGGTTATGTCTTGCTTCCGTAACGTTTAGTAATGTCTTTACTTCTGCTGGTTGCGGATGTGCTGAAAGATGATTGTTGACATCTTTGTGTGTGTCTGTGCTAACAGGTGAAGACACGGACCAAGCGTCCAGCGGCTTTGAGGATGCGGTGAGCCAGGCAACAGCTGAACGGCATCGCATCAAGCCAGCGTCCGAGAGCAGCTCAGAGGGCCAGCGTTCCCACATTGGTGAGTTTGGTTCTGACTGTCAAGTACACGTGTGAGCTGGCCCCAAGTGTTGAGGTGGGCAAGTGGTAATGCTACACTCACCTGGGAAGAACAGAGATGCCAACTGTTACTATTTCATTGTATTTTGTAACGCTCAACTGCAGTTTGTTCCGACGTTACGCCAACATCAGTATTGGTCCGATGAGTTCATTTTCGGCTACACAGCATGGTCACATGCTTTCCTGTTGTAACATTACCCAGATGCTTTAGACCTGTCGATCATGAGGCCAGGGCAGCCACTCCTAACCTTGGTCTCACTTGATGATGCTCTGCCAATTGAGTGCGTGTTTACATTGAAACAGCATTGAGTGGACAAATCAGCTGGTAGCAGTTACACTGTGTTGCAGGTAGGCCCAAGTGTTTGTATGTCTTGTAGATAAAATGCACATTTGACAATGCGGCTTGGAGTTGGAGTGTTCGTACCAAATTCAAAATGTTCCTTCCAAATTTCCTGATCGTTCCTACAAACACTTGACAGGGTTGGCATCTCTGGAAGAGAAACTGTGCATACTGGATCGAAACCCACATTTGCCATTATTTTCTCCCCACTCATTTAGACTGAGAGATGGTCTGGAGGCTAGTCTTTCGGGGGAGATGCATGAAAAAGAACCCATGGCAACAAAAGTGTAGTTCTTGGCAAAATTTTGTGGTGCAGTCCACTCTGATACATGTGTGTGTGCGTGTGTGAAAGCCTGACTAAATGACACAGGAAACAAATGATGGGTACCTAAAGGTAGATTTAAAAAAAAAAAAAAATTATTATTATTATTTTATTTTTTTTTTTTGCTGCCCCATCATCTGTACTGTATCAGTGGCATTGTTCCCATGCCGCTCATTTAGATTCCCCCATACACGGCCACACCTGGGTTTGTCCGTCACAGTTCCAGCGTCGGCAGTCCGCAGGGAACCATCGATGTTAGGTCGCCAGGAGGCCACACACCAGAGGAGACCCCGCACTGCTGCTGAATCACTTCAGTGGTGTTCAGTGGTGCCTGTTCTGATTTAACGTACTTAGGACACCACCTACTAAGCCCCCTACTAACGACAATAATGGCTTAGTCGTGGAGCCAGACTGAGTGAGCGTCCCTCCCAGAGTGGAGACAGCCACCACATCCCTCAAACAACAGCCCCCCATGAATCTGCTGACACTGAAGATATTGACAGGACTCACCAGAAGTGGAGGGGTATAGAAACTGAGGTCACCATGAGAGCAGGGCATGAAAGGCCACAGACTTTGAGACCGTTTTGTCTATATTGATGATGATGGAGGAGGAGGAGGAGGATGACGATGATGATGTTGCTATGGAGGTCCATTTTGGTTTGGGGCTGCGTGACAAGGCTGTACTCTACGCTTCCTGTCATAATGTTATCTCAGTGTTAACCAGGCTCGAGAGATACAGACACTTGCAGTGTTGGTCAAGTAATTAAAGCAACACACCCAAAGACGCATCCTTGAAGTGGATGACACTCAACTGTGTGGTCCCAATCTCCCCATTTAAGCCCACAGCACACTCAACTCTGGGTAGGAGCCGGCCACGGTCCGAAAAACCCACCTCCGCTGGGATTCGAACCTGCGTCCTCCCAGCCGTCAGTCCGCGCGCTAACCACTTCGCCACGGCGGCTGGTTAAAGGTAGATTTCTGTCAGCTCTGTTCAGGTAGGCAGTCGGTTGTGCAAATGCCTCTGTGTCTGTAAAGCGCTTAGAGCTTGGTCTCCGACCAAGTATAGGCACTGCATAAGTATCCATATCATCGTAATCATCATTTTATCTACATGTATTTATCGGTTATGTCTTTCATCGCTTTGGTTCAGAATTATGCAGGTGTGTGAAAGTTGAGTGCTTTATAAAAACGTTCATTTGTCTTTATGTTTAAGGTGATGACGAAGGGGGAGGACCACACATCTGCCTGCCAGCATGGTGTCGTTACATAGCCTGGATTCTGTGTGCCATCATCTGTATCGTCAGTGCCACCATCACCATTCTCTATGGCTTCAGGTCAGAGTCGTGCTGTGCTTATTTTGCCCTGCTCTGTGTGGTGTGTGTGTGTGTGTGTGTGTGTGTGTTTGAGATTAGGGGGTATGTTTAGGCGTATGTGTAAATGAGTGTGTGTGTGTGTTTGTAAGGGGGATGTTTAGGTGTATGTGTAAATGAGTGTGTGTTTGTATGTGTGTGTGAGTCGTGGGGGGATGTTTAGGTGTAAATGTGTGTGTGTGTGAGAGAGAGAGAGAGAGAGAGAGAGAGTAGGTATATTTGTGTAGGCGTGTTTATGTGTAAACCTGGATTCATTTATTGTTGGGGGGGGGGGGTGGGGGGGGAATACAAATACAAATAAAGGTAATTATTGTTCAGTGCCTGAGTCTTGGTTTGTGAAAGTTTTGTTGTTTGAGGGATTGAAGTCCTGTTGACTATGCCTAACATGATAGATGTTGGTTTTTGTTTTTCTTTGTTTGTTTTGTTTTTTGTTTGTTTTTTTTCTATCCTGGGACTGAAAAATCCTGCAGTGTTGACAAGTGAAGTGAATAATAGGTTGTCTGTCCGTGTCATTTTAGGTTTGGTCCAACGAAGAGCATTTACTGGTTGCAGTCTCTCTACTTCAGTTTCATGGTGTGCATTTTCTTTGCACAACCATTCTGGGTGAGCCATTTGTGTGTTTGTCAGACTTCTGTTTAGAATGATAATGATAATCATAACCATAATAATGATAATGACAATGATGCAGACTGCTCACAGTTCCCAGAAAGGAAGCCGATGGTGGTCACAATATAAGTCGTACACACATATAAGCAGGCACATACACAAACATGCACACAGAGAACAAAGAGAGCTGAAGTTCAAGAAGCACACTAGTCAGTGTAAGGCAGAACAGAAGAGGGGAGTTCTGAGAGAGAGAGTTTTTGAAAACTGAACCAGGAATCCACATTACTGACTAAGAAGGGCAGTTTGCTGAAATAAATGGGGCAGAGGATGGATGGGACAGCACAAAAACTCACTCAAAAAAAGTACTCATCACATTTTCTTTTGTTGTAGTATTTTGCAGTGTTTTATTCATATATAGCTGCCACTTGTTACGAGCCAGGTCAGCATATGACAATTTGCTTGTTTGTTTGTTATCGAATGCAATTCTTTTAAATTGGTTTCTTGAATGTAATTTTTGAAATTGGTTTTTTGATTCAGTAACAAAAAAAATATTTTTCTTGTACATCATTTGGGGGGAAGAAGAAAGCAGCATGTTTGATTGTTGTTGGTTTTTTTTTTTTCTTTTTTGTTTGTTTGTTCTTGTTTTTTCATACGGTGTAGTATGAAAAAGACATTGGCTAAGATATTGATAAACTTCATACCTTCAGGTCTTATTTTTTGTTTAAATATGATATGAGGCAACATGTTTGTTTGTGTCGCAGATCATCATCACAGTGGTGTGTCTGGCGCTGAAGAACCGGAACAACCCAGCAGTGTTTGACCATTGCTGTCTCCACAGCCTGGTGCAGGAGGGAATCAGTGCCTGGCACAACCAGCAGAAACAGCTGATTGAGCAGTCAGATGACAACACAGAACTGGAAAGGGTAATAGTTATGGTATTTGTATTTGTATTTCTTTTTATCACAGCAGATTTCTCTGTGTGAAATTCGGGCTGCTGTCCCCAGGGAGAGCGCGTCACTACATTACAGCACCACCCATTTGAAAAAAGATTTTCCTGCGTGCTTTTTTATTTGTTTTTCCTATCGCAGTGGATTTTTCTACAGAATTTTACCAGGAACAACCCTTTTGTTGCCATGGGTTCTTTTACGTGCACTAAGTGCATGCTGCACACGGGACCTCATGACTAGCATCCGGACCACCGCTCAAGGTCTATTGGAAGGGGAGAAAATATTGGCGGCTGAGCCGTGATTCGAACCAGCATGCTCAGATTCTCTAGCTTCTAGGTGGACACAGTACCTGTAGGCCATCACTGATGATGAAATAAAAGTATGTATATCACAGATCAAGTCACTTTTCACACCTGTCATTCCTGGCACAATCAGCAGAAACAAGTGACTGAACATTCAGATGAAAACACAGAACTAGAAAGGGTTATAATGATAATGATGATATAAAAGTATCTATATCCTACTGAATCTCGTGCAGAGACAAATCAGATCACTTTTCGACCATTCATTCCTGGAACAACCAGCAGAAACAACTGAACAATCAAAATGACAACACAGAACTAGAAAGGGTTGTCATGACAATGATGATACAAAAGTATCCATATCACATTGAATCTTATCAGAGACAAATCAGATCACTTTCACACCAGTCATTTCTGGCACAACCTGCAGAAACGAGGTGAAGCAGCGTGTCCCTCTTCGGTGATTGGCAAAGTGAACGCTGTGATAATAATCTTTCTTCTTGTGTGTTTGCATGTTGTTGTGTTGTTGTTGTTTTTTTAATTAAAGCATCCCTTAGATGCATCGAACACTTCAGTGTAACAGATATTTAAGATCCCATAGCTTTTTACAGTTCAGATTCCTGCTCACTGTTTCAAGGGCTCGGTACCCTGTATCTGTATCTGTATTTCTTTTTATCACAACAGATTTCTCTGTGTGAAATTCGGGCTGCCCTCCCCAGGGAGAGCGCATCGCTATAATACAGTGCCACCCTTTTTTGTATTTTTTCCTGCATGCAGTTTTATTTGTTTTTCCTATAGAAGTGGATTTTTTCTATAGAATTTTGCCAGGAACAACCCTTTTGTTGCCGTGGGTTCTTTTACGTGCGCTAAGTGCATGCTGCACACGGGACCTCAGTTTATCGTCTCATCTGAATGACGAGCATCCAGACCACCACTCAAGGTCTATTGGAGGGGGGGGGAAATATCGGCGGTTAAGCCGTGATTCGAACCAGCGCACTCAGATTCTCTCGCTTCCTAGGCAGACGTGTTACCTCTAGGCCATCACTCCACGGTACAGTAAGAAGGCAGGACCCAGCCCTCTCCTGTCGCCACTGTTAACCTTTCTCCACTGAAGTCGGGTTCCCATTCACACCCTGCATGGGTGGAGTGAAGGAACACCGGAGAAAAGTACATCTCCCAACCAGCACAACACTGGCAGCAAACAAGCCTTGAACTCTGATAGCTTAGCTGGATCAGATGTTGAATGACTAATTTCGACACAGTGCCTCGACTAATATATATATATATATATATATATATATATATATATAAATATATATATATATATATATATAGAGAGAGAGAGAGAGAGAGAGAGATAAATATAGATATGAATTTATGCAACATATAACAATTTTTTTGATAATTAAAAATAAGGAGACCCCCACCCCCCATAAAAAGGGGTCTCTGTTCCATTGTTGTATGCCTGTGTGTCCGGCAGGGTGTTCGAGCACGACAGCGATCCCGGTACCTCCGATTCTCAAGGCCTCCCCAGGACAAGGTTCTTCAGGAGTCTAGGAAGAAACTGATGAAGGAGAAGAATGCTGCCAGTTTCCTTAGGTCAGTGACTAGTGTGTTCATCCATTCTCTTCTCTTCTTCTCTCTCTTCTTCGTTTGTGGGCTGCAACTCCCACATTCACTAGTATGTACACGAGTGGGCTTTTGCGTGTTTGACCATTTTTTTCCTGCCATGTAGGCAGCTGTACTCCATTTTCGGGGGGTCATTAATCCATTTAACCTCAGGGGAGTTTACAGCCTGAGCAGGCTCCCATGCCATATTAATGCTGAAAAAAAAAACACGCTGAAAATATACTGTGTTTTTTTTTTCAAATTATGTGTGAACGCATGTGGAAACACTGTAGAAGTTAGAACCCTTTCTTTGCGGTTTCTGCATGTTAAGAATTGTGAACATTGTTTTACAAATTTTGACACCAGAGCAATGCTCGGGCACAGCACTCAGTGAGTGTGTGTGTCATATATATATATATATATATATATATATATATATATATATCGATAAAGAGAGAGAGAGAGAGAGAGAGATGAAAGAGAGTTGTGATCAAAGGCAGAGTACTGGCTGAAATTTCTTACTGGATAACTTGAATAATTTCCATTCGGTTTACGCACTCGTGCTTCAAGTTCTGCAGCTGTTTGATCATAGCAGGACTGTTGAACACACATACTTAAACTCATGTATGCCCACACTCACACACACATACGCATGCACGCATGCACACACATGGGCTGCATTGCTGTGCACTGTTACACCACAATACACTACACATTACATTACATTACACTACACTATGCATTGCACTACACTACACAACACCCACAGTACACAACACTACACCCACACATTAATTTGCTCCTTTTGGGAATACATGTTTTTTGTTGTTGTGACAAACACAGGTATTTGAGGCTTACTGTCACACTCCGGTGGTTTGTGTTTATGCAGGGAGGTGGTGGTGTTTGTGTTCATGTTCACCCTGGTGTGTGTGATTGCTTACGGCAAGAACCTGTCTTCTCACTACACCCTCAAACAGTCGCTGGACACCATGCTGCTCAGGTGAGCTTCTCATTTGCGATGATGATGATAATGATGATAATGATGATGATGTTGATGGATGAACTTGTATTTGATAGGGTGTATCGGAATTTATATTTTTATGTTGTGTGCTTCCAGCACCACCCACACAAATAGAAAAAGACACAGAGAGGGAAATGACAAGAAACACACACACATGCACGCATGCACGCATGCATGATCGCACGCATGCACGCATGCATGCACGCACACGCACGCACACACACACATGCACGCACACACACACACACAAGAAACACACACACACACGCACACACATGCGTGCACACACACGCACACACACACACACACACACACTTACTACAACTTCTACTAAGAATAGTAATTATAATGATGGTAATAACAATAATTGATATAGTATTAGTAATGCTGATAATAACAACAGTAATACTGATTAGAAGAAATACTTTTTCACATTTTTTCGAGGTTGAGCACAAAGCACTTTTCATCGAGAAAACGATACTTTGAATGATGAAATAATGAAAACAGTCATGTATGATGAATCTTGCTGTTTGAAAGTTTGGTGTGAAGTCTTGTCTGTGAGTATCATGTCTGCCTGTTTCATTCAGTAAATAAAAGCAAAGTTTGATTTTGTTGATATTCACTCTCGTAGCCTCTTTATTCTCTCATGTTTTTCATTTTTGTTTTTGTTATCTATTGACTGTTCAACCATTGATAATATCATCAGTGATTGACAGAGACAATTTATCAATGCATTTTTGATCCCGCCCCCTGACCCCCCACCTTCCCTCACCCTAGGGATACCACTCAGCCTTTCCACAAGATTCAGCAAATCCCTGATTGGTACCGCTGGGCCAAAGGCAGTTTGCTGGACGCCGTGTACGGGACAACCACGTCTCCTGGTCTGTTGATGAAGGTCAGTGGTTTGAAGAACAAACTAGCAGCTTGGGGATGGGAGGTGGGGTGGGTGGTGAAGGAGGTGGGGGGCGGGGGGGAATACTAACCGCCATGTGGAAGTGTTCAGTGTCATGGACTTGACTAGGACGACGTAGGTTTAGGCCCCATCAGGTGTGGGTTTAGTTGTTGTTTTTTTTTTTTTCAACCTTGGCTGACTCCAACCACGAGCTGAGTGTGCTGTGGGTTCAGATGGGAAGACTCAGACCACGCAGTTGAGGCTCTTCCATTTTACGGATGTGTCTTAGCGAGTCTTGCGCAAATTTCGTCACTCAACATAACACACTTGGTCTGTATCTTTTGGGCCTGGTAGTTGCAGAGACATATATGTATTATGAGGCTTGTCAAGTAGTCCCAAACTTAATGGACACCCATAGCAGTAGTGTCATCATGGTGTTCATGATGCCAGAACAGGCTGTTCTTCTGATGCCACTGTATTTCAGTCTGAATTAAGTAAATCAAATTTCTGCTGCATATCCCGTGTGTGTGTGTGTGTGTGAGTGTATCCCTGTGTGTATGTTTCTGTGTGTGCTGTCTTTGCTCAAAATGTATAAGTGGCTCTATTTGTGCTATCTTTGCTCAAAATGTATAAGTGGCTCTTATTTTGGGGTTCAGAAATCAGTCTCGTGAACAATTGTCCAAGTTTAAGAAAGAATGAGTTGACAACAGTCCAATAAGCTAGTTTTTTGTGTATATGTTTTTCTGAAGTTTAAAAACATTGGCTCATTTCTTCGAATCATTGCTTGATATTAACGGAAGTAGACATATAATTTCAGGGAGGTGGGTGGTGGCAGTATAAACTGAAACATCTAAACAGTAATAACCACTTCATTCGAATGCAGTGTTCATAATATATTTATTCTGTAAGAATCTAAGGTCTCATTCATAGATAGATAGATAAAGAGATGAATAAATGAATGATAAAGAGATGAATAAATGAACGAATGAATGAATAAACACTTAAGCAAACAAATAGATAATTTATGAATGAACAGATAGATAGGTAGACAGACAACAGACAGATAATTAGACAGATAAAATATAAAGATAAATAGATAGGTAGATAAACAGATGGATAGATAAGAGAATGGGTTTCAGTGAAAAGAAGCTATCACTTTCTTCTCAGTGACGTAAATCATCTCTCGACCCATTTTCCCTTCCAGGACGGTCATGGTCAGAGCAACAACATTCTTATTGGTCAGCCCTTCCTACGACAAGTCAGAGTTCGCCCACAGCCTTGCCTCGACACCCGCATTCTGCCTTGGACGGCAGACCTCTGTCATTACGGTTACAGCAGCAGTAGCCAGGATGTTGGCAACGGGAGCAACGATTCGTGGACCACACCTCCAGGGGGCAGCGCGGTGTGGGGAGAGATGGGGCTGTACGATGGTGGGGGGTTCGGAGTGTGGCTGAACCAGTCAAGGTGCATCATAATGACAGACAGCATGTGTTTCTGAGACAGTCACACAGTGTATTTTGGGTTGTTTTTTTTAATTCGTATATGATGTACAATGAAGTATTGTCGCATGAACTGGGTTCGGTTCTGCTGGGTTTGAACAATCAGTTACAGTGTTAATGGTTGCACTGATTCTCTATGGTGTGAGTACTGTAAAGTGCTGGGACTGTGGTGTGTGTACTGTAAGGTGCAGGGACTGTGTGTGTTGTTTGTACTATAAGGTTCAAGGAATGTGGTGTGTGTACTGTAAGGTGCAGGGACTGTGTGTGTTGTTTGTACTGTAAGGGTCAAGGAATGTGGTGTGTGTACTGTAAGGTGCAGGGACTCTGTGTATTGTTTGTACTATAAGGTTCAAGGAATGTGGTGTGTGTACTGTAAGGTGCAGGGACTGTGTGCGTTGTTTGTACTGTAAGGTTCAAGGAATGTGGTGTGTGTACTGTAAGGTGCAGGGACTGTGTGTGTTGTTTGTACTATAAGGTTCAAGGAATGTGGTGTGTGTACTGTAAGGTGCAGGGACTATGTGTGTTGTTTGTACTATAAGGTTCAAGGAATGTGGTGTGTGTACTGTAAGGTGCAGGGACTGTGTGTGTTGTTTGTACTGTAAGGGTCAAGGAATGTGGTGTGTGTACTGTAAGGTGCAGGGACTCTGTGTGTTGTTTGTACTATAAGGTTCAAGGACTGTGGTGTGTGTACTGTAAGGTGCAGGGACTGTGTGTGTTGTTTGTACTGTAAGGGTCAAGGAATGTGGTGTGTGTACTGTAATGTGCAGGGACTGTGTGTATTGTTTGTACTATAAGGTTCAAGGAATGTGGTGTGTGTACTGTAAGGTGCAGGGACTGTGTGCGTTGTTTGTACTGTAAGGTTCAGGGACTGTGGTGTGTGTACTGTAAGGTGCAGGGACTGTGTGTGTTGTTTGTACTTTAAGGTTCACGGACTGTGGTGTGTGTACTGTAAGATGCAGGGACTGTGTGTGTTGCTTGTACTGTAAGGTTCAAGGATTGTGGTGTGTATACTGTAAGATGCAGGTACAGAAGTGTGTGTACTTTAACTCAGTACTGCCAGTTAGCTTCCCTGACTTCCCCCACAGATGACCCATTTGTATGGTAAGAAATACAGTCACCAAAAACCAAATGTTAGAATCTATTACTTGAAAACTTCCACACTGATGTGTAACATAACGAGTTAGTTGGGGACAAAATATAAACTTCCTCCAGACCTTCTCATGCTATCATACAGTGAGATGATGACAGTATCCATATTTTTTGTTCAAAATTTGCACTCTGATGACTTGTAAACGAATCCAGGGAAGCACAGATAGTTTGTAACCGATTAAATTCAGAACATTGTATAGCCACAAGAGGGGCCCTTCATCTAATTCTGTTGTCTGCCTTGTGACTGAGATGAAACTGGGTCAGACGCCATTGTTGACTCGCACTGTTCTCATGAACCAGTCACTGTGAAAATAACTCTCCTGCTCGTGAGCACAGTAACACACACTGCATTTATTGGTCACAATGGAGAGTGGAAAGGTCAGTTAAGATATTCATAGCTCATAACGTCATTATGGAAATTAGGTGCCACTCCAGAAATTCAAAACTATCTAAGGCCCTGGTGGGGGTCCTTCGTCCGCAGTGAGTTAAGGAGCAGGGACTGAGGTGTGTGCCATACTGTAACATGCAGGGAGTGAGGTGTGTGCCATACTGTAACATGCAGGGACTGAGGTGTGTGCCATACTGTAAAACCCAGGGACTGAGGTGTGTACCATACTGTAAAACGCAGAGACTGAGGTGTGTACCATACTGTAACATGCAGGGAGTGAGATGTGTACCATACTGTAACATGCAGGGACTGAGGTGTGTACCACACTGTAAAACGCAGGGACTGAAGTGTGTGCCATACTGTAAAACACAGGGACTGAGGTGTGTACCATACTGTAACATGCAGGGACTGAGGTGTGTGCCATACTGTAACATGCAGGGACTGAGGAGTGTACCATACTGTAACATGCAGGGACTGTGGTGTGTGTGCCATACTGAAACATGCAGAGACTGAAGTGTGTGCCATACTGTAACATGCAGGGACTGAGGTGTGTACCATACTGTAACATGCAGGGACTGAGGTGTGTACCATACTGTAACACGCAGGGACTGAGGTGTGTGCCATACTGTAACATGCAGGGACTGAGGAGCGTACCATACTGTAACATGCAGGGACTGTGGTGTGTGCCATACTGTAACATGCAGGGACTGAGGTGTGTGCCATACTGTAACATGCAGGGACTGAGGAGTGTACCATACTGTAACATGCAGGGACTGTGGTGTGTGCCATACTGTAACATGCAGGGACTGTGGTGTGTACCATACTGTAACATGCAGGGACTGAGGTGTGTACCATACTGTAACATGCAGGGACTGAGATGTGTACCATACTGTAACATGCAGGGACTGAGGTGTGTACCACACTGTAAAACGCAGGGACTGAAGTGTGTGCCATACTGTAAAACACAGGGACTGAGGTGTGTACCATACTGTAACATGCAGGGACTGAGGTGTGTGCCATACTGTAAAATGCAGGGACTGAAGTGTGTGCCATACTGTAAAATGCAGGGACTGAGGAGTGTACCATACTGTAAAATGCCGGGACTGTGGTGTGTGTGCCATACTGAAACATGCAGGGACTGAAGTGTGTGCCATACTGTAACACGCAGGGACTGAGGAGTGTACCATACTGTAACATGCAGGGACTGAGGTGTGTGCCATACTGTAACATGCAGGGACTGAGGTGTGTACCATACTGTAACATGCAGGGACTGAGGTGTGTACCATACTGTAACACGCAGGGACTGTGGTGTGTACCATACTGTAACATGCAGGGACTGAGGTGTGTGCCGTACTGTAACATGCAGGGACTGTGGTGTGTGTGCAGCAAGGAATGGGCCAGGAACCAGCTGGAAGCCCTAGAGACCAACGACTGGCTGGACAGACAGAGCAGGGCTGTCATCGTGGAGATGACTGTGCTCAACATCCCCACACAACTCTTCAGGTTGGTTTCAGTGTCTGTGTGTTGTGTGTGTTTAGGTCAGTTTTGGAGCGTGTGTATGTGTGTGTGTGTTTGTGTGTGTGTGTGTGTGTGTGTGTTAGTCAGTTTTGGTGTGGGGGGGTGTCAGTTTTGGTGTGTTTGTGTGTGTGTGTGTGTGTGTTGGTGAGTTTTGGTGTGTGTATCGGTCAGTTTTGGTGTGTGTGTGTTGGTCAGTTTTGGTGTGTGTGTGTGTGTGTGTGTATGTCAGTTTTGGTGTGTGTGTGTGTGTGTGTGTGTGTGTGTGTGTGTGTGTGTTGGTCAGTTTTGGTGTGTGTGCGTGTGTGTGTGTATGTCAGTTTTGGTGTGTGTGTGTGTGTGTGTGTGTGTTGGTCAGTTTCAGTGTGTGTGTGCTGTGTGTGTGTGTAGGTCAGTTTCGGTGTGTGTGTGTGTGTGTGTTGGTCAGTTTTGGTGTGTGTGTGTGTAGGTGAGGTGTGTGTTGGTCAGTTTTGGTGTGTGTGTGTGTGTGTGTGTGTGTGTGTGTGTGTGTGTGTCAGTTTTAGAGTGTGTGTGTGCTTGAGTTTTATTTTCTTTATATTTTATTCTTGTTTTGTTTGTTTGGGGTGGTGGGGAGTTATTGTGGTTATATGTCTTCTTTTTTTTCTTTTTTTTTTTTTTTTTTTTAGTGCAGGGATGGGGCTCTGTGGAATTTCATTCTTTTTGGAGGTGCCTGATAGTTTGTTTTTTGGGGTCTGGTAGGGAAGAAAGGGTGATGGAAAGGGATTACTGTTATATTGAATCTGTAACCTTTGTCCCAGTTTTAGGAATTGCCTTGTTCTCTTTTATCTGCTCAACACACCTTCCTTGATTGACTTCACACCTGTAAGAACACTGGAATTTGAGTGTGTGACGTGTTTTATGTATTATTTTTTTATAGAGACTTATACCACAAGGCCTTTTTTCCTGTCCTTGCCCTGTCCACCCCCCCCCCCTTTTTTTTCTTTCTTCTTTTAAACCATGAATCATTTATCAACAAATCCCACTTACAGAGAGACACATGCACAGACAGATAGAGATAGACACACACATTCAGACACACACACAAACCACATTCACACAAAAAACAACACACACACAAGCGCATGCACACAAGCACCCACGCACGCACACGCACACACATTCACGCACACTCGCATGCACACACACACACACACACTAATC
Source organism: Babylonia areolata (assembly GCF_041734735.1). Classification (NCBI taxonomy): domain Eukaryota; kingdom Metazoa; phylum Mollusca; class Gastropoda; order Neogastropoda; family Buccinidae; genus Babylonia; species Babylonia areolata. The sequence continues at coordinate 35,919,709 of NC_134894.1, forward strand.
CACGCACACACACACACACACACACACACACACACATACACACGCATGCACACACACACACACACACACACACATACACTCTCTGACACACACAAAGAGAAGGAGACAGACCAACCCCAAAACATAAATATGTCTGTGGTGTTGCAGTTCCATAGTGTTGCTGCTGGAGTTGCCTCCCTCTGGTGGTGCTCTCCCCTCGCCGAGGATAACGTCCACATTCTTGTTCCGCTACATCACCACCTGGGACAACTGTGTCCTGGCTTGCGAGGTGGGACGTCAAGATGGCTGAATGGTGTTAATACAGTGTTTGGTGTCATATACTGTACCATGTCAAACTGATGCAGAGTTGCCTCCCGAGGTGTCCCAGCGCGAGGCAGGGAGAGGGGGGAGTGGCAAGTCCTCTCTTGGCGGTGGGGACTCGAGGCCAGGTGCGAACTCCCAAGGGGAGGCCTCGCCCGGCCGTTACCCGGGTCCCCACTCGGAGACGGCCCTCAGGGGCCCCATTGCTGTTCCCCCTCCTCCCTCCTCTGCCGAACCCCCTCCCCCACCTCGTTCTGGTGGGGAGAAAATTTTGTTCCTGGGGAGGACCTCTACTTTGCCCACCCCAGTCTCCCCACAGGAGGGGATTCGGGGCACATGGCCACCTGCTCTGCAGGTCTTCCCGCTATCCGGCCAGTCTCCCCTGCTGGAGGAGGCCCACGCGTGTCAGGCGGTTCCGGGCAGTCAGCCCGCTCGTCTTCTGGCGGGACTGACACCCAAGTCAGACCTGACCTCCCTCCGACTTGGCCAGGTTTTTCCCTTCATGGAGGTCAAGGCACCAGTGACCCTTGGGGGAGGGGTCACAGGATGGCTGGTGCCCACGGGTGGTTACCCCCATTCTACCCGTACTGTCCTCCTTTCATAAGGATCAAGATTTGAATCCCAGACACACACTTCTTCCCCCCAAGTCTGACTGGAAATTCAAATTGAATATCTAATCATTTTGGATGATACGATAAATTGAGGTCCTGTGTGCAGCACGCACTTTGCACACTGGAAAAGAGCCTTTGACAATGTTGTTCTTTGGCAAGATTCTTTTGAAGAAATCCATTCCGATAGATACACAAATATTTATGCTTGCACTCAGAGACCTGACAAGCATGGTGTGTTATGCTGCGGTCAGGCATCTGCCCAGCAGATTGGTGTAATGTACATAACCTCCTCCTTGAGAAACTGAAACTGGTGTGAGGATTTAGACAGCTTGCGAAGTGAGGTTTGTGACAAATATGACAGCTTGTGAATTTGGGTTTGTGACAGCTTGTGAGGTGGGTTTTAGAGACAGATTGTGACAGCTTTTGAGGTGGAGTTTGTGACAGCTTCTGACAGTGTCTTACCACCACCAGTCATCTTGTTTTTACAAGGAGAAAGTACGGAAACAGTCCAGCTCTTTCTCTGGAGCAAGGAAACAGTGGATCTGGAACATGTGGAGTGATGGCCTGGAGGTAACGCGTCCGCCTTGGAAGCGAGAGAATCTGAGCGCGCTGGTTCGAATCACGGCTCAGCCGCCGATATTTTCTCCCCCTCCACTAGACCTGGAGTGGTGGTCTGGACGCTAGTCATTCGGATGAGACGATAAATCGAGGTCCCGTGTGCAGCACGCACTTAGCACACGTAAAAGAACCCACGGCAACAAAAGGGTTGTTCCTGGCAAAATTCTGTAGAAAAATCCACGTCAATAGGAAAAACAAATAAAACTGCACGCAGGAAAAATACAAAAAAAAAAAAAGAAAAAAAAAGGGTGGCGCTGTAGTATAGTGACGCGCTCTCCCTGGGGAGAGCAGCCCGAATTTCACACAGAGAAATCTGTTGTGATAAAAAGAAATACAAATACAAATACAAATCTGGAGAGTGAGATGGGCTGTAGAGGCCAAGGCACCCACATGGATCGGGGCAGGTTTGTTTACACATTTGTGACCGAGTGTTCCGATCTTGCACTTTACTGTGTGCAAGACAGGGAGCAAATGGATAGACTGCTGGAGAGGATTGAGTGATGTGCTCAGATCTGTTCTTCCTGTTATCATTATTATCAGTATTCTCAGTCTCATCTGTCTCTGTTTCCCTACTTTCTCATTGAAAAAGAAGATGGCTAGATTATCAGTATTCTCGATCTCTTCAGTCGCTCTTTCCCTAGTTTCTCGTTGCAAAAGAAGACAGCTAGTGGTGATAACTGTTTCAGTTACTGTTTGTGCTGGTGGCCCTGCTGAGAATTCAGAGTGAGCTGGCGGCCATGATGGAGGATGGACGCCATTACTTCCTCTGGCCTTGGAACTACACGCAGGTAAGGTCGCTTTCACTTCTGAATTGTTTTCCTGTCTGTCATTTGTGAGCGGACTTGCTTTTGAATTAAAAAGAGGGTGCAAGTCAGGGATACACAGGGAAGGTAACCTACTTAGGGAGGTGATCAGCCATAGCTACTTTTGTTTTCTCAGCATAGGTGGGTAGTAGTTTGTACAGGACAGGAATGTCAGATCCCTGCCAGAGTCTGCATTAGTGGGTCACGGTAAGTATGTTATTTAAACGTAATTTTAGGAAGAAAATTTCCTTTTGTTGTGTGTTCATTTATGAATTTGTATGTTTAATAAAGTGAATATTTTTGTATTGATGATGAGTCACTGGACATGTTCTTATACATATACATACATATCTCTCTCTTATATATAGATATTAATATATATATATATATATATATAGAGAGAGAGAGAGAGAGAGAGAAGATTAAACACAGTAGATTCAACTCCATTGATAATGTCATCTTGATGAATACAGGTGATGATGTTAGCCTGTTTATCGGAAAGTGTGTGGGTATGTGTGTGTGTGTGTGTGTGTGTGTGTGTGTGTGAAAGCACAAATATTTATGCAACCTGCTTAAATCAGGCAATAAATGCAAACAATTAAAGACAGTGCATGCACTGGGTTTAATTGAGGAACAATACCAACAGTCACGTCATCTCGGCCATGTTATGTTTGTTGCAGATGCTGCTGTGTGTGACGTCTCTGGTGTACATTGTGTGCTATATCTATCGCTTCGTGCTGGTGTCAGGAAATTGTGGAGTTGCTTCGCAGTACATTCTACGAGCAGTTTGTGTCCTTGGCTTTTCTGACAGCTTGGGACGAGGTGAGAGTTGCCACCTTCTTCTTCTTCTTCTTCTTCTTCTGCGTTCGTGGGCTGCAATTCCCACTTTCACTCATATATACGCGAGTGGGCTTTTACATGTATGACCGTTTTTACCCCGCCATGTAGGCAGCCATACTCCGCTTTCAGAGGTGTGCATGCTGGGTGTGTTTTTGTTTCCATAACCCACTGAACACTGACATGGATTACAGGATCTTTAACATGCGTATTTGATCTTCTGCTTGCGTATACACACGAAGGGGGTTCAGGCACTGGCAGGTCTGCACATATGTTGACCTGGGAGATCGTAAAAATCTCCACCCTTTACCCACCAAACGCCGTCACCGTGATTCGAACCCGGGACCCTCAGATTGAAAGTCCAACGCTTTAACCACTCAGCTATTGCACCCGTCATTACCACCACTATGGATTGTTTTGTATGTTGTGTTTTTCTCTTTGTTTTGGGTCTTTTGCTTTTTTTTTTTTAATTATACGTAAAGGCATGTGCATGAACACACATATGTATAGATACTTGCACATTCATAATTATATCTGCTTACTTAAAGATACTAAGCTTTAGAGGCCATACCTGCCTGTACTGACCAGTCTTAGCAGTCACTGAAACCCCCCACCCCCTCCCCCCACCCCCCCAAAATCCTTCTCTTTCCAGTGTGTTGCCTGTATGTGCATGTGTTGCATTTTTACATGCTAAAAGGTACACAAACTACACTGACATGTTGATGTGCTTCATATCTGCATACACACTTACACACACACACACACACACACACACACACTCACACAGCACACATACACGAACACACACATGCACATGTACTCACACACACACACACACACACACACACACACACACACACACACAGCAGTATGATCATCAATCAAATGTGATCACTGGAAAAATACAAAACAATATTTATTCAACTGCGATGACTGTCAAGAAAACACTTGCCAACTATGTATTTCATTGCATGGCGTATTAGATGACCGTTTATTTCTTTGTTGCTTTTGTTCTTTTTTGTGTCTGTTAATCCTTCGGGAGTTTATGACAATAAATAAAGTCAAGTCAAAGTCAAGTCAAGTCAAGTCTCACACACACACAAACACACACACACACACACACACACACACACACACACACACACACACACACACACACAAGTGCGCACTTACAAAATATGTCTGTAGAAATGGTGACCGTGCAGCCACTGACTGCACCCCTGTTGGCTCTTCCTTTGTTCCAGCTGTTGCGGTCCCTGGTGGGGATGCTGGTGTTCCTGGTGGTGGTCACCCAGGGGCTGCGGCTGGTGAGGTACTGCCCCCACCTGTCCAAGTTTGCTGCCGTCTACAGGCGGGCTCGCCGCGAAGTCATGCTCACAGGGGTCAGTCAGTCACTTACTGTTTGCCCACTGTCCCTCACTGCCTGCTGTTTCTGGGGAACACGCCCTTTTCTTCCTCTGTCTGTCTTGACTTTTCTGGTCGTTTTTTGTTTGTGTTGTAGTGTTTTAGACCCCCCACCCCCACCCCTACCCCGCACCCTCGCCCGCCTGTGGGGGGAGGGGATGGGATGGGATGGGGGTCGGGGGGGTGGGGTGGGGGGTGAGTGGGGGATACATGCGTCGGTTTGTGCATACACGCATATACACGTGCTTGCATATGCACACACACACACATGGATGCAGGCACGCATGTGAGCACACATGCATGCAGACGCACACACGCACGCATGCAGATGCACATGTGTGTGCATGCACACTCACACACACATGCACACACACACACATGCACAGACACAGGTACCCCCACACACAGACATGCACACACGCATGAACACACACACACAAAACCACACACACACGCACACAGTCACATCTTAAAAAAAGGGATAAGGTGACAGAATGGTTACACACACACACACACACACACACACACACACACACACACACACAACTACACACACACACGCACACAGTCACATCTTAAAAAAAGGGGTAAGGTAGCAGAATAGTTACACACACACACACACACACACACACAAAACCACACACACATGCACACGGTGGCAGAATAGTTAAGACGCATATCTGCCAATACAGTGTCCATGAAAGTGTGGGTTCGATTCCCGCTCTTGCCCTTTCTCTCAAGTTTGACAGGAAAATCAAACTGAGCATCTAGTCATTTGGATGAGACAGTAAACCGAGGTCCCGTGTACAGCACATACTTGTTGCATCGAAAAAAGAACCCATGGCAACACGAGTGTTGTCCTCTGACAAAAGTCTGTTCAAAAACTCCGTTCTGATAGGTACACAAACATACATGCATGCACTCTAGGCCTGATTAAGCATGTCGAGTTACGCTACTGGACACGTACGTATCTGCCTAGCAGATGTGGTGTAGCATTGATGTGTTTGTCCGAATGCAGTGATGTCTCCTTGAGGAACTGAAACTGAAAGTGAAACTGAACTGATATCTTTTTTTTTTTTTTTTTCTGATTGTGTACTGTTTATCATTTGCTATGACTTATGTATGTTGTGTCGCCGTGCGTTGTTTTGGCGGGGCGGGGGGGGGGGGGGGGGGGGGGGGGGGATGAATAATTTGATAATGTTTGGTATCTTGTGCTCAATTTTTCCTTTTTAATATTTACATGTGTGCTCTTGTTTGTAAACGCCCAGGGCTCATTTTCAAGATTAGGCGTTAAATGTTGATAATAATAATGATAATGGTAATAATGATAATGATGATAATCTGTCCACAGCTGCTGTTCTTTGTGCTGACCGGAGCCTTCTCCAGCTCTGGGGGCCTGCTGTTCGGATCCCTGTCCAGGACCATGCGCACCACCTGGTCCGCTTCGCTGGCCGTCACGGCCCTCATGACTGGAGCCTACAGTCCACCCGACTTGGAGATGGACGGGTCACCATGGTTCTCCATCTTCTCTCTCTTCGTCTCCACCGTGGGCTGTGGACTGCTCACCGCCTATGTTAGTTTGTGCATTATGTGAAATTATCATGTTATTATGTGAAAGTTTGTGTATTAGTTTGTGAAAATTGCTGTCATCTCAGCCGTTTAATCATCTGTGTGTCTGTGCGTGTGTGTTAGTGTGAGTGTTGGAGTGTAATAGTTGTAGTATTGATAGTATGTTACTTGGTGAGTTTTATGCATTGTGTTTTTTTTATAATATTAATGATTCTGTTTTATGTTTCTACTACTTTTTATATGCTTTCTTGTTTCACTTTAGGTACTGGATTGTAAAGCGCTTAGAGCTTGCTTATGTTTATATTATAGCACTGTATGAAAATAAATTATTATTATTATTATTATTATTATTATTATAATAAAATAAAATCTTATATTAAAATATCATCATCATCATCATTATTATTATTGTTATTATTATATAAAAAATATTATTATTATGGTTGTTTGTTTCTTTTTCTTTGCTTTTTGTTTGCTTTTCCTTCTGCTTGTTGTTTGTGTTTTTGAAAGCATGTATTTGCTTATGCTACCTCCCTCAGTAAAGAAATATCAGAGCATTTCAGTTTGTTTTGTGATAAGTGATCGTTTATGAAAATAAAAGTAAATATGTTTGGATTTGATTGGTTCTGATTTTTTTTTCTTTTTTTCACCACAGATTTCTCTCTGTGGAATTCGGTCTGCTCTCCCCCTGAAGATAGTGTTTCACCTTTTCTTCTTCTGTTTTTTGTCTGCAAGTGTATTTGTTTAATTACCGTCAGAGTGGATTTGTTTCATGAATTTTGCCAGGGCCAATTCTTTCATTTTGTCTGGTTGGTCCTTTTACACATATTTATTAGTGCATGCCCCATGTGATATAGTTTTGCCCCCCTGTTCCAAGACTGACAGACAAGTGCGTTGTGTCCCCCTTGTCAAGGTGGTGGCCACGCTGACGCACCGTGTGCGTGTGAGCAAGCACGGGGACCTGCTGGTGATGGGCAAGTGTGAGCTGCTTGACTACTGCCTCCAGCAGGTGCTTCTCTTCATCGGCGTCCGCAAACACTCACCTGTACATGAGCCTGAAGTCCATCTGCCTCCGGTGAGATACGGTGCTTTTGGGTAGTTTTGGTTTTGTTTTTTGTTATTTTTTTTTTTTGGTGATGTGTGGGGGGTGGTATGTGGGGTTTTTTTTTTTGGTGGGGGAGGGTAAGGGGCGGGGTGGTGGTTGTGGGAAGGGGATGTGGTTTTGCTGTTGTTTGAGAGGAATGGATTTCTTCTGAACGCAGTGATGGCATTGAGAAACTGGAACTAACACTTTTTTTTTTTTTTTTTTTTTTTTTTTTGGTCCAGGAATGCACTCTGGCTGAATTTGAATACCAGGTGGAGGAGCTTCTGTTCAGAATGAATGCGCTGGCAGGCACCACCAACCTGCCAGAGAAACCCACAGGTTACCTGACAGACTCTGACCAGTCACAGGCCATCGGCGATGATGGCATTTCTTCAGGGGGATCAGAGGTTAGTTCAAACAAGCTGACATATCAGATTTATCATCATTGTTATCTTATTTATTTATTTATTTATTATTGTTATTTTATTATTATTATTATTACTACTACCTTTTTTTTTCTTTTTTTTTAATAATTATTATTTATTTATTTATTTATTTATTTGTGTAAGCTTATCTATTATTTATTCACCTTTTTTTTTCCCCCTCAAGGCCTGACTAAGCGCGTTGGGTTACGCTGCTGGTCAGGCATCTGCTTGGCAGATGTGGTGTAGCGTATATGGATTTGTCAGAACGCAGTGACGCCTCCTTGAGCTGCTGAAACTGAAACTGAAACTGACAGATCAAAAAGCAAGAAAATGTGTCTTGAATGTTTCTGTTGACATAATGAGCAGGAAAGTTTATGTTTAATTGAATATTTCTGTTGATAAACTGGAACCAGACAGTTTGACTGAAATGTTTCTGTTGATTGATTTCAGCAGGAAAATTTGTCTTGAAGATTTCAATTGATGCACTTGATCAAGAATGTCTGGTCTCCAGTTGAACATTTCTGTTCACAAACTTGAGCAGGAAGGTTTGCCTTGAATGTTTCTTTTTCTTTTTTCTTTGATAAACTTGAGAAGAAAAGTTTTGTCTTTAGTAGAACGTTTCTGTTGATAAACTTGAAGAAAAGTTTGAGTCTGAATGCTTCTGTTGATTAAACTGGAACCAGAATGTTTGTCTGAAGTGGAATAGTTCTGGTTATATTTAGATTTAGTTTGAGGGGCATGGGGAGGGGGGTGGGGGGGGGTAAAGGGGGGTGTCAACAAATGTACTGACAAAACACAAGCAAGGAAAACACTCCACACTAACAGACAAAAACACAAGCAAGGAAACACTCCACACTAAACAGACAAAACACAGGCAAGGAAACACTCCACACTAAACAGACAAAAACACAAGCAAGGAAAACACTCCACACTAACAGACAAAAACACAAGCAAGGAAAAACACTAACAGACAAAAACCCAAGCAAGGAAAACACTCCACACTAACAGACAAAACACAAGCAAGGAAACACTCCACACTAAACAGACAAAAACACAAGCAAGGAAACACTCCACACTAAACAGACAAAAACCCAAGCAAGGAAAACACTCCACACTAACAGACAAAAACACAAGCAAGGAAACACTCCACACTAACAGACAAAAACACAAGCAAGGAAACACTCCACACTAAACAGACAAAAACACAAGCAAGGAAAACACTCCACACTAAACAGACAAAACACAGGCAAGGAAACACTCCACACTAAACAGACAAAAACACAAGCAAGGAAACACTCCACACTAAACAGACAAAAACCCAAGCAAGGAAAACACTCCACACTAACAGACAAAAACACAAGCAAGGAAACACTCCACACTAACAGACAAAAACACAAGCAAGGAAACACTCCACACTAAACAGACAAAAACACAGGCAAGGAAAACACTCCACACTAAACAGACAAAACACAAGCAAGGAAAACACTCCACACTAACAGACAAAAACACAAGCAAGGAAAACACTCCACACTAAACAGACAAAACACAGGCAAGGAAACACTCCACACTAACAGACAAAAACACAAGCAAGGAAAAACACTAACAGACAAAAACACAAGCAAGGAAACACTCCACACTAAACAGACAAAAACACAAGCAAGGAAAACACTCCACACTAAACAGACAAAACACAAGCAAGGAAAACACTCCACACTAACAGACAAAACACAAGCAAGGAAAACACTCCACACTAACAGACAAAACACAGGCAAGAAAAACACTCCACACTAAACAGACAAAAACACAAGCAAGGAAAACACTCCACACTAAACAGACAAAAACACAAGCAAGGAAACACTCCACACTAAACAGACAAAAACCCAAGCAAGGAAAACACTCCACACTAAACAGACAAAAACACAAGCAAGGAAACACTCCACACTAAACAGACAAAAACACAAGCAAGGAAAACACTCCACACTAAACAGACAAAAACACAAGCAAGGAAAACACTCCACACTAAACAGACAAAAACACAAGCAAGGAAAACACTCCACACTAACAGACAAAAACACAAGCAAGGAAAACACTCCACACTAAACAGACAAAAACACAAGCAAGGAAACACTCCACACTAAACAGACAAAAACACAAGCAAGGAAACACTCCACACTAAACAGACAAAAACACAAGCAAGGAAAACACTCCACACTAAACAGACAAAAACACAAGCAAGGAAACACTCCACACTAAACAGACGAAAACACAAGCAAGGAAAACACTCCACACTAACAGACAAAAACACAAGCAAGGAAACACTCCACACTAAACAGACAAAAACACAAGCAAGGAAAACACTCCACACTAACAGACAAAACACAAGCAAGGAAAACACTCCACACTAACAGACAAAAACACAAGCAAGGAAACACTCCACACTAAACAGACAAAAACACAGGCAAAGAAAACACTCTACACTAACAGACAAAACACAAGCAAGGAAACACTCCACACTAAACAGACGAAACACAAGCAAGGAAACACTCCACACTAAACAGACAAAAACACAAGCAAGGAAAACACTCCACACTAAACAGCCAAAACACAGGCAAGGAAACACTCCACACTAACAGACAAAACACAGGCAAGGAAACACTCAACACTAAACAGACAAAACACAAGCAAGGAAACACTCCACGCTAAACAGACAAAACACAGGCAAGGAAAACACTCCACACTAACAGACAAAAACCCAAGCAAGGAAACACTCCACACTAACAGACAAAAACACAAGCAAGGAAAACACTCCACACTAAACAGACAAAAACACAAGCAAGGAAACACTCCACACTAAACAGACAAAAACACAAGCAAGGAAACACTCCACACTAAACAGACAAAAACCCAAGCAAGGAAACACTCCACACTAACAGACAAAAACACAAGCAAGGAAAACACTCCACACTAACAGACAAAAACACAAGCAAGGAAAACACTCCACACTAAACAGCCAAAACACAGGCAAGGAAACACTCCACACTAAACAGACTCCTGCCCCCCTCTCAGCCTGCAGTGAACCGCAGCGGGGGCAACGTGGCCAATGCGGGCGGGGAGGAGGGTCGGCTGGAGCAGCGGGTGCAGAAGATCGAGGACAAGCTGTGTGCCAACGAGCCCTACCTGGCTCAGCTGCTCAAGCTGGACAGCATCGGGGCAGACATCCTGTCGCAGGAGAAGGAGAAGCAGCTGCGGTGTGTAGTGTATAGCTTTTTGTGTTGTTGTCAGTCCCTTTGTCAGGATTTTTTTGTTTTGTTGCTGTCCGTCCTTTTGTCAGGGTTTTTTTGTGTGTTGTTGTCCGTCCTTTTGTCAGGGTTTTTTTTGTGTTGTTGTCCGTCCTTTTGTCAGGGTTTTTTTTGTGTGTGTGTTGTTGTCCGTCCTTTTGTCAGGTTTTTTTTTGTGTTGTTGTCCGTCCTTTTGTCAGGGTTTTTTTTTGTGTTGTTGTCCGTCCTTTTGTCAGGTTTTTTTTGTGTGTGTTGTTGTCCGTCCTTTTGTCAGGGTTTTTTGTTGTTGTTGTCCGTCCTTTTGGCAGGGTTTTTTTGTTGTTGTTGTACATCCTTTTGTCAGGGTTTTTTTGTTGTTGTTGTCCATCCTTTTGTCAGTGTTTTTTTTGTTTTGTTGTCCGTCCTTTTGTCAGGTTTTTGTTGTTGTTGTTGTCTGTCCTTTTGTCAGGTTTTTTGTTGTTGTCCGTCCTTTTGTCAGGTTTTTTGTTGTTGTCCGTCCTTTTTTTAGGGTTTTTTGTTGTTGTTGTTGTCTGTCCTTTTGTCAGGTTTTTTTTTGTTGTTGTTGTCTGTCGTTTTGACAGGGTTTTTTGTTGTTGTCCGTCCTTTTGTCAAGATTTTTTTGTTGTCCATCCTTTTGTCAGGGTTTTTTTTTGTTTTGTTGTTGTTGTTGTGTCTCTGTCTGTTCTCTGTCTGTTCTTCTCTCTCTCTCTTTCTTTCTTTCTCAGAGCTCCATCTGTCTCAGAGCTCTCTCTCTCCTTCTCTCTTTCCCTTTATCTTCCCTTCTTCCTCCCTCCCTCTCTCCTTCCCCCTCTCTCTCTCTTTCCCTCTATCTTTCTCTCTTTCTGTTTTTCTTTCTCTTTTTCTCTCTTTCTCTGTCTCTGTTGAGTTATGTACAGTTACAAGAGTGGTATTGGGTTTGGTTTTTTTTTACTACCTTCATAAAAACTGAAAACTAAGATATTCTTGATTTCTTATAGATTTTGGTTTCTGTAGCATAAAGTAAAATGAAAACATTAAAGAAAATAATGATAAAAGAATATGTACGCTGCTGACAAACTAACACAAAATGAAAGGTAATGAGTGGCAGTGCTACTGTTGCAGCTCACACCTGGAGCTGGAGATCTTCCGCCAGCTACAGATGCGACGTCAGGAAACAGGGGACGCTCCTGCTGCAGCTCTGTCCATGGGCTCCCCCACCGACCAGACAAACGCACAAACATCCCAGCGCTCCGTCAGGTCCCTGGAAAATGCTCTGAGGGGCGACGGTGGCACTGGAGTGGGACAGGGGGACAGCAATGATGAAGGTCCAACGCATCTGGATACAGACCCCATGAACGTTCAGATGACTTCTTCTGATGACAGCCCGGGATCAGAACGGGCCCTTCTGCGCATCACCGCGGTGGATTCAGAATCTGGCCGGCAGAATGTGAAGTCCAGTCGACTGGGAAGTCAGAAACAGGCAGGAAAAGGTGGAGGAGGAGCCCAGCTGACCAGGACCTCAGCTGTGCCTGATGAGACCCTTCACATGTGCGATCAGGAGCCAAGACGTCACCCTGTAGAGTCAGACTGCCTGGAAGTGTGTCACCCTGCCAAGAAACCAGGACATGGTGCTCTGGCACTGACCCAGCACAAAGCAGAAGGTCTGCAGGCTCAGGGTGGCCACAAACACTCTGTTCCTGAGCCGGCCTCAATGGAGAGATCGGACAGTGTACGAGGAAGCGGGCGACGAGCCTTCCCGGACCTGACCCTGGTGGGCATGGAGAGGGCTGACAGCTTGAAGCTGTCCAGCAAGAAGCCGTTCCCGGACCTGGCCAGCATGCAGCGCTCAGACAGCCTGCGGTCAGGACACAAGAAGCATGCCCCCCAGGTAGACCTCTCCCCTATGGAAAGATCCGACAGTTTGAGGTCTGCTGGCAAGAAGCCGGAGCTTCCTCCTAAGCCGACTTTCGCCGTGCTGCCTACCCTGGAGTCCAAGCGAAGCCCGAAGCCCCCTCCTCTTAAGATACCCACAGACCGCGTTCTGTACAGGTCTGACACCGGACAGTCGCTGTCTGCCCAAGCAGCAGGTAGCGGCTCCCTCTGGCGTGGGGATGTTGGGGGAAGTGGACAGCTGGGAGAGTCCAGCTCTGGCTCCGAGCAAGACGGACTGTTTAGCACAGGAGGGAACGGCAGCCGCCGCTCTCAAGCCCAGGGCCGCAGAAATCTGCGGAAAACTAAATCCCGTGGGAAAGGGAAGGGGGCGGGAACTCTCACACCCACCTTGCTGTTGGACGAGTTGTCCTTCACTGTGCATGAACCGCCCAGAAATCTTGAAGGTTTAGAGCATGTTGTTGTTGAGACGTATGATGAATGAAGCACACGCATGTTTGCAGAACTACTGGTGCACGCTTGGAATAATCATTGTCATCATACGTTGTTCACTGTTCATTTGGGTAAGAGATGCAGAATTCAGATAAACATCACCTTTTTGTGATTTCTGTCTTTGAGCTAAAAATCTTTTAAAGCTGACCATGTTACTTTGTTGACAAAAACACATTCACACACACACACACACACTTGTTTCTTGTGCTGTCTCTGATCTCCATTAATGTGTGTATATGCACATGTGTGGCTACATGCATGAATGTGCATGTGTATACAAACATTTCCCCCCTCTTTTCAGCATTTTTTCAAGTCAGTTTTTCAATTTGCATCTGTAAATATCAATATTCTTTGTGAACTGTATTGTGCTCCTCTGTTGAATCGTGTACAAACCTGTAGGCCTCACGTTGCCCACATACTATGCACGACAAACCGACATTGCTTCAACAGCAACTGTCATTCATTGATGAGCGGATATCTTCTTCATCAATCCTTCAGCTCCACTGGACTGGCGGCTGAACTTTGAAGCTGAAGATATCTTCTGTCGTCTATTGCTCAGCATATATATATATATATATATATTCATTTATTTTTTTATCAACTTACTAATTGCCTTAATGTGCCAAAATATTGATCTGTTTGAGTGTTGTAAGTGTTTGAAATGAGAAAGAAAGAATACCCTGTTAAAACAAATAATAAAAAAGAGATTAATCTGCATTGCTGATCATGCAGAAATGTTTTTGTAGGTTGAAGTTGTACAGGTTAGGCAAGAAAGAAAGGATATTCTTCTGGAGGGATAATTTGTTTGCTTGAAATATGGTTTGGATCTGAGATTCCCTGATTATCTCCTCAATGTCTAAATCAGCTGACCAAACATTAAAGAATATATGAAGCAAATGCTTTGTAAGCTTATATATACATCCATTGAGAAATATAATCTCTTGAACTCTTTTGAAAATGTCTAAACTGCTCTGTGTGCGTGTGTGTGTGTGTGTGTGTGTGTGTAAGAAAAATAATCTCAAACTTATGTAATCACCTTGAAGATATGCATCAGGGCATTTTCATTTCACTTGTGCTGGTTTTTTTTTTTGGTTTTTTTTAAAGGAGGTAGTCCCAAAAATTGTGTACGTGTCCTCAGGTTCGTTTTTCTCATACTGTCAGGGTTTTTGTTGGGTCCAGCTATGAAGGGCTGTATTGCTTGTTGTTTTTGTCACAAAATTTTGACAAAATTTCAATGTTCAAGAATAAAGCTTGGATAGTTTGATGTGAATTTTCTTTGATTTTGTTGCGATAACGATTTTGAAAAAAAAAAATTAACATGTTAAGAATCAAGACCATGTACAGGTGATTTATACAGTAGGGTTTTCTGTTTTTAGTGTTTATATGAATGACTCTATCTCCCTTATTATCAGTGTGTCCATGTTCTGATAAATGTTTGTGCTTCTTCAAATCGTGATTTTCAAATTTTTTTTTTGTAGATCGATGTTGTGGTTATTCAGGAAATATGAAAATCTAACAGCTTCCCTTCTCAAGAGAAGACTGAGTTTCAGAGTGACTTTCTAGTCAAACAAGGATCCATGCATTCTGTATTGCTGTACTCCTGGGGGCAGCAGCAGAAATGATGAGAAAGATAATTCATAAGGTGCTGCTGTTTTGTTTTCAAAACCCCATTGGTTTTTTTAAAGTGTTGTATTTCAGTAAGATGTGTTCATATACAGGTTTTGTGTTGAGAAGTAAAACAGCTTTCTAATCCTGTAGTGTTTGTATCAAGATAGGCTGTAATCTTTGAAAGTAGCCTCAAACAACAGTGGATCAATTTTTGAACAATAAAGACATTTAGATTCTCATTGTTGAAGGTTTTTAAATTCAAGCTGTGAATCCACATTTTGAACAGTAATTCAAATTCCATTGAAAAAAAAAAAAAAAAATCAGTGATGAATGTTTGAAGCTGATGCTATAGATGTCTTAACATTATATTTTATAATAATATATCTTTGTATAGCAATAAATTGCAGCATGAATCATCACAATATTGTCTTGTTCTTTTTTTTTCTTTTTTTGTTTTATCATGTATGTCTGTGCAAACAATGGAGGCAATCAACAGTCTTCAGCAATGGGCTTTCAGATTTAGGTTTCATGTTGTCATAACTTTATTGTCATTTTGAATGTTGTGTTTGTCTTCGTCCACATAATTGGTGGCTGTGCTGATTGAAATAACTTTTTCATTTTTGAAAATGAAATGCACTTGTTTCTTTGACATTGTTTCAAGACATATTACATTATTTTATCTGTCTTTTTTCTTTCTCATTGATTGCTATGCACATTGAATTTACATACATTTTTATTTGTTACAGCAGAAATTGTTAACCATTTATGCTGCCTAAAATTTAGAAACGACCAATGTATTTTTAGAATTGCAAGAGGTATGATGTGGGCATTCCACTTGATCAGAGCTGTTTGAAAAAACAAAACAAAAAACCAACAAAAAAACCAAAAAAACCTGCTGATCTTTGTAATAGTTTTGACCTTTACTGCTTTAAGTTTGCCATTAACCATAAGACTGCTTTAATGCCCTATTAAAACTCTGGAGTTTTGTCCAAACTCTTCTGGCAATGCAAGTAAGTATGGAGTATAATGAAAAGTATAAACAGATATTTTTTAACTGGCTCTGCCCTGCCTGTTTTCTTCCCTGCTTTTCGTCACAGACTGCCCAGTTGTAAGGTTTGGTTCGAAAAAGACTGTAATACAAAATCATTTCATGTTAGGTAATGGAAATTTAAAAAAAACAAACAAACAACAGTTTAGTATACTATACATTCAGTTTGCTGGTGTCTGAGCATAGATTCCTTCCTTCATAGTTCAGCTTGTTTCTGGGCCTTGTGTTGAAGTGCTTTCCCTTTGACATTTATGAAATACTGAGTCAGGTTGGGTTGTTGTTGTTTTTTGTAGTTTTTTTTGTTGTTTTTTTAAGTGCTTCACTGACACAGTGGCACAGGGAGCAAATAAATTGGTTCTGGTAAGTTGCATCCATCAGAGGAATGGGCCAAAAGTGCTCATAACATTATGTTGGTACTCCTTAGATTCAGAACTCTAAAATTCCAGTTCCTGATCTTAAATATTTATATGAAAGTGTATGACGCTCATTCCCAATTGGGAATGTTTGGCCAGAGAGAGAGTTAAAAGATGGCTTTTTTGTCTGTCTTCCTGTCCATTTTTTTTTCTTTTGTAGTGTTACTGTAAGTACTGTGTCTGGCTGTCTCTGTTCATTAGCCAGTCTGGCTCTCACTCATTTCCTCTTTATCTTCAAAAAAAGAAAGAAAACCCAAACACTTGGTTTTGCCGAGTACAGTTGTTTGACTGCCCGACTGCTGTATTCATTATCTTGTGTTTTCTCTCTGCCTGTTTTTTCTCCCCTTCCCCTGATGTGATGAATGAATGCAATAACACACACTCCACCTCCCTCCTTCCCTAGGAGGAAGGTGGCAGAATGGTTAAGACGCTCAGCTGCCAATACAGAGAGTCCGTGAGGGTGTGGGTTCGAATCCCGCTCTCGCCCTTTCTCCTAAGTTTGACTGGAAAATCAAACTGAGCGTCTAGTCTTTCGGATGAGACGATAAACCGAGGTCCCGTGTGCAGCACGCACTTGGCGCACTGAAAAAGAACCCATGGCAACGAGAGTGTTGTCCTCTGGCGAAATTACGTAAAATGAAATCCACTTTCATAGGTACACAAATATGTAAGCATGCACTCAAGGCCTGACTAAGCGCGTTGGGTTATGCTGCTGGTCAGGCATCTGCTCAACAGATGTGGTGTAGCGTGTATGGATTTGTCCGAACGCAGTGACGCCTCCTTGAGAAAGTGAAACTGAAAAGTGAAACCCACCTCCCTTCTTGATTGGGTTGAATGCCAGAGAAAGACAACATGATTATATAACGTCACATGCCATTTCTCTCTATCGCTCTCCCTCTCTCTCTCTCTCTCTCCTGCGCTCCCTCCTCCTTTGTGGGTAGCTCAAGTGAAGGAGTATACAGAAGAATGGTTTGAAAGGAAAATGTGTTAAATATTGCAGGTGATTAAAAAATGTTTTATGCAATGTTATGGTGTTGTTTTTGTTGTTTTTTTTTTGTTTTGTTTTTTGTTTTTTTTGATAGTTTTTAATGTGTTAGGGCAACATAATCATGTATACAAAGCAGTCTTAATTCATTGTCATTTTATGGGTATTATGCAAGCAATAGATTATATGAAATAAATCGGTTGTATAAGTGTGATCGCCTTTTGCCTGAGTGTTCAAACTGGAGAGTAACATCACAAGATTCCTTAGTTATCAAATAGAAATATGAATATTATAGAAGTGTGTGTGTGTGTGTGTGTGTGTGTGTGTGTGTGTGTGTGTGTGTGTAATTGTGAATGTGTGTGGGAGAGAGAGAACAAGGGAGAGAGTGTGCACATTAGCCACCATGAGAAATTTACAATCAATTTAAAGAAATGGATGTGAACACAGATCCGACATAACTAACATACATTTATGTCAGTCGACTGGCAAAGCGAGTGTGGTGACAGATGAGGATACAGATGTGTTACTGGCTACATTGATCTGTGTGTGTGATGGCACTGTTTTGTTTGGTTTGTGGCTGATTCTTTCTTCTAGGATCTGGGAGTTCTTCGGAAACTTTAATCGTTTTCACCTACATTTTAAAACCGTCGCCATGCCTTGTGGATGAAAAATTACCCACACTTTTGTTTAAATCGTCATGACTCGGTCAGTCTTGCAACTGTCTAACTGAAATTCCAGGACTTTGTCCATTTATGATTTTTGTATATTGCCGCCAAAAATGGCATTGTTTTGTTTGTAAACAAAGGAGTAAATAAACAATGAATCTGTTGTTTAAATCAGCTATACCCTTCCTTGGTGGCAGATTAATTTAACAAAGCAGACCTTTTCTGATTCAGCGTTGCCACTCACTGACTGACTAAACATGCCCCAGCACACCAGTATGGTCTTATCATCACACTTGATCACTCTCCACATTTTATAGAATTATGAAGACTTCATGACTCACTGTCATGAGTCGCTTGCAGTATCAACAAAGTGATCTTCAATGAAATTCCAAAGCTCCTACTCTTCCAGAAGGATTAATGGTTGGAGCCTCTGGAATCATTAATTTCCAAGAATACTTGCTGTGAATGTCTCGATCTTGACAATTTGCCATTTTCAACAATTGTGTCAACGCACGGACTGTAGTGATATTCATCCATCAAAAACATTTTATTTAAAAAGCAAATGTACAATTCCATCAAAAACATATTGCATGAAGAAGCAGTTATGTAATTCCACCCAAACACACCTTTTTTCTTTCTTTTCTGTTTTTTTTTTTTTTTTTTTTTTTTATATAAAGAAGCAAGTGTATACTACCATTAAAAACGCATTTTATTGAAGAAAGAATTGTATAATTCCATTTTTTCTTGCCAGGGGCAAATCTCATTAATGTACTAAGTGCATGCATTGAACACAAGTGACCTTTGTTTATCATCTCCTTGGAATTACTATATAGTGTCCATACCACGTACCACTCAAGGTCTAGCGGAGGGGAAAAAAGTTCTGGTGAGTGCTGGAATCGATCTCGCACACTCAGATTCTCTCGCTCCGTGGGCAGAAGCGTTAATTACCTCAAAAGGCCACATCTCCGCATGCAGGGTAAAGGCAGCAGTGCATGTGCAGAAGAGGCACTATGTATCTGCTGCTTCTACTGAACAGATCGATGCAAGAAGAACAAGGCGATTTATTTTCCCCCTATTCTCTGTCCACGTCCAAATATTTATGAGGTCAGTTCACAGCTATTAGAAGAAAGAAAAGAAGAGAGAGAGAGAGAGGGGGGGGGGGGGCATAGCATTTAAATAACTCCATTAGTGCTCGTGCGAGCGTGCGTGTGTGCGTCCATGTGTTTGAAGAAACAAAAAGTATAAAACAATGAACAATCCGGGTGAGACAGTGAACATTTGGGTGAAACACGTTGCAGGCCCGGAAAAAACCCCAAAACAAGGCCCATGGTGACAGCATGAACAGAAACTCAATTCATGATATATCATTCTACACAAAGGACAAAACGTGACGATTTACGTCTGTCTATTCTGGCTGTGTGATTGAAATTCTCGGGTGGATGGATCAGAACGGCCAATGACCATGGCTAAAAAACAACGCACCAATGATTAAGTCAGTCCTCCACATCAAATAATAAACATACGTGTGCCTTTCTTTGTTCACAGCATAGTTGACAGTCAGGACTTGTGCGCGTGACTTTCTGTACCACCACGTACCTTAACCATGTACCATATCATTATCCATGTACCATATCCAGGTCTTATCCTTTTCCTTTTGTGCGCATGAAGTGCGCGTGCGCACGTGTGTGAGTATTTATGTGCACGTGCACATGTGTATTGAAAACATAATTATGTTTAAAATGGTTAACACATTTTTGATCTGCTTCGTTATGAAATGCACTGTGCTTGGCTGTAATAATTATGATTACGAATATTCCCTTCAAGCATTGTAAATTAGTTCATTTAGCTGGCCCGCTTTCTTATAATTATCATCATGACAAAATCATTATCAAAAACAAAACATGACTGTTGTTAATTGTTATCTCCTCCTATCCCCACTATACCTTTCCACAAACCACTCCCGCACGCTCCCTTCGCAAGTTGAATCCAGACTCAATAGCGTTGACACGGTGTTTCAAAAGAGAAACAAACTGGAACGAGGCAGACCGGAACACATGCAGTCATTTCTCCTGTTCTCTCTCCAAGGAAGCGATTGCGACGGTTTGCAAAACAACGTGCGGAACAGACGTTTGAATGCGATTCTTCAGACTGGCTATGCTTATGAAGTATGGATGGGGGCTGGGGGGGATGTGTGTGTGTGTGGGGGGGGGGGGGGGGGGGGGGGGGGGGGAGTGGGGTAATAATCAACTTGCGTGTGCTCTGGGCTGCCTGTACGTGTTGTCCCAGCCACACTGATGTTTGATGCTCTCTAACCATTCCTGACAATGTCTCCCAAGAGGTGATGATTATGCTTGTGTTGTAGAATGGGTTATTCTCAACAAAAAAAAAAAAAAAAAATTAGCAGTAGTAGTAGTGTATACATTTTATAGCTCTTTCAAACCTTTCAAAGCGCATAACAATAACTTGTCAGACACAAGCTCACAAGAACACACACACACACACACACACACAATATATATATGTGTGTGTGTGTGCGCGCGCGCGTGTGTGCGTGTGTGTGTGTGTGTGTGTGTGTGTGTGTGTGTGTACACACTCACGCACACACACATGGAAGCAACAGATCAGAGATGTGGAATGGAATGCCTTAATTGTGTAGAGACCGCTGAAAAGGATCAGATCCTGTATCCGGTAGACCTATACAAGCTGTATGATATCTTCTGCTTGTCCCATCCATGATTTTCCACGCACGTCTTAAACACTGGATTTTGATTCATTCACTGCATCATGTAGTAGGATTTTGATGTTTTCTTGTGCTCTGAAATAGGCCCTAGCCTGTTCTAACTTGTGTCATACATGCACTGAAGGAAGGTCAAACAGGTATCGCGCAAGCTCTCAGTTGGAATGTCTTTCATTGTTCCCAGAATAAGTCCCATTGCTTTGGGAAAGTGTTGCGAGCCCATAGGCAATGACCTTAAAACAACTGACTGGAAAAACCAGTGAGATTGTGTGGCTCAGTGCCTTTGGCTGTCTTTGCCTCTTAAAATCGAAGAACCCTGTCTAAACTTGATAATTATCGTCAATGTGAACATAGGCTTCGTGATCAGCATCCTGTTTTACAACACGACTATTCAGCTTGCTCGTTCTTCCATTAAAACTCCTTTTCCGCCATGGGCAACTTTAGTTGACTAGACAGTGCACCGCCACAGGCGATTTTAGTCGACACTAAGGGTTATTGTTAAAAGGACAATTTTACATATTGTAACAAAGCTTGATAGCTACAGCCAGTTTTCTGCGCAGTTTTCTGACCAGGTTTGAAGCGGACAAGTCCTTTGTTTCATTTTCACATGAGCCAAACCCCGTGACTGAGACTTTAGTGGGAGCTTTCTGTTTAAAATGTTTGGCGCCGGGGTGTTTTTTACACAGAAACTTGGCGTTGAAAGAGATGATCAGTGTCACGGCTCGTGACGGTTTCTATGCATGTGTTCATGTACAACTCTCTTTTCCATCCCTTCTCCCCCTTTCTCTCCCCCCCCCCTCCTCTCTCTCTCTCCCTTCTCCCGCTCTTTCCATCCCTCTCCTTCACCTCCCTCTCTCTCCTTCGTGCTTTTACACGTGCATATCTGAGGATATGTGTATGTCATGTCCCTTCCCCTGAACGTTTTGTGAACTCTGAGCGAGTTCAGAAGTCATCTGGTCGGGAGAGAAAGATTTCTCTGGGCTTTTGATGCCAAGCTCTGTCAAGAGACGGATCACCGTTCCAGCGAGGGAGCTGTTGGGTGTCGTCTTACAGAAGTAGTGGGGTGTGTTCGTTGTCACCCCCTTCTTTCTGTGTGTGTGTGTGTGTGGGTCTGTGTTTCACCCTGGGCAGCGGTGTGCCCATTTACCTGGTGACAGGTTTTCCTGTTTCCCTCCCTTCCGTGCCACTGCCTTCGACGGGTCTCCGGGACAAGTCTGGAATGGTCCTCGTCCCCCTTCTAACGTGTCACCCCGAAACTCCCTCACTCCCGTTCCCACTTTCCCACTGTCCCTCTTGCCCGACCAGCTTCAGCCAGCAAACTACCAGCGTGGTCCGTCTTTGGCTGTCAGCATATGTCTGAACTCTAGCAGCGTGTTTGAGCAGAACTGACGCTGCAGATGACTGCAAATTGTATTGTGCTGTAGTTAGACAGAGGTTATTTTTGTGCGTGTGTGAGTAATGCTTGGGTTTGTGGCGTTCATTTATTTATGTATGTTTGCATGACCACAGTAAAACGAGCTGAACTTTTCTGTGTCTCCGTGTTTGTGTTGTCGGGACGTTAGCTAGACTGGGAAGGGCCGGGGTTTCATGGCCAACCCCTTACGGGTTGTGACAATCAGTATGGTTACCGCAGAGGAGATGTACATCCCGGTATAGTTCTAAAGAACTGATTTATCGCTGGAATGGTGGGCTAAACCTTCCCCTGAGGGGCCGGGGGTGGGGGTGGGGTGGTGGTGGTGAAGGAAGCGAAACGGAACGAGGCTGGAGGAAATAGACAGACAGACAGAGAATGAAGCTGTCAATAATTCACCCTGCCGTTGACATATACGACAAAGAACCCCAAGGCATGAATAATTGAGGTCAGTGCTTTGTTAAGGGTGTGGGATTCAGTATGCAGTTGATCGCGATCAGCAAACACAACTACAGAGAGAGCTAAAGAGGGAAAGAGAGAGAGGCGGGGGGTGGACAGAGGGTGGAGGGGTGAATGTTAGAGGGGAGGAAAGAACGGAGGGAGGGGGGAAGAGTAGGGGAATGTAGAAGGTGAAACCTGGGAGAGGGGAGAGTGATGGAGGCAAAAAGAAATAGACGTAGAGAATGAGAGTCAGGCAAGTTTCAAGATTAAGATATTATTCCAAAAAATCCCCATGGGGGCATATGGAAAAAAAGGTAAAAAAAAAAAAAAAAAAGCAAACAGACCAGACCAGAAAGATAGTAGTACACAGTGAACTGACATGAAAAAGACAACAACAACAAAATATTAAAAAAAAATTAAAAATTAAAAATAAAAATAAAAAAGAAGAAAAAACAGCAAACTAAACAAACAAAATAAAAAGAACCGCATGCCGAGGACCAGGCAGAGGTCTTGTGAAGCTAGGTTTAAGGCACTCCTTGGAAATGTTAGTTTCAAGCATTTTTTTTTTGTGGTCAAATTGACGACATGGTGAAATTACCCCTATAAATCAAATTAATTGCTGTGCCAAAACTATAACATTGACATCATCAATATTTTGATATCGCAACTTCAAGCAATTTAAAGGAACGCTGAACAATTTCTATTACTTTTGATTAAAAGTTCTCGCAATTTCGTCTGTTCACCTTTTATACTGTGTGAGTTTGTGAAATCAAATTTATTTGTATTTGCAATGATGGCTTTAAACTACTCAGGACTCTCAGGACTCAGATATCTAATCAGAAAGGTCTTAGACCCATGTGAAAGGATGAGATACATCAGTAATATACACATGCATATCTTTTCTGAACATGTGCGAAAGATTACCATCAACCAAAATCAATACAATAATACCTGCGCTGTCCATATATTGTTCTCTCAATGCTCTAAGACTTGTAAACGATTTATAAATATAAATTGCTAATTTTGCTTGGTAAATATTAATTCAGTGGTATGTAATCAGTGTCAGTGTTACTCAAAGCACTACAAATGACCAAGGCACTATCAGAGTGAATTTCAGCTTCAGTTGATGCAACTTTGAAGCGAACACCTGTTTCTTCAGGAGACGGATAAAAACACCGCACAGTTTAGGACAACACTAATCTGTCCTATGGGGATACAATAAAGAGAAGCGACCCACTGTACCTATCCATGCTGGTAAAGGTACAACAAAACCAACGATTTTCCAAGCATCTGCAAATCTTCACGGACAGAGCCTGTCCTCGAAGGTGGTGAAGCAGGGTGTGCCTAGGTCATGCCTGACCTGAAAATCACCAAAATGTACCGACATGTCCCGCCTATACAAGGGGGTCAGTCAGTATCTTCACAGCCCAGCTGAATGCCATCCTGATGGCCTGAATCACTGTTAATGATCATATGCTACAATACCCACGAGCAGTAACGATACTACCCGAGTCTTTCAAATCCACCCTGCATGCACTTGCGGAAAGGAAGGGAAAACAGGAAAGAAATACAGACGGACATCCTTTCATTAGCACACCAGATCGTAGAAAAGGGTACGGACTTGACTTTCATGTGGATAACATCACACTGCAAAAACGAAATAATGACATGACAGACAGAGCAGCCAAAAAAGAAACTACCACAGTGAAAGGCAAGCACGCGCAGACTTCGGTTTATCACAGGCAGAGATCACAAACAAAGTTCGAACCCCCGCATACGAACTGAGAAACGAACACAGTCATGAAAACCCGTTGCCAGACACACGGGTGGATTTTCCTTCGGATCAAAGGAAAGAGGAGAACCCTCGCCATGTCTCGGAGAAACCTCAAAAGACCTGAGGAGGATCAGGGCTGGATGTGACAGGAGCACTTCCTTTGACATCATGTTGCAGCGACGCCACACGCACTCAGCGTGTGTTCGGCCTACGCCAACACGCTCACCCCCTATAGGTTAACAAACGGAAGACAACATCCGACCTCGGAGTCCAGCACTTCCTCCAGCCTACATCCGTCCTTGTGACTCAGGCCCATGAAGACCGTGACTGACTCCTGTCCTTGGGTGTGGGACCGCAGCACCCCGCAACAACAGGAAATAGGGACAGAAACATACTAACGCGATTGCGAGCGTATGTACGTGTGTGAGAAGTTTGCATATCCGTGTGTGTGTGTGTGTGTGTGTGTGTGTGTGTGTGTGTGTGTAAAATCTCTCTCTCTCTCTCTCTCTCTCTCTCTCTCTCTATATATATATATATATATATATATATAGAGAGAGAGAGAGAGAGAGAGAGACAGAATAAATATCAAATCCAAGCCCTGTCTTTGTATTTTCTTAATGTTATGGAGAACACACCCAAAAAAACAGTCTTGGTTAATCTTTTAACCTTTAAAAACTGTACTTGCGTTTGGGGTGGGGTGGTGGTTTAAAAAGCTCTCATTTGCCCATGTTGGTCCAAAGTTGGTCCAAAAGGAAGGCTGATTTGCACAGCAAGCGACAGCTGTTTCGCACTTGGGAGTGCTCATCGGGCTTGCTACCCGCTCTTGATAGCGAATCAGAGAGAAACCACTACTCAAGTAAGGAGAAATTACCCATTGCTTGGCAGGGACGCTTTACAAAAAAGAAAATGTTTCTCAATAACCAACTTGATCAGAATACGGCAAGTAAAAACCAGGCAAGAGGATAAACGTTCAAAGATTGTGTGAAAATCTACACTTTGAAACGACATGACACGGCCATGGGAGACAATTGCAAGGGATAAAAAAAATCCTCAGGGAACTAAAATAAAATCTTACTCAATTCCAAGTTTTTTTTAAAAACTGGACACCACACCATGACCTGTTGGGCTCAGTGGATGAAGCAAGTTATGCAATTATAGAATAAATATTGGGATTGACCCAAGATATATATATATATATATATATATATATATATGTGTGTGTGTGTGTGTGTGTGTGTGTGTGTGTGTGTGTGTGTGTGATGAGAAAAGGGACACGACCAGGACAATGTCCCAGACGAACTTCACAACCGGACGGACCCCCACCGAAACCGTGAACAGCCGAGACACCCACATCCGGCAGACCAGGACTTCCGCCTCGGAACACTGGAGGAACAGCGATTGATCCCTTCTTGGTTTGTCAGCCAGAACTTCACCCACCCGCTGACAGCTACCTCCCCAATGAGCACCAGACGTACCCCATTCACGGACACACAGCCTGGAGCCACCCGCTTGAGCCACACGCCTGTCTTCAGACCATGGCCCCAGCCCTGAATAACCTGACCTTATGAAAGGCGTCAGTCAATAGTTATGTCGTCAAACGTAACCCAGCCGCCTGGAACTACCCTTCCCTCTTCACCACCACCCTCTCAACACCTCTGAACATAGCCAACCTTTAACATAAACCTTCAAGGGTTCGTAAGCGCGAACAATGCCGTGCGCACAGCTTCGAGAACGGAGGTCTCAATCGTTGCGCGTCTGTGATGGCCCTAACTTGGTGTTGTCCTTATGTGATATATTCTCATTAGTTTAAACGATAGGTCAAGAACACCGACTGAATGAACTTTGGGCATTAGTTTTTTGTTTGTTTTTCATAAACAAACATGGTTGAAACCTTGTTCAGTAAAACGGAATACAGTTTAGAAGAAAATCTACGTTTGATAAGACAACCTGAATAACGACTGCAGGCTGGTCCACTTGTACAAAGTAAGCAAATATGAGGAAGCGTGACAAGACACTGCATAAAGTAGTACATGCTAAACTCAATGTCCATAGTAAACACCCAGTGACAGTGTAACTGGCATCCCTCTTACATCGTTAATATCCAGAGGAGGAATAATTGTGGAGGCGTGTCCATATGAAGGCATTGATCATCTCCCGTAAGTTTTCGGACTACAAGGAAAAGGCCAGTATCAAGCCCATTAATCCATGTCGGTATGAAATAGAGAGACAAACGCCATCTGAAAATCATGAAGCAAATGAAAAAGAGAACTGAGGAATATGTGAATATATGAATAGATGTGTGTGTGTGTGTGTGTGTGTGTGTGTGTGTGTGTGTGTGTGTGTGTGTGTGTGTGTGTGTGTGTGTGCGCGCGTACGTGTGTGTGTGTGTGTGTGTGTGTGTGTGTGTGCGCGCGCGCGCGCGCGAGCACACACACACACACACGCACACACACACAGCGCGGATCTATCCGCCCGATTTGACACATTATTGAAAGTGAAAACGAAACTCAGCGTCTGATAAACAAGTAATTTTCAGTTGACAGAGAATGTGTCTTGAGTTATCCCACCTAAGGACACCATTCAGTTAGGGACTTGAAACCCATGTCCAATTGAAAAAGACGCGTTGGTTTGCACTTGTCACAGTCCAAGTATCGAGCTTCTTCGAAGAGTGATGGGCAGAAATGGCAACCCACCTATCTCGTTCGTATTTTCTTTTCTGTTGGTACACCATGTCAACATTACTGATTCTGGATTCAACTTGCCAAGGTGGGTGTGTGTTGCGCACACGATGAGGCAGATTGGGGATTTAGCTGTGGGTGTCGAGTGGGGTCATAGTCAGATGAAGGGTTTAGTTGTGGGGGTGGGGTGGGGTCATAGTCAGATTGGGTGTTTAGGTGAGGGTGTGTGGTGGGGTCATGGTAAGATTGAGGGTTTAGGTGTGGGTGTTCGGTCTCAGTCAGATTGGGGGTTTAGGTGTGGGTGTTGGGTCTTAGTCAGATTGGGTGTTTAGGTGTGGGTGTTGGGTCTTAGTCAGATTGGGTGTTTAGGTGTGGGTGTTGGGTCTTAGTCAGATTGGGTGTTTAGGTGCGGGTGTGTGGTGGGGTCATGGTAAGATTGAGGGTTTAGGTGTGGGTGTTCGGTCTCAGTCAGATTGGGGGTTTAGGTGTGGGTGTTGGGTCTTAGTCAGATTGCAGGTTAAGGTGTAGTTGTTGGGTACGGTCATAGTCACAGAAATCTTCGTCGTGATTTTGAGCACATTTTGGGTCGTTTGCCACATTCACACGCGCATGTGTGTGTGTGTGTGTGTGTGTGTGTGTGTGTGTGTGTGTGTGTGTGTGTGCATCTGTGTGTGTGCATCTGTGTGTGTGTGTGTGTGTGTGTGTGTGTGTGTGTGTGTGTCTGTGTGTGTCTGTGTGTGTGTGTGTGTGTGTGTAATCTTCACTGGACTTTTCATGCTATGTATCAAAACGAATTATTGAAGAAGAAGAAGAGCATGTAACATTAAGCCTTACTCACAAGGGTAACTAACATTTACAGGGAAACACACTCCCGGGGCAGCTTACAATCTAGAAGAATTAACGACAAAAGTCAAGTTCTGTGTCATTTTATATATAGCTTTCATCTTGGTGAGTAGGCACGATAATTAGGAGAGACAAACAAACATACAAGTATTAGCTTTTTATCTATGTTTGCAATTGTTTCCTTATCTTGTATTTATTTATTCATTTATTTATTATTTATTTATTTATCTATTTGTTGATGTATTCACTCAATTATTTACTTAGATTATATCATGCAATTGTAATATAGTTTTGTGATGAAATGTCGTGCGAGGACATTGCCATTGATAGAAATGGAACCGGCGGACACTATGTTGCGTCATGTCAGGTCGCTGGAGCACAGTTCAATGTCAGGGCAATTAAATCACAATATACGGAACAAATAAAGGGCGCAATAAATACACCCCCACCCCCAAAATCTCCTTCTCTCCAACTACTCACCCCCAACCCCAACACCCCTCCCCAGTCTGTCAGAAACCATGCCAGATGTGTTAGCAATTAACATCACATAACGCCAAGTGACTTCCAGGGACAGTGCGGGTATTACAGGGTAGGTAGTCCAGTTTACGAACAGCGTGTAATTGCGAATGGTTCGTGTACTGCCCCCCACTGCAAAGCGTTCTCACAACACACATATTTTTCTCAGTTTAACGTCCGCTTCGACCTCGTTCTGATACCTTAACTCATTCTATACGAACGGGGAAAGAGACGACGTTAACAGCGTTTCACCCCAATTACCATCATCAAAATATTGCAAGCGGAAGGCTCTTATACTGAAGACGTGAATGTTGACAAAGAATACCACAATTCTGACGACGGAAGCTAAAGGTTGGGTCATTCAGACACCCACTGGACATCCGAGGGGTCTGTGTAGAGGAGAAGAGAGGACTGGACGTACTGAATGAGTTAATGAATCTTCATTCCCAAGAACCAGTCAAACATCAACTATTTTTGGCTATTTCCGTGCACTTTCCTTTCTTCACGCACTTCTGCCGGCCAAGTTCACAAAATGTGCTCTCACAGGATTTCCTAAAATCAGGGGGAGTAAGCAAGACTTGACTTAAAACCTTGACACAATAGCTGATTTGACTGGATATGTGTATGTGTGTGATGTTGGATGTGTGCATACTTAAATGTGTGTGTATGTGTGTGTGTGTGTGTGTGTGTGTGTGTGTGTGTGTGTGATCAAAACCAACAATACAACAGTCTGGTGCGATGTTCCAATAATGTGTTTTTTCAAATGAGTTCAAGACCTGCACCTGTTTTGATTGTCCACATATTGTACCCAAAGCCATCGTTCGAAACTGATTAGACTTGCCCGTTCGAATTTACCCTTTCTGAAGCACTCCTGCTATTTCAACCGTTGAAAAAACAAAAACAAACAAACAAAAAAAGAACCGTTGAAGATAAGGAGTGGACGAATTGCTTTCGGGTGCAACCAATCGGAGAAAGCCTTCTGAAAGCCACTGAAGAGCTACATTTGACGATCGTACGACCTACTACCAGTACAATACACACATTGAGCTGGTCGCTTTGATTGGATCGTTCGCCAAATGGGGCCAACCTACCCCACGTGCCCCTCACGACCCCACCCTCTCTTCCCCGCCCCCTCCACCTCTCCGTTCCCTTTCCCACCCCTTTGCTCAGTGCTCTCCCCTCCCGTTTTGTTTCAATTTGTTTTTCAAGGAGGCGTCAATGCGTTCGGAAATTTCCACATACGCTGCACCACTTCTGCTTGGTAGATTCCCGACAGCACCATAAGTGAAGTGATGGCCTAGAGGTAACGCGTCCGCCTAGAAAGCGAGAGAGTCTGAGCGCGCTGGTTTGAATTCCGGCTCAGCGGCCGATTATTCATTTTTCTCCCCCTCCACTAGACATTGAGTGGTGGTCTGGACGCTAGTCATTCGGATGAGACGATAAATCGAGGTCCCGTGTGCAGCATGCACTTAGCGCACGTAAAAGAACCCACGGCAACAAAAGGGTTGTTCCTGGCAAAATTCGGTAGAAAAATCCACTTCGATAGGAAAAACAAATAAAACTGCATGCAGGGAAAATACACACACATACACACACACACACACACACACACACACACACACACACACACACACAAAGGTGGCGCTGTAGTATAGCGACGCGCTCTCCCAGGGGAGAGTAGCCCGAATTTCACATAGAGAAATCTGTTGTGATAAAAAGAAATACAAATACAAATAACCCAACGCGCCAGTCGGGCCATGAATGCATGCATACATTGTGTACCAATCAGAGTGGATTTCTTCCAAATAATTTGGCCAAAGAACAATACTTATGTTGTCATGGGTTCTGATTTCGTGCGCTAAGTGCGTGCTGCACTCGGGACCACTGTTTATCGACTGGCTGGACGTTCCGTTTGATTTTCCAATCGAACTTGGGCATGACCTGGGATAGAACAAAGACCATCACGGACACTGAACAGGCAGGTAAACGTCTTAACCATTCTACCACCTCTCTCCTCCCGCAAAACCCTTCCCGGCCCCTCCCACCACCACCACCACCACCACTCCCACACGCGCACACTCGAGTACTGCAGGGCTAATCGTTAATGCAGCTTGGATCAATTGAATTCGTAATTTAAAAAAAACAAACGAAAAATAAGAGAAGAAAATCGAATGACAAACATGATTCACAATGGTGAAAAAACAAACAACAAAAAGCAAAAAAAAAAAAAAAAAAAAAAAAAAAAAAAGAAACACCAAACAAAAAAACAACAAAAAACAACAACAACAACAACAAAAACCCTCTATGAGAGAAAAAAAAGTTTTGAAATCAATGAATTGCTTTGATTTTATGCCAGTGTTTACAACGAGCCTGTGATTGCACAACTTAATTTCCATGTGGATTAATAAAGTGTTTTTGATTGATTGATTGATTGATTGTCTATGTCCCTGATGCAATGAAACAAATTATAGATCAACTCAGTCCCTCTCAACATCATTTTGTACTCGTAATTCTCCAAAACAGAGTTCAGTTGGCTTTTGTTAATTAAGCTTAACTTAGTACATAAACTTCACGTTTGATGATGATGATAATGATGATGATGGCCAAGAGGGAACGCGTCCGCCTAGGAAGCGAGAGAATCTGAGCGCGCTGGTTCGAATCACGGCTCAGCCGCCGATATGTTCCCCCCCTCCACTAGACCTTGAGTGGTAGTCTGGACGCTAGTCATTCGGATGAGACGATAAACCGAGGTCCCGTGTGCAGCATGCACTTAGCGCACGTAAAAGAACCCACGGCAACGAAAGGGTTGTTCCTGGCAAAATTCTGGAGAAAAATCCACGTCGATAGGAAAAACAAATCAAACTGCACGCAGGAAAAAATACAAGAAATGGGTGGCACTGTTGTGTAGCGACGCGCTCTCCATGGGAAGAGCAGCCCGAATTTCACACAGAGAAATCTGTTGTGATAAAAAGAAATACAAATACAAATATGGATACTTATATAGCGCTTATCCTCGGTCAGAAACCAAGCTGTGAGCGCTTTACAAACACGGAGTCATTTGCACAACAGGCTGGGTAGAGACGACTGGAAGCTGTCTCTGGGTGCTCATCATTCGTTTCCTTCATCGATTAGTCAGGTTTCAGTCACACACACACACACACACACACACACACACACACACACACACACACACACACACACACACACACACACACACACACACACACACACACACACACACACAACTTTTTGCGTGTGTGACCGTTTGTTTATTTTTTACCCTTTCATATCGACAACCAAACTTCATTTTCGTCGGCGTGCATGCTGGGTTTCCAAACCCCACTGGCATGGATTACAGGATCTTTAACGTGCGTATTTGATCCTCGTGCATATGCATTCGGATGGGGTTTAGGCATCAGCAGGTCTGCGCACGCGCGCGCGTGTGTGTTGTTGTTGTTGGTGGTGGTGGTGGTGGTGGTGATGATGTAGGATGTGGGTGTTGGTGGTGATGGTGATGATGTTTGTTTGTTTTCCTTCTTTACTTCTTTTTTATATATAAAAAAGTGTGTGTGTGTGTGTGTGCGCGCGTGTGTGTGTGTGTGTGTGTGTGTGTGTGTGTGTGTGTGTGTGTGTGTGTCCAGAGTGTTTACCTTGAAGTCGAGAAGTTAATTTCACTGAGAATTTGCATGGATGCTTTCACAAAGGAGCAAACAATCAATCGTTAAATGATGTACCTACTTACTAAAATTGTTAATGTGACAGAAAAAGTTACATCACAACTGATCAACATTAGAATCGAAACTTTAGAATGATCCCGTTTTCTCGATCCCTCGACGAGTGCAAAGCATTGTGAAACAACTTTTATTTCTGTCTTATTTAATGCAGAAAATTACTTCATTCCGACGTTATTTCCAACATACTTCGGGGAAGATCAGGGTCAAATCTTGCTGCGCATTCCTGTATGTTTTATACACATCTTCATAGCTTTGTTCTTTGCTGCAGTTCCGGTATTAAATTCAAAATTTAAGATTTCCAGTATCAGTATCAGTAGCTCAAGGAGGCGTCACTGCGTTCGGACAAATCCATATACGCTACACCAATCTGCCAAGCAGATGCCTGACCAGCAGCGTAACCCAACGCGCTTAGGCCTTAAGATTTCCTATGATCATTCGCATGTCATATGCAGTAAATACGTATTTATAAGTCTTAATGTCAGCGTCATCATCTCGATGTCTTTGCTAACGTCATAATAACGAAGATGGTTGTGAACAAATGGCTGTTGTCAGGAACTTTAGTTGATAAGCTACGGATACATCTGATATCACTTTTATCACAGCCTAACCTGAAGTATATTATTAGCAAGTAGCATATTCTTTTTTTATTAAAAAAAAATGTTGTTGTTGTTGTGGATACGAAAATGTGTTTAGATAAATTATAAACCGTTTGTTGATTCTATGAACATTCACCCATAGCCGGGTTATTGACTGAAAGTCTGCAGATAACCTATTTTGACATACATCTCATCTTCATTAACTCACTCAGTACGGCCAGTCCTCTCTCCTCCTGTACACAGACCCTTCGGATGTCCAGTGGGTGTCTCAATGACCCAAGTTTTAGCTTCCGTCGTCAGAATTGTGGTATTCTTTGTCAATATTCACCTCTCCAGTATAAGAGCCTTCCGCTTGCAATATTTTGATGATAGTAACTGGGGTGAAACATTGTTAACGTCGTCTCTTTCGCCGTTCGTATGGAGAGAGTTAATGGTTCATCAAGAGGTGAAATACCATTTTCTGTTGGTTTGTTAGTATTTGAATATTGAAGTATTTGAATATATTGAAAATCCCGAAATTCATTCAAATTTTGAATCGATTTCTTCTTCTTCTTCTGATAAGAATAGATAGGTGTAGAGAATTTCAACAAACTTGCTGCCCTGTTTTTCATTTTGATCTGACTCACAGAGGGAATGACAGGTGCGATATCGTTTTTGTTTGTTTCTTTGTTTGTTTCGTGACTGGCAATAATTCTAAGAGATCACAACGATCAGTTAGTTCACCCATAGTAATGATTGCAGGCTTACAGCTAACGAACGTTGCATTGCACAAACCGGCGACCATGAGCAGTATCCGAAGCGAGCTTCAAGACCCCCAACGAGCGGTGGATGGCTGGAAAAATACCAACTTCCCTAACTGTGTCCACACTAACAGTTCGGACCCGTCGTCCGCTGTCCGCTGGTGGCGGGTGGACCTGCTGGGGTTGTTTGAGGTCCACAAGGTGGTCATCACCAACAGGGGAGACTGCTGCGGTGAGGGACGGCTCTGTCTTTTGTTTTTGTTGTGATTTTGTTATTGTTGTTGTTGTTGTTGTTTTGTATGGATTTCTTCTTTCTTTCTTTCTTTCTTTCTTTCTTCTTCTTCTTCTTTGTCTCAGCATTATCATCACCATCATTATTATTATCATTATAATTATTTGCATTATTGTTACTATTTTTATCATTATCATTATTATTATTGTTGTTGCTGTTGTTTTTTTTTGTTTAAAACATCTCTTTAAAAGTATTGGTTCTGTTAATTTCAAAGATTTGTTCAGTTCTATTTATTCAATTTCTTTAATGTCTTTTTTTTTATTCATTCGTTCATTCATTCATTTGTTTTTTTTTTTATTGATTGATTTATTTATCTTTTTTTTCCAGTTATTTAGTTAGTTATCAAAGAGATGGTGTCTTAATTTTCGCGCCATTTCAGTGGCGTTACTCTGGCTAGTTCCCACTTCTCTTCAGTCCGAATTCCTGTGACACACTCTTCACTCTTCCCCTTCTCACGTATTTCTTCGTTTCATCCCTCCATTTTTATTCTATTTTCCATTCCCTCTGTTCGCTTTCTCTGTCCATGTCTCTCTCTGTCTCTGTCTGTCTGTCTCTCTCTTTCGAATGGATTTCATTAGAAGCGTACACAATTACGCCTGTCTTTGTCTGCCCCAACTGTCAGCGAACAATTCGTGCGCAGATTGGACTATTCAGCCATCTGCGCATTCACAGATAGATTCATGAGCATCCCCCCACCCCCACCACCACCCTCCCCCCATCCCCCAGCTGGATGACAACGATGGTCATCATCGATCTCGATGGACACACACCACCACACAATTACGTCTATGTAAAAACGTAAAATTAATGTCACCAGCAAGACCCGGCTCAGGCTGAGCAAGTGCTATTGCACAAATGTTTTTTTTCTCCTTTAATGTTAATTTTTGGAGAGTTTTCATAGTAACAACAACAACGGTAACAACAACAGCAACGATAACAACAACAGCAGCAGCAGCAACAACAACAACAAACACTACTATTACTACCACTACTACTACTTCTACTGATGATAATGATAATAATAATAATGATAGTGCATAATAACGCTCACTCTCCCAGGCAGGGACACTGAACACTGAACACTTTAATGTCAATAGCTTTACAGCCCTAATGACATGGGGGTTCA
This sequence comes from Babylonia areolata, assembly GCF_041734735.1. Taxonomy (NCBI): domain Eukaryota; kingdom Metazoa; phylum Mollusca; class Gastropoda; order Neogastropoda; family Buccinidae; genus Babylonia; species Babylonia areolata. Next base: position 35,954,606 of record NC_134894.1, read on the forward strand.
TAATACAAATAACAACATGCATCAATAGTAATAATATTGATGAAAACCAAAACCAAAACGAAATCAATCAATCTGTGCAACAAAGTGCAGTTCGACCATCCATTCAAAGTAATGGCATGTAGTGAGAAATAAAAACAAAAACATATATAAATGTATAACATAATATTTTCCATATGAGAGTGACAACACAGATTTTGGGGAGTGTGGTGGTGTGTCCATCGAGATCGATGATGACCATCGTTGTCATCCAGATGGGGGATGGGGGGAGGGTGGTGGTGGGGTGGGGGGAAGGATGCTCATGAGTCTATCTGTGAGTGCGCAGATGGCTGAATAGTCCAATCTGCGCACGAAATGTTCGCTGACAGTTGGGGCAGACAAAGACAGGCATATCATTGTCAGGGAGCTTGTTTGCCCGTGACTTTCTGGCCTGCCTCTTCTGAACAGCTGCAGCAGTCCTGCTGGCCTCGCACAACTTGGCGCCTTTGTGCACAGCAGCGCGCCATTTGTTACGGTCCACTGCAGATTCCTCCCAGGAGTCAGGGTTGATATCAAACGCTTTCAGAGAGACCTTCAGAGTATCTCTGAAGCGCTTCTTCTGACCTCCGTGTGATCTCTTCCCTTGTTGCAGCTCGCCATAGAAGAGCCTTTTGGGCAGCCGATGGTCTGGCATGCGCGCCACGTGTCCAGCCCAGCGAAGCTGGGACTGCATCAGGATGGTGAAGATGCTGGGAAGGGTGGCTTTTGCGAGCACCTCTGTGTCTGGGGTCCTGTCTTGCCACTTGATGTTCAGTAGCTTCCTGAGGCATGTTGTGTGGAAGTGGTTCAGCTTCTTGGCATGTCGTTGGTACACTGTCCAAGTTTCGCAGCCGTACAGTAGTGTGGGGAGAACTACTGCTCTGTAGACCTTTAGCTTGGTCTCAAGACTAATGCCTCTTCTGTTCCAGACATTTGCATTGAGTCTACCAAAAGTTGCACTTGCTCTTGCAATCCTGACATTCACTTCATCGTCGATGGTCGCATTTCGAGGATGAAAGGTCATTTTGGATGACTGATGACTTGCGCGATGAGTTTGTTTAAAGTGAAGAGGAGTTGCGCAACGTCGACCTCACTCTCTCGTCCGGGTCCACCAATTTCCAGTGGCAAGACTAAGTCGAGACGACTGGAGGATGAGCACGGATGCAGTGGATGACCAAGATATCCTTTCGGTGTCTCATCTTGCTCTCTGCACTCCACAGTGCGTTGCTGTAACCGCCTTCCTCTCCGTTGAACCGATAGGTTTCTTCCGCAGATTCTGCCGGATCCAGACTTCGCATGCATGGGTAGACACACCCCGGGGGCCAACTGCGTGTGGCATGCACACAGCACAGTGGAGCTAGATGGCCGTCGGTGGCTCTCCTGAGCCGACGCCCTTTTATGGATCTCCATAAGGGTGTCTAGCCACCCGCCTCACCAGTCCCAGAAGGGAGTGGTGGGAGTGCCGGTTTAGTCGTCGGCAACCCGACCCTGAACAGGTTGTACTGGATTACAGGTTACCAGTAGCAGATCTAATGACCTGACCTGACATGGGGAGTGTAGTGTTTACAACAACAACAACAACAAATCATACAAGTACAAAATACCATGAAATTTATAATCGTGGGCACAAACACATACATAAATAACACACACACACACACACACACACACACACACACACACACACACACACACACACACACACACACACACACACACACACGAAGCACATGTGTCTGTAAGATGGTAGGCAGAACAGAATAGGTGAGTTTTGAGATACTTTCTCTAATCTGAACTGAGGAATCCACGTGCAGAAAGTCACATACTTGGGCGGATTTTGGTGCAACGCAGTTTATGGCATTTAAGACCAGACCATGTTTGCTGTGTGTGTCAGTCAGTCGTGTCCGACTATGACCATCAGAACAGCAGAGGAGGCAACTGCTGTCCCGACTATCTGGGCTAGAATTCGATTATAGTGGAGAGTGTCTTGCCCAAGTTGCACCCCAACTCTCCCGGCCAAGAGGGCTATAGAACAGTCGGCGTTGGGGATGATTCCTAAAGGCCAACTGACTACCAATGCTGCAGCACTAAGAGCCAGTGCAAATTTGCCTCCTCGTTTGAGAGTCATAGTCTTTTACAAAAGACAGAGCTGCAAAGAACATCCCACTGCAATGGAAAAACCATTGATCATAGTGCTCTCACTTTGCTGTTGGCCAAGAGGGAACGCGTCCGCCTAGGAAGCGAGAGAATCTGAGCGTGCTGGTTCGAATCACGGCTCAGCCGCCGATATTTTCTCCCCCTCCACTAGACCTTGAGTGGTGGTCTGGACGCTAGTCATTCGGATGAGACGATAAACCGAGGTCCCGTGTGCAGCATGCACTTTGCACAAGTAAAAGAACCCACGGCAACAAAAGGGTTTCCCTGGCAAAATTCTGGAGAAAAATGCACGTCGATAGGAAAAACAAAACTGCACGCAGAAAAAAATACAACAAAAGAAAAAAAAGGGTGGCGCTATAGTATAGCGACGCGCTCTACCTGGGGAGAGCAGCCCGAATTTCACACAGAGAAATCT
>NC_134894.1:35964692-35972192 GCF_041734735.1 Babylonia areolata
CATTGCTGATGATGGATCCCATGGAGATAGACTGTTGAACAGTTCCTAGCTTCTGTCCCTGGGCATTTATATAAGCGGCGATGATACTTTTGTGGCTGGCCATCAACTTGGTCTTTTTCGCTCTGATATCCGTGCAATATCTTGTCGATGTTTCATCTAGTCTTTCGATAATCTGAGCAAGTTTTTGCTCACTACTTACCAAACCATCGATGTCATCTGCGAAACAAAGGTTCGCGATGGTTCTCCTTCCAATTCTGACTGTGCTGACATGATCTTCGAGCGCATTACTTAAGATGCGTTCCAGGAATACGTTGAACAGCGTGGGAGACAGAAGGCAGTCTTGACGGAATCCAACTGAAGCATGGAACCACTCTCCAATAGCACCCAGTTTGAGTACCGCACTGGTCCTTTTGGTTGATGGATGGTGTTGATAACTTTTTTATCCGTTGTTAATTTTCCTAATTGTGGCCCTAGTGTACTTCTTGTCACACACTGTGAAATGCCCTCTTGAAGTCTATGAAGATCTGAAAGAATTCCCTCTGGTGTTGGAGGTTTTTTTCGCAAAAGGTACGCGGGTTATAAATCTGTTTCATGGTACTTCTGCCTTAACATATTGTATTGTCCTAATATTTATTTGAACGTTATTGTTATTTGCTGTTTCGTGGCACTTGGATCTCAATCAAAATAAAGCTTCTGAATAAAGCGCGGTTGTGAAAGTATCATACTTAGTTGAGAATCGCCCATATTTCTGTGTGTCTGTCTTTATATCTCTGTTTACCACCACCTCTCTGTCTCTGTCTTTGTCTCAGTTGTATGTCTGTCTTCGTCACTCTATACCTGTTTGTCTACTACTTTATATCCCCTCTCCCCCCCCCCACCCCCCATCCTCCTCTTCCTGTCTCCCTGCCTTCTCCTTCCCTCTTTCTCCGTTCATTTTGCCTTGCTTTCCTTTTTTGTTTTCTTTTCCTTCTTCCATCATTCCCTCTCTCTGTTAGCCTCTTTCTTCACCCTCGAAGTGGTTAGCGACGCGGACTGATTACAGGGAGATCGCAGGTTCGAACCCTATAAGAGGTGGGGATTTTTCTCGATCCGTGTTCGGCTCCTACCCAGCTTGAGTGTTGCCATGGGCTCAAATGGGAGGACTGGGGACACACACTCAAGGAACATTAACTTCACTTCTTTTGGGAGTTTTGCTCCAATTTCGTGACCAACACGGCAGGCGTCGGTGTCTCACAACATGGATGACGTCGGGATAAATGAGGTTTTTTTTGTTTTTTTTTTAAATTATTATTTTTCTTTTTATTTGTTTTTTTGTTTTTTTAAATGAGAGTAGTCCCAAACCTAAACGGACACCAGTAGCAGTACCAGCAGCGATCATCGTTCATCATGATCGAAATAGAGAAAGCAAAATGTCCCAAATTCTGGGACACACACACACCCACACACACACACACACACACACACACACACACGCACGCACACACTTGAGTATACACACACACACACACACACACACACACACACATACACACGGACACACGCACACACATGAGTACACACACATATGAGTAAGCACACACACACGAACACACACACACACACAGCACAAAATATTTGCGAATCTAATATCAATTTTACGTACAGAGGGAGAAAACTGATTTCTAATCATGTATTATAGCACTGGGTTTCCTTCCTTGTGTCGTGAATTTGATGCACGGACTTACAATACAGAGTAAAACAAGAAGAAATCAACAACAGATTGACACTCATCTTCAAAATGTTTACCAAAGCATACAAAACAAAAGGACAAAACGTATGTTTAAAAAAAGCACACTGAGTACGAACTTCAAACGCAAATAATCGATACTCAAATTAAAAATGTATTCATGTGTTCATAGAAAACAAAGGCGCTGGGTGTATTTAGAGTATTGTACATGGTTATTTTTCCTCTTTTTGTTATTTTATTAGACAGTAAACTGTCATACACACAAACACACACGCACACACGCACACACACACACACACACACACACAACATAATTATATACATATAGCGAGAGAGGGAGCGGGCATGAGGGGGGCTGGCGTCGGAGGTGAAGGGGAGGTAAAGACAGTTTTGTGCCTGGCAGCAGCTGCCGGAGTAGTTATTTGAGAAGTTTACGACATCACACACACACACACACACACACACACACACACACACACACACACACACACACACACACACACACACACACACACACACACAAACAAGCAAACACACTCATACACACACGCAAATACACAGATACATACACAGACGCACAGATACAGACACACAGACAGACAGACAAACACACACACACCCATACACACACACACACACACACACACACACACACACACACACACACACCTGTAGAAGGTAACAGAAGCAGCCACCAACAGGCTGTTCTCAGTTGTGTGTGTGTGTGTGTGTGTGTGTGTGTGTGTGTGCCTGCCGGTCGGCCTATGTTTATGAGTTTGTGTGCGTACATGCGTGCGTTTGTCTGTGTGCATGCGTACGCGTGCGCATGACATGTGTGTACGTTTGTGTGTGTGTGTGTGTGTGTGTGTGTGTGTGTGTGTGTGCGTGCGTGCGTGCGTGCGTGTGTGTGTGTGTGTGTGTGTGTGTGTGTGTACGCGTGTGCGTGTGTGTGCACATGTGTTTGTTTTCATGCTATGGTTCGTACGCATACGTTACTTTTCATATCAGTCGTAACGAAACCTGTGCACTCGGACAGATAAACGTTTTCAGCTGGTTTTTGTAGGCAAGCTGTTTCACACAACGCTTTTGTGTGCTGGGTTCACAAAAATGTTAAGGAACCACTAGGGAACTTACAGTTGCATAGTTTTCTTCGTTTGTGTGTGTGTAAGGTTCGGTTGTGTATTCATAAGTAATTTCATTACAAAATAGTAGTTTAGATTTATTTTCAGATTTGTTTATCTTCCAGAATAAAACATATCCATATTCTAGTTAATTCATTATAACGTGACTAAGTCTATGGATATTGAATGTTGACTGATTATTCCAAACATGTCTTAAACCAAGATTCTGTAATATAATTTCAACGAAATTAATCCATGTTCGCTGTTTTGTTTCCTATGTAAGTATGTCGTCACACACAATTTTTACATACGAATTTTCTCGTGACTGTGTTATGTGAAACAAAAATTTTATTATTTGACAAATCACTTTTAAACTTAATGGGTATTTACCTATTTCACCAAGTATTGCTAAATTTGTGGCTTTTCTATGGACTCCCAATATTTGTTTTATAATGTTTAAATGAACATGCTCATGAGGAAATTTGTTCATGAGACAATGATTATATAGTCTGTCAAAGGTAAAAGTATCATCTGCTTTTTCACAAGTGGGGAACCATATTTCTGCTCCATACGTAAGAACTGGTGAAACAAGATATATGTATGCTTATGTTTTCATTCTTGAAAGATCTTTTAAGAATATGAGAAGCTTTATTACCTTGTTTTGCCAGATGTTCCGTAGCCTTTTCAAAATTGCCTGATTTATGGAATATTATTCCCAGGTATTTATATTGTTCAGTTGTTTCTGTAACTTCTGTTCCCCATTAAAAAGAAATATTTGAGCTCGTAGTTCTGATCTCGAAAATATGACAACTTTTGTTTTGCCGCTGTTGATTTCAATACCCCATTGTTTTCAATATAAATGTAACTGGTTTAGTTTCAGCTGTAGGCCATGTTCAGATTTTGAAAGCAATACTAAGTCATCAAGATATAAAAGACAAGAGATACTTTTATTTTGAGAATGACTAACTGTTGGCGAATCGGTATCTGGGGGCCAATCAACAATATCATTTATAAATATATTAGATAATGTGGGGCTCAGTGTATTTCCCAGAAGTACTCCTCTTCGAACATAGATTGAAGGGAGAATCCCTTTTCATTACGGATGCAGACTTTTGTGTCTGTACACATGTTCTTTATCAAATTGAAACACCTACCTTTTCTTTTTTTTTTTTTTTTTGTGTTTGTTTTGTTTTGTTTTGTGAACATACCTGCGTGTGAAATGCTATCAAAAGCTTTTTTGAAGTCTATGAAACATGCGTATAATCTGTTCTTTCGATTTTTTGTGGTGTAATCAACTTTTTTTTTCAAAACAAAAATATGGTCCGTGGTTCTAAAACCTTTTCTAAATCCAGCTTGTTCTTTTGCAAGTAAATTGTTTGATTCTAAATAATCATTTAATCTGCTGTTGAGGATTAGACACAGTAGATTGCTTAAAGAACAATTGATAGTTATTCCTCTGTAGTTATATGGGTTATATTTATCGCCCTCTGTATGAATTGGGATAGATATCCCATTTTCCCACAAATCCGGATAACAGTGTGTGTGTGTGTGTGTGTGTGTGTGTGTGTGTGTGTGTGTGTGTGTGTGTGTGTGTGTGTGTGTGTGTGTGTGTGTGTGTGTGTGTGTGTATGTGTGTACAGCGTTAGCAACATAACTTCCAAACCACCTACATACTTGCCTAGTTAACTGATTAAATAACTGGCCGACTGGTTGACTGACTGACTGACTGAATAGCTGACTCACTGGCAGACTAACTGAATCACCCAGACGTAGTCCTAAACACATATTGAAAAACCACACACCATTTTCACCTAATTATCGTCCCCTACCTCTCCGCCCCCCCCCCCCCCCCCCCCCCCCACACACCACCACCACCCTGCTTAACGATATCCACAGACGATGAAGTTTATGATAGGAATATCATGCAGCTATTGATTTTGTTTATTGGTCGTGTCGAATATGAAGACAAATTTCTATGCGTAGATTGGTTTTCTATTCGTAAAGAGCTTTTCAGCGGACAGAGATGCCTGCATCCTAATTGTTCTGGTTGCTGATTATTGTTACATAAAAATTAATACTCGAGCTGTTTCCATTAAGTCAACACATTCTCCTCCCCTTTCTCTCTATCTGTGTGTGTGTGTGTGTGTGTGTGTGTGTGTGTGTGTGTGTGTGTGTGTGTGTGTGTGTGTGTGTGTGTGTGTGTGTGTGTGTGTGTTTGTGAGTGTGCGATGGTGTTTTTTTTTAATGTGTGTGTATGTGTGTGTGTGTCAGTGTGTGTGTGTGTTTGTGTGTGTGTGTGTGTGCGCGCGCGCGTGCGTGTGTGCATGTGTGTGTGTGTGTTTGTGTTTGTGTGCGAATGTGATCGAGTGTATGCGTGTGTATGGGTAGGTGGGGATGAGACAGGAGGAGAGGGGGCGGTTGTGGAGTTGATGTGCGAACGCGGATGATTTTGTTTTTACTTGAAAAAAAAAAAAGAAAAAAAAAAGAAAGAAAAAAGTCCCTGTCATAACCATTTTTGTTGCTGTCCACTTCATTAAGTAGGACTGTAGCGTCAACATGTGTACATGATGGTTCCAGTCCAACCAACTCAGTTGGCATGAAAACTGTGCGTCGCATTAGTTTTGATGATAATACACTGAAATATATCATCAGTGGCCCGCAATATGGGAGAGAGAGAGAGAGAGAGAGAGAGAGAGAGAGAGAGAGAGAGTAAGGCAAGCTGTTTCAGGTTTATGTCAGTGTCAGCAACAGGTGCGGATCTATCCATCTATATATCTACCTTACCTATCTACTGCCGGGGCATATCGATTGTTGGAAACGCTAGCGAGAGAGAAGTATCTATCTGGATCTGTTTTCTGCTATGGACTGTCTCTCTCTATCTTTTCGTCTGTCGCTATTTTCCCACCCTATCATTTCATCTTTCCACTCTCTCTCTCTCTCTCTCTCTCTCTCTCTCTCTCTCTATATATATATATATATATACACGAGGGTCGTTCAATAAATAAGGTGAATTTTTCGGTATAAGGACTTCTAATACAGATAGAAGCTTACTTTTTTTAATTTTTTTTTTGTTTTACTTCTTTTTCACATGGATTTAATTTGTTTTGCAGATTAAAACAAAACTTTGAGAGTTTTGGCGATTAGCAAAGATGGCCGACCAAGAAGCATGCTCCAGGATTGAACAGCGGTCAGTTATCAAGTTTTTGGTTGCTGAAGGGTGCAAACCAGTTGAAATTCATAGGAGAATGTCAACTGTGTATGGTGCCACATGTTTCAGCCGAAAAAATGTCTACAAGTGGGCTAAATTGTTTAAAGAAGGACGGAGCAGTGTTGAGGATGAAGACAGGCCTGGAAGGCCTACAGAAGTGGTCTCCTGAGGTGATCGAATCAGTCAATGACCTCATTCAGTCTGACAGAAGGGTGACAGTGGATGACATTGCAAGGACTTTGAGCTTATCTGTTGGGACAGCACACAAAATTGTCCATGATGACCTTGGCTACTCGAAGGTCAGCTGCCGGTGGGTGCCAAAGATGCAAGGCTTCACACAGCAGCCCGTACGGTGCAGACCATCAACGAGCTGGGCTGGGAACTGCTCCCTCATCTCCCTTACAGCCCAGACCTTGCCCCTTCAGACATTCACCTGTTTGGTCCCTTGAAAGCGTTCACGAGAGGCACGAAGTTTGAAAGTGACGATGAAGTCAAAAGTGTTGTGAGCGACTGGCTGAGACATAAGTCCAAAGATTTTTACGCTGAGGGAATACGGAAGCTTGTGCACAGATGGGAAAAGTGTGTGACAGTGCGGGAGACTACGTTGAAAAAAAGAAGAAGTAAGCTTCTATCTGTTTTAGAAGTCCTTATACCGAAAAATTCACCTTATTTATTGAATAATCCTCGTATATATATATATAGAAAGAGAGAGAGAGAGAGAGTACAGTACACACACACACATGTGTGTGTGTGTGCGTGTGTGTATATGTGTGTGAATATGTGTATAAGTGTATTTGTGTTACAGAGTTTTTGTGAATGTTTGTGTGTGCGTGCGTCGCTCTCTCTCTCTCTCTCTCTCCACACACACACACACACACACACACACACAAATTATGGTATGACTTGACAAAAGCACTAAAAAAAAGAGGGGGGATAGGAGTGTCGGCCCGGGGGGGGGGGGGGGGGGGGGGGGTGAGGGGTAGGTTTGGGGGCTGGAGATGCGTGAAGGGGGGTTCAAACCGTTCAAACCCGCGGCTGCAGCAGCTGGTCGCCATTAATTTGGAATTCTCTCAAAGGGAAAGAACCATTCGTTATGTCTGACTTGTCCCCAGTTTTGTCCCTTGTGGACCCACAGTCGGATGACTCAGCATTGCAGCGAACCACCACCAACTCTCAAGAAGTATAATTATGATCCAGAGAGATAACTTACAATTTAGCGGTGTCTCTAGTCTCTGCGGGAGGAAAAAACAAAAACAAAACAACAATCACAATTCAACGACTGACCAGACAAAACGATTTTCGAGCAGAAAAAGAAAAAACAACAACAACAACAACAACAAAAACCCAACAAAACAACAACAACAACAACAACAACAACAAAAACCCAAACCCACACACACACGAAAACATACAAATATCTTGAATCAGACACACACACACACACA
>NC_134894.1:35979692-35982192 GCF_041734735.1 Babylonia areolata
CCTATTAAGACTGAGAAAAAAAAGAAACAAATTGATATCATCACATTAGGAATATGAAGAAAATGAGAACTGTAAATACAACGTGATTGAGGAAAAACAACAACACAACAACAACCAAAAACACACACACACACACACACACACACACACACACACACACGCAAAACCAAACAAAACAAAAACAAAATCAACGGTATAACTCAAGTTAACTTACCTAACATGGACAACCGGTGCCGCACCTAACTATACGTCTTCAGAACATATGACAAAAAAATTATCAATCAAACTTCCTGCCAACACCACACCGCAAATCAACACACCCTTCAAACCCCTACACCACACAACCTGAACACGACCGGACGTCACTTAAGACGCGTTCACACCGTCCGATTTAATCGGTCGAACAAGACGAGGAAGAACGAACGAAGCCTTGCTTCTTCTTATTCTTGCGATCGCCTCCCAGTCACAACGTTGCCATCACACAACCATGGCAGAGTCCATTTCTCCAGCACGTCGTCATTCGTCATACCACTTTTTCCAACTAAATGGCCGCCACACATGCACAGACACACACTGACGCACCCCTTCCCTCCCCTCCCGCCCCCAATCTTCACCATGCATAGCATCCTCGCCCCTTCTTCCCGACTGGCTACATGCATGTTGTGGACAGGGTCACGCTGATTAGGGTTTTGTGCGTGACGCCCAACGCTACATGGGGAATGTATATATATATATATATATATATATATATATATATATATATATATACATACGTATGCTTATACGTTTTGCTGGCCTCAGCATCACGTGCCATCAGTACCGGTGGTTGGTCGTCTGAACAGGTATAGGTCTCTTTCAAAGGAGATTAGTTGCCGGGGGGTTGCGGGGGTGGGGGCAGCTTTGTGACTTGGATGTGCATTTCTTCCATCCCGAAAAGAGGAGAAAGAGTACACTAAAACAACAAAGAAGCAACAACAGAAAACAAGTAAGCAAGTCTAAACACACATCAAACTGCTTATTCGTTTGGTGAGACAGCTTGATAGAGAAAGAGAGAGCGAGAGGCAGACAGAGACAAAAACAGAGAGACAAAAGAGACAGACACAGAAAGAAATAGTAAGAAAGTGTGTATGAGTTTGGTGAGATAGCTTGAGAGAGAGAGAGAGAGAGAGAGAGAGACAGACAGACAGACAGACAGAGACAAAAGAGACACAGACACAGAAAGAAACAGTAAGGAAGTGTGTGTGAGTGGAGACAATTTTCCATTTTGCGCAGGCAACCAACACAAATAGTCCAGTTTCCCACGGGGAGAAGAACTGAGAATAAGCGCCAGAAACGCTTTATCAAGGTGGAGGCAGAACCGACCTCACACTCTCCTTGTCAAAACCACCAGCACCAGCACCACCAGAAATGTGAACCACACGGACATTAAACTGATGTATGAGCTTGCAAGCGTGAAAAGCATCACAGGTTTATTCAGAGCCGCAGTCTGTAATGCGCGATTTTGTTTCACCAGCACGACAGGCATTACCCCCCTTGTCGCTCGGATGATAGATCTTTCTCGCTCTTTCTTCTCGCTCTCTCTGATGACGGAACTGGGATATTGTCAATGATGGTTAGATGCGAATGTGATATATATATATATATATATATATATATATGTGTGTGTGTGTGTGTGTGTGTGTGTGTGTGTGTGTGTGTGTGTGTGTGTGTGTGTGTGTGTGTGCATCTCTGCTTGTGTGTCTCGAAGTCTATGTCTGTATGTATGTGTGTCTCTAAGCAATAAACTGTGGCGTGGTTCAGTACGGTATCCACTGATCCAGTCACCGCCGGTACCTCAGTACAATGTCAAGTCTGAGTGGGCACTCAGTGGTACGAGTACCTTGTACAAATAAAACAAACAAAGAAAAAAAAATAGTCTCACTCTGATAGTGGGGTCTGGGGAGAGGGCACATGACGAACAGATGACGGAGCTCTCACGACCTCGGCAGCCTGGGAATTCTATTGGGGTCATCTGCACCACAACCCCGTACACACACACACACACACACACACACACACACACACACCGTGACACACACACACACACACACACACACACACACACACACACACACACACACACACAGAGCGAGATATGTATGAGGGTTTGGGAGATTCTTCTGTTTCTTTCTTTGTTTCGTTGGTTTGATTGGCATTTCATTTCAAAGTTGTCACACTATAAAATACGCTTATAATGAATTCGACTTAACAACAACATAATTCTTCTATAGGTTCCTGTCCTAATAATCATACAAAATTATGCGAGCACACACACACACACTTACACACACACACACACACACACACACACACACACACACACACACACACACACACACACTCACCCTCCCTCCTCAAATATGCAGTGGGTTATACACGTCTATTATCCAGGTGACACTCTTGCACACATATAAAACCACATAATCATGACAGTTATGACGGGTGGATAATGACCTGGTAA
>NC_134894.1:35987192-35989692 GCF_041734735.1 Babylonia areolata
GCCTGTGCACCTGAGAGAGAGAGAGAGAGTCGTGTGTAGGTGTTTGTGTCTGCGTATATGTGTGTGTGTGTGTGTGTGTGTGTGTGTGTGTGTGTGTGTGTGTGTGTTTGTGCTTGAGAGGTAGACAGACAGACAGATAGATAGATAGATGGATGGATAGAGAGAGAGAGAGAGGGGGGGGGAGAGAAAGGCAGACAGACAGACAGAGAGAGCAATAAAATAGTTCGATAAGTGAGACAGGGGTCGATGATGAAGAGATAGAGAGAAATGGAGAGGGAGAGAGAGAAAGGGGGTAGATAGAGATAGAGACACAGATAGAGAGACAGTAAGAAAGAGTGTGTGTGTTTGTGTGTGTATGTGTGTGTGTGTGTGTGTGTGTGTGTGTGTGTGTGTGTGTGTGCGTGTGTGTGTGTGTTTGTGAGAGAGAGACCGATCGAGAGAGAGAAACAGAGATGAAATAGAGAGAGAGAAGAGAACAGAAGAGAAGAGAGAAGAGAGAGACAGAGAGACAGAGAAAGAGAAAGAGAGAAACAGAGACAGAGACAGATAGAGACAAACAGATGGACTTAAAGATCGAAAGAAAAAAAAGGGTAATAAATAATCTGTCTTAGAATTTTCCTAATTATGAAAAAGCAAACACTCTGTGTGTGTGTGTGTGTGTGTGTGTGTGTGTGTGTGTGTGTGTGTGTGTGTGTGTGTGTGTGTGTGTGTGTGTGTGTGTGTGTGTGTGTGTGTGTGTCTGTCTGTCTGTCTGTATCTCTGTGTCTCAGTGTCTGTCTGTCTGTCTACACACCCACACAGTCTTCCAGGTTCAAGAAGAAACACTTATTTAAACTTAAACGCATCCCACTCAAGACGTGAACAACAAAGCATACCCCCCCACCCCTATCCACACCCCCCTCCCCCATAACCCTCCCACCTCATCTGCGTCCCCATCAGTCCTTCCATCCTCCCCTTCCAACAGTTTTCCACAAAAAAAACCCCCAAAAAACTGTCCATTGATCAAAAAAACGCACAGCAGTCAGTCAGTCAGCCACACAGACTGCTGGCAAGGGGAACAACACCTGCGGCTTCCCACGATCGATAAAGCCCCCAGTCACATTATGGCTCACGCATAACCAAGCAGGGAGCGGAAACTTTTTTAAATGCTCGGGCCAGCGGAAATTTCAAACCGTTGATCGTGGATGAACGAGCTCTGGAAAATTATACATGCTTAGCTTGCGTGATTTCCAGTTCTATTTTCAAGCTAAGAAAAAAAAAAAATCAATTTCAACCGAACCGCCCCCCCCCCCCCCTCCCCCCAAAAAAAGCAAGCAAACCGGCAATCAAACAAACAGACATAACCGCAAACTGTCATACTTTCTGATGTCATCTTGCACGCATTGGCAACACGCGAACGAATGAATAAACAAAAACCATATTGCAAGCGGTCGTTATTTCTGATGCCATCTTGCATGTATACCTACTGGCAACAGCTGAAATGTGGATCCGTCCCAAATTAACTATTTCCAAATTAGATTTCCGATTTTGAAAACATACCAAAAAAGAAGAAACCTCCGTGTGTGTGTGTGTGTGTGTGTGTGTGTGTGTGTGTGTGTGTGTGTGTGAGGTTAAATGAAAACTTGAATATACAAAATAACGATTCACACTCAGAGACAGAACAGAGATAGACAGACGAACAGGCAGAGACAGGGACAGAGACGGAGAGTATAATCATTATCAGAATAAAAGCAGTCTTTTTACTTTATACTTCAGATTCCCTGTCAAAGTATTTGACTGCCCCTATCACATACATATCAACCACAGAGATGTATCACATAAATCATCACTAACTATTCAAAAATCAAAACCAACAACTTCAAACATGAATTTTCAAAATACTTTGCACTGGATACCAAACTATTATTTCTATAAAATAAAATAAAACCCCAACAACTTCAAACATGAATTTTCAATATATTTTGCTCTGAATACCAAACTGTTATTTCTATAAAATAAAAAAGAAAAAAAGAAAAAAACAAACAACTGAAGTGTTAACTCCCTTATAGGATAGCAAAGAAATGAAGGAAAAGCTCTATAGGGTGAAACGGATCACCAAGTTTTACAAAGTTATTTGTCATGACTAATAAAGAATCGGCCATGAAAAGAAGTCATGAGAATGTTTAACAAACTAACCAACACACAGAGACACTGACACACAATCTTGCTTGAACGTGTTGGCTTTTTTCCCCCTTTTCCAATGAAAAATAAAAGCAAAACAATGAAACCATACACAAAATCAAACAGCCAGAATTGATACAACACATACCTCGACAGTCTTGAAAACAGCGGCATTCATCTCTTTGGACGGAGCAGACGAGTGGCTTTTTGTGAAACACATCTCGAGTTCCCGGTCGGTTTTTAGCCTTTTGGTTGGTTGCTTGAGGGTGGTTGGTTGGTTGGTTGGTTGGTGAACAATACCACCACTTTTGACAAACAATGCCTTGCCTGCTGTCAGAAA
>NC_134894.1:35994692-35997192 GCF_041734735.1 Babylonia areolata
GACGCTCAGAACCTTACACCCCAGTACAGCCAACGACGTCCCTCATGGAACGCCAGAAGAAGAACAGCCAGGACATCACCCCTCTTCAGACAGATCTACAGGCAAAACTCACCCTTCGGACGCCAGACGCCAGCCAGACGGACCTCCCCCACCAGGACAATACAATAGATACCTCACGACTCCACACCCTTGGGGAAGAAAAGAGAAAAGAAACCTCCATTACCCATGACCTGAACAACAAAGGAGAAACTGACCTTATTGTGCGCAAGTCTTCCAACTCAACATTTGCATTCTGAAGACGGTTTGTCCACACTGAGCTGGGAATTTGGCAGAAAAAAAAACCCCCACCAAGGAAGCACAGCAGTGGGATGGATGATAGATGGCTGGAACCAGCTCCGCCGAGTGAACGCTACACGGAGCATTGGAAAGAGGAGCACAATGCCCATTGTAAACGGTCACAAAGCGGGGACTGACCAATCGACCAACCGTCAATCGACAGACCGCTGAGTCTGTATAGGTCTGCCTGTTGATCTTGGTGACCGTGGATGAGGTGAGTGTTACCGGGTGGGTGGCTTGCTCCGAGTCCAGAGTCCAGAGTCCAGAGACAAGAAGAAGAATCAGGTGCATGGCGACCTCACACCGATGGTGGTTCCTTGTGGAATGCCGGCACTGGGACTGCGACAGACGAACCCGGGTGTGGTTGTTTACGGGGGAGGGGGGGGGGGGGGGGGGGGGGGGGGGTGATCTGAATAAGCGGCGCTGGAATAATGCCACTGAAACGGTGCAGCACAAAAAACAAAACAAAACAACAACAACAACAACATAAAACAGAAAAAAAAAGAATCAGGTTCAGTTTCAGTTTCAAGAAGCTGGGTCTCAAAGGTGCGGACTGGGGATGTAAATATCCAATACACACTGTCGCACATCTACTGTAAAAAAAAAAAAAAAAAAAAAAAAAGGAGGGAGGAGGAATGGTGACAGAATGATTAATAAGACGTTCATCTGCTAATGCAGAGAGTTCGTGAGGGTCTGAGTTCGAATCCCGCTCTCGCCCTTTCTCTTTCAAGTTTGACCGGAAAATCAAACTGAGCGTCTATTCATTCGGATGAGACGATAAACTGGAGTGATGGCCTAGAGGTAACGCGTCCGCCTAGGAAGCGAGAGAGAATCTGAGCGCGCTGGTTCGAATCATGGCTCAGCCGCCGATATTTTCTCCCCCTCCACTAGACCTTGAGTGGTGGTCTGGACGCTAGTCATTCGGATGAGACGATAAACCGAGGTCCCGTGTGTAGCATGCACTTAGCGCACGTAAAAGAACCCACGGCAACAAAAGGGTTGTTCCTGGCAAACTTCTGTAGAAAAATCCACTTCGATAGGAAAAACAAATAAAACTGCACGCAGGAAAAAATACCCCCCCCCCCCCCCCAAAAAAAAAAAGGGGTGGCGCTGTAGTATAGCGACACGCTCTCCCTGAGGAGAGCAGCCCGAATTTCACACAGAGAAATGTGTTGTGATAAAAAGAAATATAAATAGATAAATACAAATACAAAATGAGGTCCTGTGAGCAGCACGCACTTGGCACATCACACACACACATACACACACACAAAGAAAAACAAAGAACCCATGGCAACGAGGTACTGTCCTCTGGCGAAATTCCGTAAAAGAAATCCACAGGTCCACAAAAATATATACCCATGCATTCAAACCCTGACTAAGCGCGTTGGGTTATGCTGTTGGCCAGGCATCTATCTGCCTTGCAGATGTGGTGTAGCGTACGTATGGATTTGTCCGAACGCAGTGATGCCTCCCCGAGAAACTGAAACTGAAAGTGACACTGTGAAAAAAAAGAAAAAGAAAAGGGAAGACAAAAAGTTTGGATACCTTTGCCTGAATTAAATATATCACAAGATTTAACCCCCCACCTTCCTCCCCAAATAAAGAAACAAAAATCAACAACAAAAGAACAACAACAACAAAAAACAACAACAACAAACAAACAAAAAAACCCCGAAAACCAAATAAACACGTGCTATTTTGTTTGCTTATCTATCTGTTTGTTACTTTATTCCCTTGTTTTTTTTTTTTTGCGTATTTATTTGTGTATCCATTTATCATCACCTAAAAATTAGAACAGCTGTTTCTTTCTCCTCTCTCTCTGTCTCTCCCCTCCCCCTCCCCTCTCTCTCTCAAAACAACATCACCACCAACAAAACAGCGTGAACACTTATTTATTTCCATAAAAAAAAGTAGTGCTGTACTGTGTTCCAGCTGCGTTTATGGAGGATGGGATAATTCACACACACGCACCGGCACACCGACACACACACACACACACCCCGACACTCAAACACACACACACACACACACACACACACACACACGCACATCCCGACCCTCACACACACACACACACACACACACACACACACACGCACATCCCGACCCACACACACACACACACACACACACACACACACACCCTTCACACTGACCCTCA